>NC_141067.1:31054520-31654520 GCF_041138505.1 Cibotium barometz
ATGTATGTATGAATATGTATACACGTACATATATAAATATATGTACGTATGTATGTATGAATATGCATACACATACACATACATATATAAATATATGTATATACATATTCATTTATATATGTGTACATACATATATAAATATATATATGTATATATACACATACACACATACACATACACATACATATACATATATATGTATGTAGTCTATATATATACATACATAAATATATGTAACTATACATATATACATACATATATACATACATATGTATGTATGAATGTGTGTGTAAATATATACATACATACATATATGTGTATACATATGTATGTTCATATGTGTGTGTATACATATACATACACACACACACACACACACACACACATATATGTATGTATGTGTGTATATATATACATCACTACAAGGGATCGGGCTCATACCCGCGCTCCTAGCCACTAAAAATGACTTGTGAAAAAAAGTAGCGGGCCCGTGTATCAGCACGTGTATCATCGCGGCCACAGACATGCGTGTAAAAGCGCGTGTATAGGACTTCCCAGACGCGCTCATACACGGGTGTATACACGCGTTCTGTTCAGTTCAGATGTACTCAAACGCGTTGATACATGCGTCTATACACGCATTTTGTTAATTTAGATGCGCTTATACACGCATAATTCTCAGTTTTGACGCATTTATACACGCGTAATTCTCAGTTTTGATGCGTTTATACACGCGTGTTTTACAGATTATCCGCGTAGATACACGCGATTTTTAGCAGTTCTGACGCGTTTATACACGCGAACAGAAAGCAAAAAAAAAATCCAGAGAGGGTGCCTGAATACTGTTCCAGCATTCCAGCACCCAATAACACTCTCTGGATTTTTCTTTTGGGTGCATTAGACCATCCACGAAGAACATATGCACGAGGGAGATTAAGACAAGAACGACATGAATGCATACATTGTCAATACACGATTCAAGACAGACATGAATGTAATACTATCGATTCACGATTCAATATTACTATCAAAATTTCACACATATATACAAGGGAGTCCATATCTCGAAGTAGCCCATGGCTTCAGTTTACAAAAATATATATACAACCACATCCTCAATATGGAATGTGATACTATAAGTCTGAGTACTACTCAGACCCAGATGATGACTCGGTGCTCCCTCCATGCTCAGATGAGCTCACATCGGTCGAAATGTCCGATGAGTAGTGCTCACGTCCACCCTCTACAGTGGCGGCGGGTGGATCATCAGCAGCTTGTGCCGTTCAAGTAATATATAGTATATAAGTATATATATATGTAATTCAATAAACCAAAATCATTCGTTTAGAATTTTCAAGTACCTGTCGACTGAATGGTCTCATGGCCATCTCAAACTGCGCGTCGTGATCGCCCACATGTCACGTCTGCTATGCCGGCGAGCATACGCAGTATCGTGGGTTGTGGGCTTCCTCCCCGTAACCCGTCGCTGTATCATAATCAACATAATTTGTAAGATTAAAACAATCATAAAATCAATGAATTAAGTAAACAATCAAATAAAGTGGCAAGATACTTACGATCTCTGCCTCCCATGACTCGACGCTGCCAGATCCGAAATGCGAAGATCCAATGGTCTCCATCTAGATCCGTGGTGCCTCCACATGCTGCGTGCTCTTCACGCCACCCTCTGCTCGTTTCTTTGCCTCCTTCCACTCGCGTTTGTGCGCAGTGGGCAGGTTTCTCGGCAGGATAGCCACCCGCAGCTACATTTAGCCGGTCATCGTACACGAGTTTTTTAAGGTGAGATCTTTTATTACTTAAGATCTCCCTTATTCGCGTCCTTCCCCATACATCCGAGAATGTAGCATGTGGGGGATTGGGGTACCGACTATGTACAGCCTCTATCACCTCCCCAACTAATCGGCTATTTTGATCTTTAAATTTAATAAAACAATTTCTATATGAATTTGATACTACCCCCGCATGTACTCCATTACTCCTCCTCTTCCGAACTGTCTCCTCTAACTCTTCTCCCTCTATCTCCTCTCTCACCGCGTGCCCTACTACCACCCCCACCTCCCCCACCTCCCCCGCCAAAGCACCCGCCGCATCCTCCACTCCCACTCTTCCTACTGCTGCGGGTGGAGTCACGACTGGGGGATTGTCTACGTGACGGTGGCTGTGAGCCCTGACGTGACGGTGGCTCTGAGGGAGCACGTGATGGTGGCTGTGAGGGTGTGCGTGAGTGTGTCTGGGACGAGGTATGTCTCCTCGGTCGGTGGACGTGGAAGAGGAGAAGCTGCATGCCATCTCGTCAGACTCGGAGGAATAGACGGCACTGGAGTGCCCTGGATACTCGCGGTAGGGGTATAGACACCAGGCAAGGAAGGAGGGGGATGGGCATACATATACTCTGTAAGCTCAACTGGACCAGGTGGCGCCCAAAATGATTCAGCATCTCCATCAGCCAATTGCTGTACGCAAATGGATCGGATGAAGAACCTGGAATATCCATAAAGAACCTGCAAAAATAATCCTCATGTACATCATGGGCTGTCTCCTGACTCACACAAATATCATCATTCAAGTCAGTTGTGTGGCCTGCAAACCATAGAAACAGGAAACGCAGTCTCGTGTATACACCCGTGCAGAAACGCGTGTATACACCCGTCAAAAATTACGTAAATACACCCGTCTAGAAACATGTGTATATCTGCGTGATAAGACTCTGCAGACAGCATACATGTGCTTTTACACGCGTTTCTACACGCGACTTGCGCAAAAAAAAAATTCAAAGGGACCGACCTCCGACAAAGTGTCCTTATAAAAGGTCCACTGTCGCCCCTGTCAGAATCATTCACCCAATCGTGTGCACAGAAGCAAAAGGACGGAGACAAACCCAAAAAGCAAAGAGAAAATAGCATAAACAAATCTGAGGAAGGAGACAAGGCAAAGGACAAACTGACTCACCTCTGAAAAAGTGAGTCTTCCTTCTTGCTCGGTTTCCTCCCGTGTGTGCTCCTTCTCTTCTCTTCTCAGTTTCGTTTCTGTTGGAAGAGGCGAAAACGAAAGCAGTGTTGATATGTTAGTTCAAAATCTATATTTGGGGAAGGCGGGCTATTTTTAGTTTAAACAAACCGTCGCGTTTATAATTTAGCTGTTTGCGTGTATGTTTGTGTGTATGGTAATTTAGCTGCCTTTATACACGCGTTTTGGAGGAATTACCCGCGTTAATACACGCGATTTTTAGGAAATAGCCGCGTTAATACACGCAATCTTTAGGAAATAGCCGCGTCAATACACGCGATTTTTATACTTTCATTAAAAACATATTATGATTTTGTGTTTTCTGGTTTGTGCATAGGATGTCATCAACCTCTTCAAGCAGTTCTGGGGAAGATGAGACAATGCGTCATCGTAATCGCGATGTGTGGTTGGGACAACGGATCAAATGTTTGTGTAATTGATGTCAAGAATGCATTGTACGAGCACGTCGAATTACCTTGAATCACATCTCCATGTATGGAGAATGGAATCAAACATGTTTAGAGGTGAGTAGATGTAAATTGATGGTATTCAAATGACTCATGGTATCTAAATTAAATTAATAGAGTTGTAATATATAAACTCTAATTGAAGCAGGATGCAGTACCACACCCTAACATGGTACCCTACGCGCGACGAGAGCACACAAAGCGTCGACGAGATGATACTGGAGCTTCGGGATCTATTGTCAGAGATGAGTGGGAAAGGGATGACAATAGCCCTGCACCCCACGAAGTTGTGGAAGAGGAGGTGCTTGATGATATGGTGTGGAATCTTTTAAAGGATGATCCCAAAGGTATGGACGACGATGATATGGAACAAGAGCATCTTTACAAGGCTTCATCGACACCGGTGTTTGAAGGGTGCACATTCTCTGTTTTACGTGCTTCACTTGAACTACTCAATATACAAACAGTTCATGGATGGAGTAATGCAAGTCTTGACCTATTATTGAAGTAAACATTCTAACTTACAAATTTGAATTAGTGGTTTAAGGTTAAGGATTTAAGACTAATTATAATTGATGATATTGGATGCAGGCTATTATCAAACATGCTTCCAAAGGGAAATAGACTACCCACCTCAAGAGACATAGCGAGGAGCTATGTGACATCTCTTGGAGGATTGGATTATGATCGCATACATGCATGTGTCAATGATTGCATTCTCTTTCGTGGGACGCATAAGGAGGCTTGACATTGTCCCACTTGTTGTGAAGCAAGGTATAGAACAGATATGAAGAGTTTTGATGTACCTCGTAAAGTCTTGCGACACTTTCCTATAATTCCTTGCATCAAACACATGTTCAAGTGCAAATCGATAGCAGAGCTCATGTCATGGCATTCCTCACATCGATCGGATAATGGCATGTGGAGAATTCCCGCACAGACACTCCTGCTTGGAAGCATATTGAAGATGAGTGGCCCAGCTTTAAAACAGAGCCCAGAAACTTGAGACTTGGCCTAGGTATGGATGGAGTGAATCCATTTGGTTTCAAAAGCACCACATACAGCGTGTGGCCAGTTGTGTTGGTGAATTACAACCTTCCACCATCAATGGCGATCAAGAAGGGACATCTTATGTTATCCCTTCTAATTTCAGGGAAACATAAAGTCAAGCATATGGATGTTTATCTTGAACCATTGATTGATGAGTTGGAGAAACTATGGAGAGGTGTTGCGGTGGTGGACATTAGTAGGCCTCCCTCCTCTCGACACTTCGACTTAAAAGTAGTGTTGATGTGGACAATGCATGACTTTCCAGGATACATCGATTGTTCTGGTAAGAATTCTAATTACCTCCCTACTCTAATACTATTGGCTCTATATATTAATTATACATATTGAATTTATTATTCTAACTTTTATTTATATTTTAACAGGTTTTTAAAACATCGGGTAAACATGCATGTCCGGTTTGTGGTCCTTCGTTAGTACATGAGTATGCTGACGGTTTGTGTAAGACCATATTCGATAATCATCATCGATTTCTCCCCTCAGATCATCCTAAATATGTTGCTAGTAAGAGTAACATTCCTCCACAAACACTTCGTGCAAAAGATTGGAAGCGTATTTGGGAGTCTACAACTATTCTTCCTCCAGATGGCATGAACATGTATAGTAATGTTTTTTCAATCTTGTTTTGTGTAGTCTCCAATTGGATTAAAGGTCACATAGTGCAATCCCTTGTGTAGGTACTCCATTTTTTTTAGGCTGCCATATTGGACCCATCTTAAGATCAACCATCTTCTTGATTCCATGCACATCTTCAAGAATGTGGGATCTGGTATCTGGGAACATATTATTGGTAAACGAGACAATGTTAGCGTACGTGAGGACTTGCGGGTCGCAAGACGTATACGTCAAGCTTGGCCACAAGAGGTGGGTGGGCACGTTCATCTTCCGCCTGCACCATGGATTATATCAAAGAAAGAGGAGAAGCAGGTAAAGCAGGCCATCACCACTTTGCGTACTCCCACTGGATGCATGAGATCATTGAAGGGAGCCTTTACAACCACTAAAAAAAGAGGCGTTGAGCAACTATATGGGTTGAAGTCCCACGATTGGCACAAGATGCTTCAAGTAAGTGTTTTCCAAGTCTTGTACGTTGAAATTAAATTTTGTAATGCCATAAACCATACATACATGTGCTCTTATGTGCGCAGTTCATACTACCTACTAGCATCGACCATTGTGCAAATAAGAGTTTGAAAAAGTGTATTTATAAGATAGGCGAGCTTGTGAGGTATGTAAAACCCATGTCAGATCACCCTTCATTATACCTTTCAAAATGAACGTGCATGTGCATAATGTATACACACACACACACACACACACACACATATGTATGTATGTGTGTATATATATACATCACTACAAGGGATCGGGCTCATACCCGCGCTCCTAGCCGCTAAAAATGACTTGTGAAAAAAAGTAGCAAGCCCGTGTATCAGCGCGTGTATCATCGCGGCCACAGACATGCATGTAAAAGCGCGTGTATAGGACTTCCTAGACGCGCTCATACACGGGTGTATACACGCGTTCTGTTCAATTTAGATGTACTCAGACGCGTTGATACATGCATCTATACACGCGTTTTGTTAATTTAGATGCGCTTATACACGCATAATTCTCAGTTTTTATGCGTTTATACACGCATAATTCTCAGTTTTGATGCGTTTATACACGCATGTTTTACAGATTATCCGCGTAGATACACGCGATTTTTAGCAGTTCTGACGCGTTTATACACACGAACAGAGAGCAAAAAAAAAATCCAGAGAGTGCTATTTGGTGCCTGAATACTGTTCCAGCATTCCAGCACCCAATAACACTCTCTGGATTTTCTTTTTGGGTGCATTAGACCATCCACGAAGAACATATGCACGAGGGAGATTAAGACAAGAACGACATGAATGCATACATTGTCAATACACGATTCAAGACAGACATGAATGTAATACTATCGATTCACGATTCAATATTACTATCAAAATTTCACACATATATACAAGGGAGTCCATATCTCGAAGTAGCCCATGGCTTCAGTTTTTACAAAAAAATATATACAACCACATTCTCAATATGGAATGTGATACTGTAAGTCTGAGTACTACTCAGACCCAGATGATGACTCGGTGCTCCCTCCATGCTCAGATGACCTCACATCGGTCGGAATGTCCGATGAGTAGTTCTCACGTCCACCCTCTGCAGTGGCGGCGGCGGGTGGATCATCGCAGTTTGTGCCTGTTCAAGTAATATATAGTATATAAGTATATATATATGTAATTCAATAAACCAAAATCATTCGTTTAGAATTTTCAAGTACCTGTCGACCGTATGGTCTCATGGCCATCTCAAACTGCGCGTCTGTAATACATCCCTCGGCTCTGAAGATGGCCCACGTGTCACGTCTGCTATGCCGACGAGCATACACAGTATCGTGGGTTGTGGGCTTCCTCCCCGTAACCCGTCGCTGTATCATAATCAACATAATTTGTAAGATTAAAACAATCATAAAATCAATGAATTAAGTAAACAATCAAATAAAGTGGCAAGATACTTACGATCTCTGCCTCCCATGACTCGACGCTGCCAGATCCGAAATGCGAAGATCCAATGGTCTCCATCTGGATCCGTGGTGCCTCCACATGCTGCGTGCTCTTCACGCCACCCTCTGCTCGTTTCTTTGCCTCCTTCCACTCGCGTTTGTGCGCAGTGGGCAGGTTTCTCGGCAGGATAGCCACCCGCAGCTACATTTAGCTGGTCATCGTACACGAGTTTTTTAAGGTGAGATCTTTTATTACTTAAGATCTCCCTTATTCGCGTCCTTCCCCATACATCCGAGAATGTAGCATGTGGGGGATTGGGGTACCGACTATGTACAGCCTCTATCACCTCCCCAACTAATCGGCTATTTTGATCTTTAAATTTAAAAAAATAATTTCTATATGAGTTTGATACTACCCCACGCATGTACTCCATTACCTCCCTCCCCCTCGCATCCATCACTATCCCGCCCCTATCCGTCACATCATAGCAGATCACTCTCTCCACCTCTCTCATCTCCTCCTCTTCCGAACTGTCTCCTCTAACTCTTCTCCCTCTATCTCCTCTCTCACCGCGTGCCCTACTACCTCCCCCACCTCCCCCACCTCCCCCACCAAAGCACCCACCGCATCCTTCACTCCCACTCTTCCTACTGCTGCGGGTGGAGTCAGGACTAGGGGATTGTCTACGTGACGGTGGCTGTGAGCCCTGACGTGACGGTGGCTCTGAGGGAGCACGTGATGGTGGCTGTGAGGGTGTGCGTGAGTGTGTCTGGGACGAGGTATGTCTCCTTGGTGGACGTGGCAGAGGAGAAGCTGCATGCCGTCTCGTCGGACTCGGAGGAATAGATGGCACTAGAGTGCCCTGGATACTCGCGGTAGGGGTATAGACACCAAGCAGGGAAAGAGGGGGATGGACATACATATACTCTGTAAGCTCAACTGGACCAAGATGGCGCCCAAAATGATTCAGCATCTCCATCAGCCAATTGCTGTACGCAAATGGATCGGATGAAGAACCTGGAATATCCATAAAGAACCTGCAAAAATAATCCTCATGTACATCATGGGCTGTCTCCACAAAGAACCTGCAAAAATAATCCTCATGTACATCATGGGCTGTCTCCTGACACACACAAATATCATCATTCAAGTCAGTTGTGTTGCCTGCAAACCATAGAAACAGGAAACGCAGTCTCGTGTATACACCCATGCAGAAACGCGTGTATACACTTTTCAAATAACGCGTGTATACACCCGTCCAAAAACACGTGTATATCCGCGTGAACAGACTCTGCAGACAGCATACACGCGCTTTTACACGTGTTTCTACACGCGACCTGCGCAAAAAAAAATTTCAAAGGGACCGACCTCCGACAAAGTGTCCTTATAAAAGGTCCACTGTCGCCCCTGTCAAAATCATTCACCCAATCGTGTGCGCAGAAGCAAAAGGACGGAGACAAACCTGAAAAGCAAAGAGAAAATAGCATAAACAAATCTGAGGAAGGAGACAAGGCAAAGGACAAACTGACTCACCTCTGAAAAAGTGAGTCTTCTTTCTTGCTCGGTTTCCTCCCGTGTGTGCTCCTTCTTTGCTCCCGTGTGTGCTCCTTCTCTTCTCTTCTCGGTTTCGTTTCTGTTGGAAGAGGCAAAAACGAAAGCAGTGTTGATATGTTAGTTCAAATTCTATATTTGGGGAAGGCGGGCTATTTTTAGTTTAAACAGACCGTCGTATTTATAAACGCGTGTATGTTCGCATGTATGGTAATTTAGCTGCGTTTATACATGCATTTTGCAGGAATTACCCGCGTTAATACACGCGATTTTTAGGAAATAGCCGCATTAATACACACAATTTTTAGGAAATAGCCGCGTCAATACACGCAATTTTTATACTTTCATTAAAAACATATTATGATTTTGTGTTTTCTGGTTTGTGCATAGGATGTCATCAACCTCTTCAAGCAGTTCTGGGGAAGACGAGACAATGCGTCATCGTAATCGCGATGTGTGGTTGGGACAACGGATCAAATGTATGTGTAATCGATGTCAAGGATGCATTGTACGAGCACGTCGAATTACCTTGAATCACATCTCCATGTATGGAGAATGGAATCAAATAGGTTTAGAGGTGAGTAGATGTAAATTGATGGTATTCAAATGACTCATGGTATCCAAATTAAATTAATAGAGTTGTAATATATAAACTCTAATTGAAGCAAGATGCAGTACCACACCCTAACATGGTGCCCTACGCGCGACGAGAGCACGCAAAGCGTCGACGAGATGATGCTGGAGCTTCGGGATCTATTGTCAGAGATGAGTGGGAAAGAGATGACAATAGCCCTGCACCCCACGAAGTTGTGGAAGAGGAGGTGCTTGATGATATGGTGCGGAATCTTTTTAGGGATGATCCCAAAGGTATGGACGACGATTATATGGAACAAGAGTATCTTTACAAGGCTTCATCGACACCGGTGTTTGAAGGGTGCACATTCTCTATTTTACATGCTTCACTTGAACTACTCAATATACAAACAGTTTATGGATGGAGCAATGCAAGTCTTGACGTATTATTGAAGTAAGCATTCTAACTTAGAAATTTGAATTAGTGGTTTAAGGTTTAGGAATTAAGACTAATTATAATTGATGATATTGGATGCAGGCTATTATATCAAACATGCTTCCAAAGGGAAATAGACTACCCACCTCAAGAGACATAGCGAGGCGCTATGTGACATCTCTTGGAGGATTGGATTATGCTCGCATACATGCATGCGTCAATGATTGCATTCTCTTTCGTGGGACGCATAAGGAGGCTCGACATTGTCCCACTTGTGGTGAAGCAAGGTATAGAACAGATATGAAGAGTTTTGATGTACCTCGTAAAGTCTTGCGACACTTTCCTATAATTCCTCGCATCAAACACATGTTCAAGTGCAAATCCATAGTAGAGCTCATGTCATGGCATTCCTCACATCGATCGGATGATGGCATGTGGAGAATTCCCGCAGACACTCCTGCTTGGAAGCATATTGAAGATGAGTGGCCCAGCTTTAAAACAGAGCCCAGAAACTTGAGACTTGGCCTAGGTATGGATGGAGTGAATCCATTTGGTTTCAAAAGCACCGCATACAGCGTGTGGCCAGTTGTGGTGGTGAATTACAACCTTCCATCATCAATGGCGATCAAGAAGGGACATCTTATGTTATCCCTTCTAATTCGAGGGAAACATAAAGTCAAGCATATGGATGTTTATCTTGAACCATTGATTGATGACTTGGAGGAACTATGGAGAGGTGTTGCGGTGGTGGACATTAGTAGGCCTCCCTCCTCTCGACACTTCGACTTAAAAGCAGTGTTGATGTGGACAATGCATGACTTTCCAGGATACAGCGATTGTTCTGGTAAGAATTCTAATTACCTCCCTACTCTAATACTATTGGCTATATATATTATTATTCTAACTTTTATTTATATTTTAACAAGTTTGAAAACATCGGGTAAACATGCATGTCCTGTTTGTGGCCCTTCGTTAGTACATGAGTATGCTGACGGTTTGTGTAAGACCATATTCGATAATCATCATCGATTTCTCCCCTCAGATCATCCTAAATATGTTGCTAGTAAGAGTAACATTCCTCCACAAACACTTCGTGCAAAAGATTGGAAGCGTATTTGGGAGTCTACAACTATTCTTCCTCCAGATGGCATGAACAGGTATAGTAATGTTTTTTCAATCTTGTTTTGTGTAGTCTCTAATTGGATTAAAGGTCACATAGAGCAATCCCTTGTGTAGGCACTCCTTTTTTTTTGGCTGCCATATTGGACCCATCTTAAGATCAACCATCTTCTTGATCCCATGCACATCTTCAAGAATGTGGGATCTGGTATTTGGGAATATATTATTGGTAAATGAGACAATGTTAGCGTACGTGAGGACTTGCGGGTCGCAGGAAGTATGCGTCAAGCTTGGCCACGAGAGGTGGGTGGGCACGTTCGTCTTCCGCCCCTGCACCATGGATTATATCAAAGAAAGAGGAGAAGCAGGTAAAGCAAGCCATCACCAGTTTGCGTACTTCCACTGGATGCATGAGATCATTGAAGGGAGCCTTTACAACCACTAAGAAAAGAGGCGTTGAGCAACTATATGGGTTGAAGTCCCACGATTGGCACAAGATGCTTCAAGTAAGTGTTTTCCAAGTCTTGTATGTTGAAATTAAATTTTGTAATGCCATAAACCATACATACATGTGCTCTTATGTGCGCAGTTCATACTACCTACTAGCATCGACCATTGTGCAAATAAGAGTTTGAAAAAATGTATTTATAAGATGGGCGAGCTTGTGAGGTATGTAAAACCCATGTGAGATCACCCTTCATTATACCTTGCAAAATGAACGTGCATGAGGTATAACGTACTATTTATTTATTTTTCAGATATGTTAGTTCCAAAGCAATTGATCCAGCCACGTTGGATGATGCGCGTGTTATGGCAGTGGAGGTGGTTTGTTTGGTAGAGGTGACTTTTCCGCGAACCATTCTCACAATTCAACTACATCTCATTGTGTATTTAGTGGACGAAATCGCTTTATGTGGTACTGTGCATGCACGTTGGATGTTCTTCCTAGAGCGCTTCATGAAGACCTTAAAAGACTTTGTGAGGCAAATTGCAAGGCCTGAAGGAAGCATGGCCGAGTGTTGGTTGATACAAGAGTCTCTTGTATATATTTCAGAATTTCTTGGTCAGGTGGACAGCTCTTTGCCACGACTATGGAGCAATGAAGAGGACTTAAGGATGACCTCTATTGTGCCTCAAGGAAAAGGACAGAGTAAAGTAATTGACAGAACATTGATTGATGATCTCAATTTCACTTGT
Organism: Cibotium barometz; assembly: GCF_041138505.1. Classification (NCBI taxonomy): domain Eukaryota; kingdom Viridiplantae; phylum Streptophyta; class Polypodiopsida; order Cyatheales; family Cibotiaceae; genus Cibotium; species Cibotium barometz. Next base: position 31,066,493 of record NC_141067.1, read on the forward strand.
ATCCTTAATAGTGATGTGATGAGCAGATGGGTTACAAGATATGAGGATGCAAAGACAAAAAGGCAATCAGAAAGAGCTCTCTTTCGGAGGCAGCATGGCTCTCGGAAGGCGTACCCTAAGCATCTAGCAACACTTCCGAATGATATCCATGTTGATTGGTTGCATGAGGAAATGGAGAGAGCAGAGAGCGACGAGGGGCTGTATATCACGATGGAAGAATGGGAGTATGCACGAGGATGCATGTTAAAGGTACATAGAACTAATGTTTTGCATTAGTTGTAAGTGATTTGCTTTTAATATTTATTCACATTGCTTACACAAATATTGCTTCTATTTTGGTCCAGTGCACTATGTTCAATGCTATATGGTGTGAAGGCAAGCATTTTCGAACACAAAGAATTGATGAAAAGAGAAATACACAAGATTGCGGTGTCACTAGTAGCTTTGAGGGAGCTAATGGAAAAATGGATGATTATTGTGGCATAATCCAAGACATATTTAGGCTTGACTTTCGTCGCTTCTTTGTGTATGTTTTGGATGTCAAATGGCAAATGAACGTGGTGGAAAAAGGGCCTGATGCAACGATAAAACGCCATGCAAGTGGCTATGTAACTATTGACTCTACAAAGTTTTGGGGCAAACAAAGAAAGATAGGCTCGTATTGCCACAACAATGTGAGCAGGTATGCATTTTTTTTCTAATGTGTTTCATGTACATATATATCTAAGCTCGCGTACTTCTTGACTTTTGATATGCTAATTAATTACTATACTATGTGTATTTGAGTAGGTTATCTATCTACCAATGGTGCATGATATTAAATGGTGGTACGTCATCCCTATTGCACCACGTTCCAAAGTGATGTATAATACATTCACTGATATGGAGCATATGGAGGATGTAACAAGCCGCAATGAAGATGATGTCGAACATGCCAATGAAGATGTTGTGATCGATGATCAAGAAATAAGAGATAATCATGATAATGAGGATGAGCGTGCCATTTCTCATGATCATGAAAATGACCCTACCATTGAGGATGATGGTGATGTTGATGAGGATGATCAGGACATCGATACCATTATCAATGGAGTATAGAATATCGACAGTGGAATAAATTTAATCGTAGCCTTACAAATTGATCAAATGGATATTGATGTTGATCGTTTGGCAAGGATGGATCTTATTGAAGACGAGATTGAACCCTAACCAATCCGTTCACTGTACGTTGTAAATTGATGACATTTCTATCATCTCATATGCATGATTTATTTTTGAATATATTTCATTGTTGTAAATGTATGTAGTGGGATTGTGTAATGATGTATACTGTAATGTACTATGAGATGGTTTAAAGAAAATAGTTCTTAATTTTGTAAAGGAATTCAGTTTTTCTTCAGTTTTTTTTTCAATTTTTCTTTACCATGCGTGTATTAATCCATGTATAGTGGCGTGTATTAATCCGTGTATGGTAGCGTGTATTAATCTATGTACGGTAGCGTGTATAGATGTGTGTATTACTGCGTGTATATAAACGTGTTTATACACGCGTTGATAAATGCAAATATACACGCGAACTTAAATAATAAAATACACGCGCTCGATTCTATTCAAATATAGGCGCGACCATACACGCGCTCGTAATTTATCGCATGTATGAAACGCGTGTATGGCAGCATTGTCTTGTAGTGCATATACATATACATATATATACATACATATATATACACACACACACACACACACACACACACATATGTATGTATGTGTGTATATATATACATATACATATACATATACACATACATACATACATACATATATACAAAATACATGCACACACATACACATATGCGTGCAAATGTGCATGTATATATGTGTGTGTGTGTATGTGTGTGTGCACATACATACATACATACATATATATGTATGCATGTATATATATATATATATATATATACATGTAACATATATAAGATATACATACATATATATGTATGCATTCATATATAAGATATTCATACATATATATATATAAAAGATATACATACATATATATGTATGCATTCATACATAAGATATGCATACATACATACATATATATATATATGTATGTATGTATATATGTATGTATGCATATCTTATATATGCATACATATATATGTATGTATATCTTATATATGTTACATGTATATATATATATATATATATATATATATATATATACATGCATGCACATATATATATGTATGTATGTATGTGCACACACACACACATGTGTATGTGTATGCATGTATTATGTATATATATATGTATGTATGTATGTATGTGTATATGTATATGTATATATATACACACACACATACATATGTGTGTGTGTGTGTGTGTGTGTGTGTGTATGTATATGTATACGCAAGTCACCTAGTGCATCACTCATAGGCCGCTTCCTTGGTCCCTCATCCACCATACCGGAAGCTCACCATTTAAATCGAACCGAGGCTGGTCAAGACCTCGACCGACCTTGCTATGCGAGACGTCCTCCATTGACTCTCCGTCTCAGCTGTTGTAACTTTATCACTTAGGTCTCCATGGCCTCATTCACAAGATGGTCAAAATGCTTCCCCAACATTCTTGACATAAAAGAGTCATTTAAAAACAGGTTTCATAAATACAGTTTCTAAACGAACTCTCATCTTTCCACATTGTTCCACATCATTTCTCGTTATTCCACATTCTTCTACATCAATTCACATTGCTTATTCCACATCATCCAGTCATATGTATTCCCATCGTCCAGTCATATGTATTCCCATCATCCTTCATCCAGTCATATGTATTCCCATCGTCCTTCATCCATTCTCATCATCCAGTCATATGTATTCCACATCATCCAGTCATATGTATTGCCATCGTCGTTCATCCATTCTCATCCACTCACATCATATTACATCATCCAGGCATATGTATTCCCATCGTCCTTCATCCATTCTCATCCACTCACATCATATTACATCTCATCACATCTATCCACATCTATCCTCATTACATCACGTCACAACATATCCACATCACATCTCATCCATTCATATCACATCACATCCATCTATATTCATTGAGATCCACATCACATCCACATATAATCACATCACGTTCACATCTATTTACATCACTTCACATCCATTCACATCTACCCAAGTCCACATCACATCACATCTCATCTATCTACATCATATCTCATCCATTCATATCTAACTAGATCCACATCACATCACATCCATTCACATCTCATTACATCACATTCACATCTCACCACATCTCACCACATCCACTCACATCTCATCACATCCATTCACATCCATCACACCCATTCACATCCCACATTCATTCACATCTCGTCGCATCCATCCTCATCTTATCACATCTTGTTCACATCCATCCACATCACATCACATTCATTCCATCCACATTACATTACATCCACATCTATCCATCCACATCACATCACATCATATTCATTCCATCCACATTACATCACATCCACATCTATCCATATCATATCTCATTCATTCCATCCATATTACATCACATTCACATCTATCCATATCACACCACATCCATTCATAGCTTATCACATTCATCCACATCCATTCATTCATTCACATCCACATCTATCCACATCCATCCATTCATTCACATGCACATCTATCACATCACATCTCATTCTCATCCATTTACATCACATCACATCCTTTCACATATCATCACATCTCATTCACATCTCATCACATTCACATCCACATCCATTTACATCACATCCACATCTCATTCACATCCACATCCATTTACATCACATCACATCTCATCCACATCTCATCACATTCACATCCACATCCATTTATATCACATCACATCTCATCACATTTATATCACAACACATCACATCTCATCCACATTCACATCCACATCCATTTATATCACATCCACATCTCATCACATCCACATCCATTTATATCACATCACATCTCATCACATCACATTCACATCTTCTCACATCACATTCACATCTTATCACATCACATTCACATCTTATCACATCACATTTACATCCCATCTAATCACATCACATTCACATCTTATCACATCACATTTATATCTCATCTAATCACATCGCATCCCATCATATTCATTTACATTCATTCAGTCCACATCACATCTTATCCTCATCTTATCACATCCACTTTTAGTATCGTTTTCTACTTTCGATATACTGATAGGACTTTTCTAAGTTTCTGCCAATTACTTGGCCTAGTTAAAGGTACTTTTTCTTGATTCCAATGAATCTACGTACTAGAGTGTTGTTGAAGGTTTTAAAAGGAAAAATAAACCTTATCAGAATTGAATAGTAAAAATTCAAAAAGAGCATTTACGTATTGTATTTTCATTCCTTAAGCTTCATTAATGAGAATTAATTCTAAACTTTCGTTTACTCATTGGATCCTCGATCCTCCTAGGGATTCCAGATTCTCTTTTTTGAATAAGAATTATCCAAGTTTTCTCGATGGATATTCTCATATTCTTTCTCAAATTTCTCAAGTAAGATATATTCAATATTCTTCTTTTTGAATAAAAGGTTCATGGGATTTACAAAAATCAATTCTACCCGTATTTTCCAATAAAAATAATAATACTCAAAATTTCACTTTTGAAAAATACTCATAATTTTAATTATGCCAAAAATTTCTCTTTTATCACTTAATTACTTGGATTTCAAATATCATGGAAATTCCTCTTTGCATAAAAATAAATTTACCAAAAATTTCTCTTTTCTTTTAATTAAATATTTATGCATAAATGCTAAAAATTTATTTCCCATGAATATGATGAAAATCATTCTTTTTTGCATAGGATGACCAATCCTAGAATATGGTAGGAAGTCCTCTTTTAGCATTATGCATAAAAATAAGATATGTATTATTTTTTAAAAAATTTGTCATAGCTTTGCGGCTATTACTGATAATTCTCAATTTTTCCTAAAAGAGTAAAAGCTTATAATGAAAATATGATAGTAGTTCCTCTTTTATGCTTAAAATCAAACTATGAATTTAAATCATAATTTTAACCATAATTATAAACATAACTATGATTATTCCACTAGATTAAGTTAATTTCAACATTCCTCTTTTCCCAAATTGTTAGGATAATCCCTTTCTCATTTAGAATGAATTAAAGTGGTTTTTAACCACTCATAAACAATCTAAAAGAATTCACCATTATTTTAATAGCACAAAATAATGAAAATATCATTTTCTTAATCTCTAGCTCATCAAGCCTAGAGTTTAGCCTTGAATAATTAAGAGACTATCATTGAGAAGCATCCTTTTCCAAGGGATTTAGCCATAAAGATGGCTATTCTTTTTAGAGAGAGATAATCCATTTCTCATTTAGAATGAATTAAAGTAGTTTTTAACCACTCATAAACAATCTAAAAGAATTTACCATTATTTTAATAGCACAAAATCATGAAAATATCATTTCCTTAATCTATAACTCTTCAAGCCTAGATTTTAGCCTTGAATAATTAAGAGACTATCATTGAGAAGCATCCTTTTCCAAGGGATTTAGCCATAAAGATGGCTATTCTTTTTAGAGAGAGAGATTTACTTAAAGAAAGCATTATAAATAAGCACAAAGATTAACTTTCTCTTAATTAAACATTAAGATATTTAGGGAAAGCTTGATTTGAATTAAAACAATCATTTTGAAATCTTCTCAAGCTTGAGAGGGGTTGAGAAGAAGAAAGTTATTGAGATAATTTGAAAAGCCCACATAAATCAATTTTATCTCCAAGTTTGGCTTTATTCTTTGTTATAGCAGTGAAGCCCCTGACCAATCAATTGGTCCACCAAGAGGAGGAGAGCAACTCCAAGAGTTGTTTTAGAGAGAGAGAAGCTCCAAGCTCCCAAGAGAGAGAAAAATTCAAAGGATAATAGAAAATTTGATTATTTTAATATAATACTAGGATGGTATAGCTCCAATATGAAAATACAAAGGAATGAGGGTCTATTTATAGGTGAGGGAGGCCACTAACCAAGTCCAACTGGGTTCTAGATCTTTTCAGGTTCAGTTTGACTCAATTTGGACAAGATTTGTAATTTTGATTTTATGCATAAAAATATGCATGAAGAATTTTATTTTTAATTCAAAAGAGTTATTTTCATCAATTTTGATTTTATGCATAGATAGATGCATAAAGAATTTTATTTTATTCCAAAAGAGTTATTCTTATCAATTTTGATTTTATGCATAAATAGATGCATAAAGAATTTTACTTTTAATCCAAAAGAGTTATTCTTATCAATTTTGATTTTTTGCATAGAAAGATGCATAAAAGATTATTTTTATTTTGAAAGTATTATTTTCATTGAAATTGAATCTACACATAGATAGATGCATAAAAGATTTATTTTTATTTCGAAAGTATTTTTTTCATTGAAATTAAATTTACGCGCATAGATAGATGCATAAAAGATTTATTTTTATTTCGAAAGTATTATTTTCATTGAAATTGAATTTACGCATAGATAGATACATAAAAGATTTATTTTTATTTCAAAAGTATTATTTTCATTGAAATTGAATTTATGCATAGATAGATGCATAAAAGATTTATTTTTATTTTGAAAGTGTTATTCTCATTAAAATGGATTTTATGCATAGTAAAATGCATAAAAGGTTTATTTTAAATTCAAAAGTGTTATTTTCCTTAAAATTGAATTTATGCATAAATAGATGCATAAAAGGATTTTTATAAAATTGTTATTTCTACTAAAGTTGTCTTTATGCCTTATTAGATGCGTAAAGAATCTTTATATCAAAAAAGTTAGAATTCTCTTACATTCTATAAATAGATGTGATGAGATGTGATAGGAATCCGATAGATGTAAATGGATGGATGGAAGTGATATGAATCAAATAAATATAAATGGATGAAGGGATGAGGATGTTTGTGAATGTGAATGTGGAATGTGGATATGGATGTAAGGATGTGGATGTGGATATGGATGTATGAATGTGGATGTGGATGTGTGGATGTATGAATGTGGATGTGGATGTGGATGTATGAATGTAGATGTGGATGTGGATGTATGAATGAGAATGTGGATATGGATGTATGAATGTGGAATGTGGATATGGATGTATAAATGTAGATGTGGATGTGGATGTGGATGTATGAATGTAGATGTGGATGTGGATGTGGATGTATGAATGAGAATGTGGATATGGATGTATGAATGTGGAATGTGGATATGGATGTATGAATGTAGATGTGGATGTGGATGTATGAATGTAGATGTGGATGTGGATGTATGAATGAGAATGTGGATATGGATGTATGAATGTGGAATGTGGATGTATGAATGCGGAATGTGGATATGGATGTATAAATGTAGATGTGGATGTGGATGTATGAATAAGAATGTGGATATAGATGATGAATGTAAAATGTGGATGTGGATGTATGAATGTGGATGTGGATGTGGATGTATGAATGTGGAATGTGGATATGGATGTATGAATGTAGATGTGGATGTGGATGTATGAATAAGAATGTGGATATAGATGTATGAATGTGGACTGTGGATGTGGATGTATGAATGTGGATGTGGATGTGGATGTGGATGTGGATGTATGAATGAGAATATGGATATGGATGTATGAATGTGGAATGTGGATATGGATGTATGAATGTAGATGTGGATGTGGATGTATGAATGAGAATGTGGATGTGGATGTATGAATGTAGATGTGGATGTGGATGTATGGATGTGGATGTGGATGTATGGATGTGGATGTGGAAGTGGATGTATGAATGTGGAAGTGGATGTATGGATGTGGATGTGGATATGTATGTATGAATGCGGATGTGGAAATGCATGTATGAATGTGGATGTGGATATGTATGTATAAATGCGGATGTGGAAGTGGATGTATGGATGTGTATGTGGAATAATGAATGCGAATGTGTATGTGAAATGATGTGACGTCAATATGAGTGAATGGATGAGATGAGATGGCATGTGAATGGATGAGATGAGATGGCCTGTGAATTGGGATGTGAATAAAGGATATGTGATGAGAATGAATCTAATCTGATATGAGTGAATGGATGAGACGTCGATATGAGTGAATGGATGAGATGTGATGGCATGTGAATTGGGATGTGAATAAATGATATGTGATGAGAATGAATCTCATGTGATGAGATGGAAAATGATGTGATTGGATGAGAATGAGTACACATATGACTGGAATGTGGAATAAGTAATGTGGACTGATGAGGGATAATGTGGAAAGACGAGAATTCATTATAGAAACTGTATTTGTGACCTGTTTGTAAATGACTGTGATCGTCTTGTGAATGAGGTCGTGGAGATCTATCTGTTAAAGTTGTAACTGCTGGACGGAGAGTCAATGGAGGACGTCTCACATAGCAAGGTCGGCCGAGGTCTTGACCTGCCTCGATTTGATTAAAATGAAGAGCTTCCAGAGGGACCAAGGAAGCAGCCTATGAGTGAAGTGCTAGGTGACCTGCGAAGGATCCTAGAGGGTACTGACCATACGGTGCTCGGGCTTTGGGTCGCCAAAGATACCCACCACAAGTTTGTAAGAAAGCATTATGGGCCCAAGGCCATGGACAACTAGTAAGTAGGTGTGAACTCTTGGGTGGAGTATAAATACCAATGTAAATGGGATTATGGCTCATTCATGATAATGTTATCCATTCCAAGAATCAATGGTGAGCTTCTCCCGTGAGATGCTAAGTGGTGACTCCTTCATGAGCCACTCCCTTGGTGAGGGACTAACCCACCCCTGTTACTTTCTTTCATTGGTATCAGAGCCTTGCTTAGATCCATGATGTGAGTAATTTTTTTTTTCTTCTCTTCAATTTCTGAAAATTCATTTCTAAGGTTTCATGGAGAAAATGGAAGAAAATGGCCAAAAATGGGGAGAAATGGCCATGGAAATAGGTTTCTGGACCAAATTTTTTGAAAAGTTTGGACCAAATTTGGGAGAAATGACTAATCGTGATTAGGAATCTTAAGCCAAAAACGTTTTTGCTACTGTGGAGATTTCCTGCAACCCTAGCCATGGAAACCTCAACCAAACCTCAAGCAAATGAGTCATAAGCAAGGTATGAGCACTTCATATGATTGTTTTGCTTCAAAACGTGGCGATTTTCGTGATTTTCAGGCGCAGCCTAACGGCGAACTGCGCCGTTTTCATGCTGAAAATAGAGATGGCTTGCTTGCCTACCCTTCCATGGAGCATAAGCTAAGCTTTCCTCATGTTTTGGCAACCTTTTCATGTCCCTTTCATGAGCAAATGTGACCTTCCTCATGGCTACAAATCAGTAATCAAGTGGCCACGTTTTTCATCAAAGTGAAGCATTCTTCAACAATTTTCAGCCATTGAAGCTCATGGGATGCCATTGGTGAGTGCTTCCATCAATTCCTTGCTATTTTGAAGCATTTGTGGTGCTTTGGGAGTTGATTGGGGTTGATTACACTCAGAAACCCTAAATTTCAGAAATCAAGCATTTGGCTTGATGGTTTACATGCCAATGATGCTTGTCTATGCATTAGTGCTTGCATTTGTGCAAAGGATTGCTTCCACATGAGCCTTGGCCAAACAATGGATCATATTTTTGGAGATTCTCTTCATTTTGGTTCATTTGGCATGCCATTCATGGAAGTATCAAGCTTACACAATGCTTTTGGGAGCCATTCATGCTTGTCTTCATGCCATATGATGCCTTGAATCATCTACATAGCCATTCAATGCTATGATTTGCATTTTGGCATAAGGAAGCATAGCTCTTGGATCAATTTTGGGGGATTGAAATCATATTTCACAAGTGGCAATGTGTTGTTGGATGTGTTGTTGGATGTTGTTGATGATGGAATTGTAATGGAGCTATAAAAGAGCATGGTGATGAGGCCATTATGATATGTAAAATAATAAAAGCATGAGTCATGCTTACACATGTAAGTCATCTCATCCATGACATTCATTTCATTTTGAGATTCAATTTACATACACCACACGATTGCTTTCACTCACATCAAATTCTAGTGAACTAGCAATGTGTGAGGGTACCTTGGCAATGGGTGGAGAGGCCAAGGGGAGAATGTTTTGAATCTACCGTGCCGTGATTGCCTTGGGAAAGCGGTACGGTGGAGGATTAGGTACATTGGTGGTGAAGACATGGCCTCAACCTTCACCTTGGAGGAAAACTTGGTGAAGGGGTGAGAAGTGCTTGGCCGGGAGATCGGCAAGCATCAACGCGCTTCATCGACATCAAAGCCATACTTGAGCCAAAGCAAAGCAACAAACCTCTACATCGACTCAAGTTGCATCATGACAAAGGGGTGATGCCATATGGATTTGCATGCAAAAATGCTTTGTGGTTGATGCCTTGCAATGGTCAAAATGCTTTGTGGATTGATACCTTGCAATGGTCAAGTGGTTAATGATGATACAAATGCATGGGTAGATTGAGATTTGCAAGCAAAAGCGGGGAAGTTATGGCAAAATTTTTGCAAAAACTTGCCTAGTTGCAGTCAGGGCAGAACCCTAAATTTTAGGGTTTACAAAGATTATTCCAAATCTGTCCTTGATGATTCTTAATCTACACATCAAGACCTTTCTAACAAGCCGAAGATCTTTGAAATCGGAGAAGTTTGGAGCGGTCAAAGTCAAAGTTTGACTTTCAGCCGGGACAGTTGACTGGTCAAAGGCAGTTGACTTTTTCAAATCTGTTTTTGGGGATCCTTATTAGTCTCATCGAGAGCTTTCCAACGATATAAAGATCATCAAAATCCGATATCGTTTGGATAGTGAACTAAAAGTTGGGCCTCTATCGCAAACCCTAAAACAGAGAGTACTTGCACACCAGATTTTTCTTGCCCCAGGCATTCAGCTCCAAGATCTTATCATTACGGATCTATCGAGCTAAAGAGAAGCAAAATCGGACTTGTCTCCAAAGAGTTTTGGCATATTTGGTGATTTGGTCACATTTTGGAGCAAAACAGTGAGCTAGTTTGCAAGTGGGACCAAATTTCATGCATGGAAATGACTAGAGGGGGACAAAACAAAGGAGTTCGGAGTGAGCCAGATTCTAAGCAACCCGAACCATTAATGGCTAGTGGATCTTCTACAAGAGTTGGGGAGGATTCGACTTCAAATGCCACTAGTGATTCACAGCCATTGGAGACTTCTCAACCCATGGTGGGGACTACTCCGATCACGATGGACATGATGCTTAAAGCCATGGAGAGTATGTTCCAACGGGTTGAAGGTAACCTAGCTAGTCGGCAACAACAGTTTGGTGAGCAACTCATGGAACGCTTTGACAAGCGCCAACACTATCTTGGTGATATGATGCAGACGGGATTTAGAGATTTGGGTAATGCTATCAGTGGGTTGGCTTCTTCCAAGTCTAATCAAGAAGTGGATGACAATGTAATGGATAATGCACACCATGAGTTCCGACATGAAAGATTGCCGCCTATGCATGAGGTAAACCAGGGGAGACAGATGATGTCACACTCTTCTCAAGTGGATAAAGGAAAAAGGCCTATGGGTGATGCTTATCATGAGAAGCCAAATGCCAATGTTCCAAAAGCTACGTCCTTTATGCAGGATGCCAGAAGAAGTTATGAGCACAAAGGGCTAAAGGATGCATGTGATTGGGATTGGGAAGATGAGCAAATGCAAAGACACTTGGGTGAAGGAAGAGGATTTGATGATCCTAGAACACGGCAAAGAGGGCCAAGAATGCAGAATGACATGGATAAGACCGTGAAGGACAAAATCACATTCACAAAGTTCAAGGGAGAGTCAAACTCTATCGAAGACTTTGAAGAATGGGCAAACAAAATGGACCTCTACTTCGAGATCAGCCCGAGAAGTGAAATGTCAAAGGTTTACTTTGCTTCATTGCATTTGGAAGGCTTTGCTCATACTTGGTGGAGAAGGAAGCAATCACATGGTTATGTTATTTCTACTTGGGAAGCATTCAAGAATGACATGGCAGAGGAGTTTACTTCTCGAATGCAAAGGGATAACCACATTGTAGAATGGGACAAGATTGAACAAGTCACAACGGTGAAGGCCTATTCTCAAAAGTTTCTAAAACTTCTATTATACTTGGATGATTTTGATGAGCATTATCTAGTCGTCAAGTATATAAGGGGTTTGAAGACTCCTATTGGTGGTGATGTCAAAGCTCAAGAGCCCGCAACTTTGAAGAAAGCAATGATGCTTGCAGAAATTCATGAGGAAAAATATATGTCAAAGTGGGCTAACAAAGGCAACACCAAGGGAGAAGTGATTACAAGAACGGATTTGAGTTCTCATGCAAATGCAAATGCAAGGCCTAACCTTCCAAGGTTTCCTACCGTGTATGGTAGAGGGTCTAATAGACTTCCATTTAAACCACCATTTATGTCCAACAAAGCTACATACAATGAGTCCAAGCCAGCAAATGGGGGTTCAAAAAGCAAGGTTATCAAGGAGGACCGTTTGCATGAAATGAGGCTCAAAGGTCTATGTTTCAAATGTGGAGAAAAATGGAACAAGGATCACTTCAAAGTATGCAAATCCAAGGATATGTCCATAAGCTACATTATCACTGAGGACAATGCTAATCATGAGGAGGAGGAATTCCTTGAATGCAATGATGCCTTAGGATGGGGAGATCCTCATGAGGGTGGAGGTTCTCATGATGATGGTTTTGATGAAGAAAATCCCGAGTTTCCTTTTGATCCGGGTGGGAAACTAAAGTTTGCTCATGACAAAATGGATGATGGGATGCCTCTATGCGTGTGGGATGAAGACAATAGTGCACATACTACCTTGTGTACAATCTCTCATGATGCTTATGCGGGAAGTAAGGGTGCCAACACATTGAGATTGAAGATCAAGGTGAATGGGAGAACAGCATATGCACTCATTGATACTGGAAGCATGCATAGTTTTGTCAATAAAAGGTCTTTGAACACTCTCAAAATGCAACCAACTTCTTTACCAAACAAGCACATGGTGCAAGTGGCCAATGGTGATTCAATGAGTTGCAATATGAAGTGTCAAAGTACAGAATTGGAGTTGTCCAAGAACTACTCTTGCAAAGTTGATCTTTTGGTGATTGAGTTGGGACCAATTGACATAGTACTTGGATGTGATTGGATGTCCACTTTGAACTCTTTTACCATGAACTTACAGAAAAGTTTCATGAGTTTTGTGCATCATGGAAGGGTTATTACATTGAATGGAATGCAAGGGTCCAAGCTCTTCATGATCAATGCTACTCAAATGAAGAAAGAGTTCAAGAAAGAGGGCTATGTTTATGTACTACAGCTTTGCAAAGAGGAAGATAATAGCAAAAAGGATTGCATCGAAAATGTGGACATGGTTAAGCTACTCAAGGATTATGAAGATGTGTTTACCATGCCAAAATCAATGCCGCCAAAGAGGAGTGTTGATCATGCTATTGATTTGGAACCAAATGCCAAACCAATCAACAAGCCTCCCTATCGTTTGTCAAAGGTTGAAAAGGAAGAGGTGGCAAAGCAAGTAAAAGAACTCATTGACATGGGATGGGTTGAACCAAGTCAATCTCCTTTTGCTTCTCCGGTGCTACTTGTGAAGAAAAAGGATGGTACTTTTCGCATGTGCATTGATTACCGTGATTTGAATAAGATCACCATCAAAAATCGATTTCCAATACCAAGGGTGGATGATCTTTTGGATGAGTTGAAGGGTGCCACATGCTTTTCAAAAATTGATTTGCGTTCCGGATACCATCAAATAAGGATGAAAAGTGGTGATGAGTTCAAAACAGCATTTCGTACAGAAAGGGGTCTTTACCAATTCATGGTTATGCCGTTTGGATTATGCAATGCACCGGCAACTTTTCAAGCATTGATGAACAAAGTGCTTCAACCTTTCCTCTACAAGTTTGTATTGGTCTTTTTCGACGACATACTTATCTATAGCAAAGATGAGGAAGTGCATTTGAAGCACGTGAAAGAGGTTTTGGAGGTCTTGAGGCAAAACAAGTTGTATGTTAAGGAGACAAAATGTACCTTCATGGCACATGAGGTGGAATATTTGGGTCACATTGTGAGCAAGGATGGCATTTGTGTGGATCCAAAGAAAGTGGAATGTATTAGGAATTGGCCGGTTCCTTCAAACACTACTCAATTGAGGGGATTTTTGGGGTTATCTTCATTCTATAGGCGCTTTATTGCCCACTATGCAGAAATTGTAGCCCCAATGACGGATAAATTGAAGAAGGAAACCTTCTTTTGGGATGCCATTGCCAACAAAAGCTTTGAAGATATGAAGAAGATGCTCACATCAGCACCTATTTTGGTATGTCCAGACTTCACCAAACCTTTCACAATAAGGGCGGATGCAAGTGGAAGAGGGATTGGTGCGGTACTTTACCAAGACCATGGAGTCATTGCTTATGAAAGTAGAAAGCTGAATGACAAAGAAAGAGAACTCCATGTGTATGAGCAAGAGATGATTGCTATACTCCATGCTATCAAGAAATGGCACCATTACTTATATGGGAGTCATTTTTATGTGAGAAGTGATCATAGGGTGCTGAAGTATTTCCTCACACAACCCAATTTGTCTCCTAAGCAAAGAAGGTGGGTAGCAACACTACAAAACTATGATTTTGAAATCACATACACAAAGGGCAAAGAAAATGTGGTTGCCGATTCCTTGTCTCGTATGTGGGCCTGCTCATTGTATGCTATTTCTGAGGTGCATAAAGATTGGATCATGGAGATACAAGAAGAGTACTTGTTTGATGAAGAAACCTCACAAATAGTGCAGAAATTACAGCAAGGTGTATGTGAAGAGTTACCCCATTATGAGCTGAAAAATGGTCTCCTCTACTACAAAGGAAAAGTCTACTTGGTTCCTACTTCATCATTTATCAAGAAGATCATGGAAGAGATGCATTGTACTCCTATGGCTGGTCATTTGGGTGTCTACAAAACCTTTGATGCAATAAGGAAAAGTTTCTTTTGGAAGGGGATGTGGAAGAGCATTCATGCTTATGTAAGTGGGTGCCGGTCATGTCAATTGAACAAGGATCCTACACATAAACCGGGAGGTTTGCTTCAGCCATTGCCCATTCCCGAAGGCAAATGGAGTCATATATCAATGGATTTCATTACTAACCTTCCGCGCACAAAGAAAGGGTGGGACAGCTTGTATGTTGTGGTGGATAGATTGACCAAAGTGGCCCATTTCATTCCTTCCAAGGTCACATATTCAGCCCAAAATGTTGCCAAGCAATTTGTTGATGGGGTTTTCAAGTTGCATGGTATGCCGTCACAAATTGTGAGTGATCGCGATGTCAAATTCATGAGCACTTTTTGGAGAACATTGTTTGAATATATGGGAACCAAGCTTACTCCAAGCACCGCCTATCATCCCGAAACCGATGGTCAAACAGAAAGAGTAAACAAATGGGTGGAAACATATCTACGCCACTATTGTCATGATACTCAAAGCACATGGGATGATTGGTTACCTTTGGCTGAGTTTGCTTACAACTCAACATATCATGTGAGCATTGGCATGTCACCCTTTGAGGCTTTATATGGTTACAAGGTCAATTTGCCTATGTTGGTGGGTACATATGAGACTTCTAACCATAATGCCAAGGAGGAAGCTGAAAGGATGCAAGCTTTGTTGCAACAATGCAAAAGTAATTTGAAGGTTGCACAAGAGAAAATGAGACAATATGCCAATGTTCATCGAAGACCATTGGAATTCAAACTGGGAGATTGGGTTCTTTTGAGAATACCAAAGTCAAGATATGCGTCTTTGAAGGGAAGCACAAACACCAAACTAGCTCATCGCTATTATGGTCCTTATCAAGTGATACGAAGAGTTGGGGAGGTTGCATATCAACTCTTACTTCCATCTACAACAAAGATTCATGATGTGTTTCATGTCTCTCACTTGAAAGGATATGTGGGTATGATCGATCAAATGGTTGATGAGTTACCTCCAATGAATGAAGAGGGAATGATTGAATACATTCCAGAAGCTATCTTGGGTACAAGGAAAAAGGTACTTCGCACTCGTACCTTGGTGGAGTATCTTGTTCAATGGAAGGGTTTACCTAAGGAAGAAGCTTCATGGCAACCTATTTCAGCATTGGAGGGATATGAAGCATTGATAGAGCAATATGGGTTGGTGTAAATTCAGCCACATGGAACATTCTTCTCCGAATTTGGGGTATTCATTTGAGGTTTCGAGGACGAAACCATTGGGGAAGGGATGGTTTGTAAGAAAGCATTATGGGCCCAAGGCCATGGACAACTAGTAAGTAGGTGTGAACTCTTGGGTGGAGTATAAATACCAATGTAAATGGGATTATGGCTCATTCATGATAATGTTATCCATTCCAAGAATCAATGGTGAGCTTCTCCCGTGAGATGCTAAGTGGTGACTCCTTCATGAGCCACTCCCTTGGTGAGGGACTAACCCACCCCTGTTACTTTCTTTCATGCCCAAGGCCATGGACAACTAGTAAGTAGGTGTGAACTCTTGGGTGGAGTATAAATACCAATGTAAATGGGATTATGGCTCATTCATGATAATGTTATCCATTCCAAGAATCAATGGTGAGCTTCTCCCGTGAGATGCTAAGTGGTGACTCCTTCATGAGCCACTCCCTTGGTGAGGGACTAACCCACCCCTGTTACTTTCTTTCAAAGTTTGTCAAGGAAGATATTGGATCAAGGAGTAAGAGTTGTTTTCTGAATTCGGGTGTGGATCTGGTTGATTGACCTTGCTGGTCCTCAACGGTCCATGACTCTTTTACATGGATCTGTTGGTTGATATTGCTGATCTTCCACGGAGATTCCATTTTGTTATATGAATATATTGCCGGTTACTATGAGCTAGGAACTATCGAAAGGCCCTTGAGTGAACAGGTGGTGAGCGTTCTGGTTGCCAATGATGCCATAAGTACACCGATGAAGGAATGATTGGAAATAAGGATTCAACTAGAGATTTTGAGGATTGTGATCAGTGACACAATGGTTTTGAGGATGCCATAAGTACACCGATGAAGGAATGATTGGAAATAAGGCCCTTGAGTGAACAGGTGGTGAGCGTTCTGGTTGCCAATGATGCCATAAGTACACCGATGAAGGAATGATTGAAAATAAGGATTCAACTAGAGATTTTGAGGATTTTGAGGATTGTGATCAGTGACACAATGGTTTCATTAAAGGATTGTTTTAAAGATAGCTGATGCTGAGAAAAAGGCAATTTCATATTGGGTGTGTAAGTGGTGTGACTAGTTTTATGTTTGCGTCCGGCTAGGGGGCCTGGGAACTCTTTTCCCTGGTACTCGCGACAAAATCTAACCAAATTCCTAATTGGATCCCATCACTACAGTGGTTGGCTAACCCATGGGACTGGATGGGGTTAGGCTGGACTGATGGATCCGTAAATCGAGACTCAATTTCTATTTAGTTCGATAGATGAAGTAAATTCTGAACAAAGATTGTTCTATGGAAAAGAATCAATGGATGTGCCTCTCAATGAGGAAAAAAGCGTTGGTCTCTATGATCCAAGTACAGTCTTTTTCCCTGATCTGACTATGGGACTTACGGGTTCGGTCAGATGAGCTCAGTTAGTTAAGGCTTTTGACTACGTTAGGAAAAAGTTATCTTGGTGGAATCGCCCGTGCTTTCCGGAGAAAGGAAGTTTTTTTTTCGGGTTTGGTTTTGGAAAAACCGATGGATTAGTCTCTTGTCCGGATATCCATGGGCGAGGCCCCAAGTGTGGGACCCTGCTCCGTGTGCAAGAAGTGCTACTTCCGCTACTAGCACCCCTGAATTTGTTATGCGGTGAGGACAGGGATCTTACAGTTGGTATCAGAGCTATTTGGCTAATGAGGATCAATCGAGAAGCCAAATATGTCAAAAATTTATCAAGAAGCACTAAAAGGTTGTAATTGTGTGATAAAATTCATACAATTTGATATTCAAACTGAAATTCGTAAATTGGTAATTGGGTCTTCAGATGGAAGTACCACAATTGTATGGAATCCCTCACTTGCTTGAGGCCTAGACATGATGGTATTTACCTTATAGTTCCAAGAACCATGACTAACCGTATATACCAAGGGTATAACTGCAGCTCTTTACTGGTAGTATATAGTTCCCTTGCTTGAGGCCTAGACATGATGGTATTTACCTTATAGTTCCAAGAACCATGACTACCCGTATATACCGAGGGTATAACTGCAGCTCTTTACTGGTAGTATATACGAGTAAATCTAAGACTTGAAATTATAAGCATTAATTCTATCCAGATGATGAATTCAAATGTGGTTGATATGATTTTTAAACTCTGGTTGAGAACTGATGAGTTGATTTGGATTCTGATTGAAAAATGATGATCCTTGAAATTTGGTTGAAATGTAATAAGCTAAGCGAAACTGTAATGAGGATGAATGGGACGAGTCCCTGTGATGATGTTCTTAACTGGAATGACGTTAATGACTTCAGCCAATCACAATGAGATTAGTGTATTATGCTGGCAGATTGCTACTGTTAACTTTTGTCCAGTGGATCAAGTTAAGGGATGATAAATTAAAAATTTTAAAAATTGAAATCCCCATGGAGGACTGTTCAGATGGAAAAAATTAGTTTGATGGACCATTATTGTGTTAAAGATATGAATGAGATATTTTAAATGAATTGTTAACTGATAATGCGTTCTATATGAGTATCTTTATCCCTTGATTCTGTGGGGAGCCGCCCTATTTAGAGAACCCCGGAATCAGTCGAATCAAAAATCGGATTGAATCATAAATAGACTTAACAAGAATTTTCGTATTGATAGGAACATGGATCGAGGTCGTCGTGGTAGAAATGTTAACCCCAACTTGATGTTCGTAAAACTCTTCATAGTTCGCAGCCTGAACCTTTCAAGGGTGAAGGGGAAAACTTGGGCGAGGCTGTGGAGAAGTGGATCGAATCAATGGAAGAATACTTTGATATCATCGGGTACAATGAGAAGAGCAAAATGGCTCTTGTAAGGCTGAAGATAGTGGGGAGACAACTAGAGTGGCATGGAGAAACCACTGTGAGACAAACCCTCTCGACCAAAATACCCAAACCTGGACTGATCTCAAAATTTACCTAAGGGCGAGGTTCTATCCTCGCGACTTTTTAGAAACAAAGATGAACGAATAGAGTTAACCCAGGGGAGTAGAACTATTGAAGCATATCACCAAGCATTCGCCCTCCTCCTCAAATTCTCGCCTCTGTTGGATGAAGAACAGCTGATGGCTAGGTTCATTCGGGGACTAAACATACCTTTGAATATCCTGGTGAAGAATGCCAAGCCAGTTTTCATGGCCAGATGGCGAAGGATTTTGCCAAAGTCTTTGATGTCAAAGTCCCACCAAAGCCAGCACCATCACCTTTCAAAAGGTTTTTATTCCCAGAAGATGATTCCAACCTTCCTCCGCCTAAGAGATATCAGGGTCAAACCCAGGATATGGGAAGTTCCAGAATGGAAGAAATGTCCTTTTCCCGAAACTCAATCCCCTGGATTTCAACTTCAGAAGTTCCACCCTTGAACAAGAGAGTGAAATGCTATAACTGTCAAGGGCTTGGACATCGTAGCAGCATGGATTGCCCAACTCCTTTTGGATCAAGGTTTTCAGGGCAGGAAAATCAAGGATCAAGATTCCACACTCCAGCCCCTTCCGTCCAGAGTAATCAGGGTTCTATCCGCCAAAATCAAGGAAATCCCAGAGGTAGACCCTCTATCCAACCAGCAATTTCAATCCAAAGTAATGCAAGACTTCCACCTCAGAATAGGGGAAGTCAAAGAGAGTTGTTCGCAAATCGGCCATCCACTTCCAAGGCAGTAACGCTGGAAGTGATTGAAGAAGAAGAAGAAGATGAAAGAGATCATACTCCACCTACGAGATGAGGATATCTCGCATTTTTTAAGTGGAGTAGAATGTAAGATTCCTCACCAGCCTCTCAGGATGTCCAGTATCTTCCCCTGTAGTCAAATCCCTCTTCAGAAATATAAAAGATCTTGTTTTGACCTAGAGAGAGAAAATGTCTAGAGGGAGATAGTCCAAAATTCAGATATTTTTGGATATAAAAATCCTCCTAGGGTCTAAATTGAATTCCCTTGAAACAGAAATTCAAACAACATTTTCCAATGTGCAATTGGAATTAATTAGAAATGGGTATAAAGGACCACAGCCTAAGGGTCTAGATTTTCAGAAATTTTTGGATTATGGTCCAATTAAGGTTTCTATGGGCCTATAAGATCAATCCATGTGTGGGGAGGAGATAAATCCAATTTGTAAAAGAAAAATACCCAAAAATGAGTAAATGCTCACATAAGATGAAGAGTTGACTATGTACAAGTGTTATTAGTAAAAAACTATGAGTATCACTAAAAAAAGGAGATATTTTGGGTATAATGATTCCATTTTGACACATGTGTAAGGAAGGGGAGTCCCTTCAAGGAGGCGCCTACTTCACATGCTTAAATGAGTTTCAAACTCAAAAATAATGTGATATTTTTATCTCTCCTCTCTCTTGGATCAAATAAAAAAGGAACCAAACTTGGTCCAAATCTGGTCCAAATTCAACCAAACTGAATTTGGAAAATTCTAGAAATCAGTTGGTCTTGGTTAGAGCCTCCCTCTCCTATAAATAGAACCTGAGCCTTTGTAGAAAAATAGGAGAATTATACTATGTCAGAATTATGCTAAAATAATGATAATTTTTACTATTCTCTAAAAGTCTCTCCAAATTGAAGAAATTGGAGCTTCCCTCCTTCTTCAATCTCCATTGGTGGATCCATCAACATACCAAACCAATTGATTGGTTGGGGGCCTCTACCGTGATCAAAGAATCAAGCAATTTGTAAGGTAAAGGTGAATTTTGATCTTTTCTATAATTTCTCAACGTTTCTCTCTTCTCAACCCCTCTCAAGCTTGAGAAGCTTATTATTTTGAAAGTATTATTTTCATTGAAATTGAATTTACGCGCATAGATAAGTGCATAAAAGATTTATTTTTATTTCGAAAGTATTATTTTCATTGAAATTGAATTTACGCATAGATAGATGCATAAAAGATTTATTTTTATTTCGAAAGTATTATTTTCATTGAAATTGAATTTACGCATAGATAGATGCATAAAAGATTTATTTTTATTTTGAAAGTGTTATTCTCATTAAAATGGATTTTATGCATAGTAAAATGCATAAAAGGTTTATTTTTAATTCGAAAGTGTTGTTTTCCTTAAAATTGAATTTATGCATAAATAGATGCATAAAAGGATTTTTATAAAAGTGTTATTCCTACTAAAGTTGTCTTTATGCCTAATTAGATGCGTAAAGAATCTTTATATCAAAAATTTTAGAATTCTCTTATATTCTATAAATCGATGTGATGAGATGTGATAGGAATCCGATAGATGTGAGGAGATGTGATAGGAATCCGCCGATAGATGTAAATGGATGGATGGAAGTGATATAAATCAGATAAATGTAAATGGATGAATGGATGAGGATGTTTGTGAATGTGAATGTGAATGTGGAATGTGGAATGTGGATATGGATGTATGGATGTGGATGTATGAATGTGGATGTGGATGTGTGGATGTATGAATGTGGATGTGGATATATGAATGTAGATGTGGATGTGGATGTATGAATGAGAATGTGGATATGGATGTATGAATGTGGAATGTGGATATGGATGTATGAATGTAGATATGGATGTATGAATGAGAATGTGGATATGGATGTATGAATGTAGATGTGGATGTGGATGTGGATGTATGAATGAGAATGTGGATATGGATGTATGAATGTGAAATGTGGATATGGATGTATGAATGTAGATGTGGATGTATGAATGAGAATGTGGATATGGATGTATGAATGTGGAATGTGGATGTATGAATGTGGAATGTGGATATGGATGTATGAATGTAGATGTGGATGTGGATGTATGAATAAGAATGTGGATATAGATGTATGATTGTGGAATGTGGATGTAGATGTATGAATGTGGATGTGGATGTGGATGTATGAATGTGGAATGTGGAATGTGGATATGGATGTATGAATGTAGATGTGGATGTGGATGTATGAATAAGAATGTGGATATAGATGTATGATTGTGGAATGTGGATGTAGATGTATGAATGTGGATGTGGATGTGGATGTATGAATGTGGAATGTGGATATGGATGTATGAATGTGGATGTGGATGTATGAATAAGAATGTGGATATAGATGTATGAATGTGGAATGTGGATGTGGATGTATGAATGTGGATGTGGATATGGATGTATGAATGAGAATATGAATATGGATGTATGAATGTGGAATGTGGATATGGATGTATGAATGTAGATGTGGATGTGGATGTATGAATGAGAATGTGGATGTGGATGTATGAATGTAGATGTGGATGTGGATGTGGAAGTGGATGTGAAAGTGGATGTATGAATGTGGATGTGGATGTATAAATGTGGAAGTGGATGTATGGATGTGGATATGTATATGTGGAAGTGGATGTATGGATATGGATATGGATATGTATATATGAATGCGGATGTGGAAGTGGATGTATGGATGTGTATGTGGAATAATGAATGCGAATGTGTATGTGAAATGATGTGACGTCGATATGAGTGAATGCGAATGTGTATGTGAAATGATGTGATGTCGATATGAGTGAATGGATGAGATGTGATGGCATGTGAATTGGGATGTGAATAAATGATATGTGATGAGAATGAATCCGATGTGATGAGATGGAAAATGATGTGATTGGATGAGAATGAGTACACATATGAATGGAATGTGGAATAAGTAATGTGGATTGATGAGGGATAATGTGGAAAGACGAGAATTCATTATAGAAACTGTATTTGTGACTTATTTGTAAATGACTGTCTTATGTCAAGAATGCTGGGGAAGCATTTTGACCGTCTTGTGAATGAGGTCGTGGAGATCTATCTGTTAAAGTTGCAACTGCTGTGAGATGGAGAGTCAATGGAGGACGTCTCGCGTAGCAAGGTCGGCCGAGGTCTTAACCAGCCTTGGTTTGATTAAAATGGTGAGCTTCCGGTATAGTGGACGAGGGACCAAGGAAGTAGCCTATGAGTGAAGCGCTAGGTGACCTCCGAAGGATCCTAGAGGGTGCTGACCATACGGTGCTCGGGCTCTGGGCCGCCGAAGATACCCACAAGTACGTCGGGGAAGATATTGGATCAAGGAGTAAGAGTTGTTTTTTGAATTCGGGTGTGGATCTGGTTGATTGACCTTGCTGGTCCTCAACGGATGAGTCCATGACTCTTTTATATGGATTTGTTGGTTGATCTTACTGATCTTCCACGGAGATTCCATTTTGTTATGTGAATATATTGCCGGTTACTATGAGCTAAGAACTATCGAAAAGGCCCTTGAGTGAACATGTGGTGAGCGTTCTGGTTGCCAATGATGCCATAAGTACACCGATGAAGGAATGATAAGGATTCAACCAGAGATTTTGAGGATTGTGATCAGTGACACAATGGTTCCATTAAAGGATTATTTTAAAGATAGCTGATGCTGAGAAAAAGGCAATTTTATATTGGGTGTGTAAGTGCTGTGACTAGTTTTATGTTTGCATGAACATCCCGCTAGGGGGCCTAGGAACTCTTTTCCCTGGTACCCGAGACAAAATCTAACCAAATTCCTAATTGGATCCCATCACTACAGTGGTTGGGCGGTTGGCTAACCCATGGGATTGGATGGGGTTAGGGTGGACTGATGGATCGGTAAATCGAGACTCAATTTCCTAATTGGATCCCATCACTACAGTGGTTGGGTGGTTGGCTAACCCATGGGACTGGCTCGACTGATGGATCGGTAAATCGAGACTCAATTTCTGTTTAGTTTGATAGATGAAGTAAATTCTGGACAAAGATTGTTGTATGGAAAAGAATCAACGGCTGTGCCTCTCAATGAGGAAAAAAGCATTGGTCTCTATGATCTTAGTACAGTCTTTTTTCCTGATCTGACTATGGGACTTACGGGTTCGGTCAGATGAGCTCAGTTAGTTAGGGCTTTTGACTACGTTAGGGAAAAGTTATCCTGGTGGAATCGCCTGTGCTTTCCGGAAAAAGGAAGTTTTTTTTTTTTACGTTCGGTTTTGGAAAAACTGATGGATTGGTCTCTTGTCCGGATATCTGTGGGCGAGGCCCCGAGTGTGGGACCCTGCCCTGCGCAAGAGGTGCTACTTCCGCTTCTAGCACCCCTGAATTTGTTGCGCGGTGGGGACAGGGATCTTACACATCACCACATATGTCGGATTAGTATGACTCATTGATGGTGTCTCTATTTCACTCAAGGTAGGGCCTCATGCATTGCTTGTCACAACTTGTGTTACAAGTTGCATGGGCATGGTGATTCCATGTCTAAGCCTCCCTTGCTTTACAATAGTTTGAATACATTTCATAACTATCTGAAATCTCTCTTCCTCATTTGTGGAAGTAGATATGGCTTGCTTAATTTTCTCCTAGCTAATAGCATAAATAAGGCTTTGGATAGGTCTGTCAAGGTTTCTTGGGTTGTATTAAATTCTTAGCTCTCTGTTTATAGTAATTTTCTTGAGAATCTTACACCTAGATCCACCTTGGATATGAATTCATGTGGTTTTACGCTCTCTAAGTTGTCAGTCACTTGGGCAATTGGCATTAGGAAAAATATCAAATGAGGAACTGAGAATCACCATCTCATTCTGATGATTAAGTTTACGTTCCTCTGGATCTTTCCCTCTCTTCTCTCCCATTATTAACATCTCTTGCCAAAAACAAAGTGAGCAAATAGCCCAAAATAAAAAGCATGCTCACACAAATATAAAAATGCAATCATTTGCAACAAAAAACCCCACCCCCCACCCTGCTAGGAATTCCCAATAAGCCACTAACCTCTTCATTCAATAACTAGCTTTTCTTATTCCTTCCGGAGGAACAAAGACCATTGAGCATCACTCAACATCAAAGCCATCGACAAAGCTTATCCATTCTCTCCACACAAAGGTCTTCCAACGCGAGCAGGAGGACATGATCACCATCAAGAAGGGGGGAATGTTAATCCAATTCTAGGGTTAACAAGAGCTATAGCCATTATCTTACATAATCAAGGAGTCACGGTAGATACACCAAACGGTCATACATTCAAGATATGAAGCAATAGTGTCCAAAGCTACAACTTGGATGGGTGCTCCTAATGGTGTGAAGGAGTAATTATGGTGATTACCGCTTCAAGAGCATGTGGTAGCAAGTTAGGATAAAGTCCTAAGTGATTTACTACATGGATATATTATGAGAGTAGTCATTGTAATAGCATTAGGCCTCTGATGGACCTAAATTGCTCGGTTGTCCATAGTTTAAGTGAGTGTGAACACTTATGGCCATGTATATAAGTGAATATCTCTCATAATACAATATACTCTTCCATTGTGCAATTAAGTCTTGCTCTTGCTAATCTCTCTCCCTAATGCATGCTAGTGAGTGTGTGTGAGTGAAGTGAGGTGAGAGGAGGGACGAGTACCGGTAGTGCAATGCAATGGTGTCACAACGCTCATGGGAGGTGCGGTGGAATTGCTTCTCAAGGAGTTGTAGAGCTTGGAGACCTCAAGGGTTATGAGCTCATCCATTGGAAAGATCCATGACAGTTGCAGTTCACTGGGTAATCTCTTGTTGGATGTGTTTCAAGGAGGGTTAGGGTGAGCCATAACAATGCCCTCTATTAGCCATGGCCTTAGTCAACAAACTAAATATGGCCTCTATTGGCCATGTCCTTAATCAAGGCCATTCATAATAAAGACCATGTGTGTAAGATTCCTTCCCAGCCTCTCAAAATATCCAGCATATTCCCCTATAATCAATTCCCTCTTCAGAAATATAAGAGATCTTGTCTCTGCCTGTTTTGGCATAGAGAGAGAAAATATTCTAGAGAGAGAATATTCAGATTTTGAATATTTTTGGATAGAAAAATATCTCATCTTATTAAAATGAATTCTTTTGTGCGGATATCCGTGGTGGACGAGGCCCCGAGTGTGGGACCCTGGCCCGTGCAAGAAAGGCTACTTCCACTGCTAGCACCCCGAATCCATTGCGTGGTGGAAACAGGGATTTCACAATTGGTATCAGAGCGAATTGGCTAATAAAGATCAACTGAAAAGCCAAATATGTCCAAAATTTATCAAGTAGCACAAAAAGGTTATAATTGTGTGATATAATTCATACAAATTGATATTCAAACTAATTTCGTAAATTAGTAATTGGGTCTTCAAATGGAAGTACCGCAATTATATGGAACCCTGACTTGCTTGAGGCTTAGACATGATAGTATTTACCTTATAATTCCAAGTATCATGACTAACCGTATATACCGAGGGTATAACTACAGCTCTTTACTGGCAGTATATACGAGTAAATCTAAGACTTGAAATTATAATCATTAATGCTATCTAGTTGATGAATTCGAATGTGGTTGATATGATTTTTAATTCTGTTTGGGAACCGATGAATTGATTTGGATTCTGATTGAAAAATGATGATCCCTGAAAATGGGTTGAAATGTAATAAGCTGAGCGAAACCACAATGTGGATGATTGGGAAACGAGTCCCTGTAATGATAAATGATGAAAATGATTTCAGCAAATAACTATGAGATTAGTGGATTGTGCTGTCAAATTGCTACTGTTAATACTTGAGACGGTAGATCAAGTTAAGGGATGACAACTTGAGAGCTTGCTTAACTAAAATTCTCGTGGTCAGAAGGAATTTTTTCGGTCTAATGGACCATTATCGTGTTAAAGATATGAATGATATGATTTGAATGAATTGTTATTTAATGATGAGTTCTATATAAGGGATATTTATCCCCATATTCTGTTGGGTTGACCGGAATATAAGGAACCCCAGAATAAATTGGATCTTAAGCAAAAGAGTTGTCCTCTACTTGTGAGATGAGGACATCTTGCACTTTTTAAGTGGGGTAGAATGTAAGATTCCTCCCCCATCCTTAGAGGTATACACGAGTAAGAATCTCCTTTTCTGATCTAATAATTATTCCTTCTCTAAATAAAAGAAAGATTCTGTTTAAAAAGGGAAGACACTTTCCCAGAATACCTTCTCAGGAGCCCACCTGTTTTAAGGATTCAGAACGATGAGTTCAGAAGTGAGAACCGGTATTTTGGATACCAAGGTTTTGGTCATCAGTTAAAAGACTGCCCGACTCCTACCATGATAAGGGCACAGGGAAATCTAGAACCCAAATTCAGAGACCAATTCCTTCATACAATCTTATCAGAGTCCGTCTCGGACAAGATTGCTTAACTCCATTAACCAGGTCCGAACCATTGATTAGGGTCGAGATGACCAGTCAAATGCTTGGCGACATAGAGCAACAAATGCAGGCAATTCATAAAGATACAAACGCTACCCAGGATTGACAGAAACAATATACAAATAAGAAGAGGACAGTCAGAGAATTCAAAGAAGCAGATATGGTCTTCATTGAGTACGGACCAAAAGAAGTTCTTTATCTCTTGGGGAGTATAAGTAGTTATCCCCCAGATATTGTGGACCAAAGAAAGTAAGTGACTTAGCCTACGAACTTCTTTTATCTCCTCATCTCAAAGTTCTTAATGCCTTCTATAGAAATATGTGCCAATCCCAAATCATGGAAAGATGGTAAAACTTCAGTGGCAAGATACCGCTGGCTTCTAGGTTACGCTAGCTCCTTCCTTTATATAAGTCGTAACTTTTACTTGTCGCTCACAGTAATCTTACTTCCATCGATCTCCTTTCTTTCTTAATCTCCTTCATGGCTTGGCAACAGGAATTAGTTTTATCCATGATGATTTCTCACCTTCAAGACGCAAGCGAGTCTGTGAAGAAGGATTATATAGAACTGTATGAGCGCTCACTTTTTCCTCACGTAGGAAATTCTGTAGCTCAAACCAAATGGCGGACCTATCAAGACATAACTAGGGTAACACCGTGGGGTCAGCAGCACTTTCGTAACAATGTCCGCTTGGCCATGGTTATTGAAGCTTTGGGTTTGGGTCCCCGATACTACTGCGTCATGAGATCAAGGCATATTGGGTTTTCTGAGCGGGTCTTCTTACTAGCGTGTTTTCTTCCTCATCAGAAGATATGCCTTTACCCCATTTTTGGCTTGCCTCCCAGAGGTCCTTTTGTTAGGTCACCTCATACCACTGAGATAGGTGCGGCAATAACTCGCAGAATTATTCCCATAGTTGAGTTACCTTATACGTGCGCAGCTTGTGAGTGCTGCTTTTGTGACCATATGATGGACGGGCTTATGGAAGTGTAAAGAGTTCTATCTTTACTGTATATGTTCCAAGAATGAATAAAGTTGAAATCTTGTTCTTGTCTTGAATCTTGCTCTCTTTGAGACTTTTTTTTGTTGGATAATCTTAATTAAATTTTTCTCTAAGTCTCATATTCGTGCATCTTGCGAAATTATTCCAAGTTTGCGAGATGAGGACATCTCGCGTTTTTCAAGTGGAAGAGAATATAAGATTCCTCCCCAGCCTCTCAAAATGTCCAGCATATTCCCCTATAATCAATTCCCTCTTCAGAAATATAAGAGATCTTGTATCTGCCTGTTTTGGCATAAAAGAGAAAATATTCTAGAGAGAGAATATTCAGATTTTGAATATTTTTGGATAGAAAAATATCTCATCTTATTAAAATGAATTCCCCTGAAACAGAAACTCAGAAAGAATTTTCCAATGTGCAATTGGAATTAATTGAAAATGGGTATAAAGGACCTTAACCTAAGGGTCTAGATTTTCAAAAATTTTAGATTATGGTCCAATTAAGGTTCCTTTGGGCGGCCAATAGCATCAATCCATGTGTAGGGAGGAGATAAATCCAATTTGTAAAAGAAGATACCCAAAAATGAGTAAATGCTCACATAAGATGAAGAGTTGACTATGTACAAGGTTTATTAGTAAGAAACTATGAGTAATATCAAAAATATGAGATATTTTGGGTATCCAAAAATGAGTAAATCTAAAAATTACACATAAAATAATTTTATTCAAAGCATGAAAAGAGAACTTCCTACCATATTCTAGGAATTATCATCTTAGATAAATTGAAAGAATTTTATTGTAATCATGGAGAAATTGATTTTTATGTTATGCATAATTGATGATTATTTTATTGTAAAAGTGTTACTTTTATCATATTTGGATTTCATGCATAGAGGTATGCATAAAAGAATTATTATTTTAATATAAAAGTGTTTCTTTTATCATATTTAAATTTCATGCATAGAGGTACACATAAAAGTTGATTATTTTATTATAAAAGTGTTTCTTTTATCATATTTGAATTTGATGCATAGAGGTACGCATAAAAGTTGATTATTTTATTATAAAAGTGTTACTTTTATCATATTTGGATTTCATGCATAGAGGTATGCGTAAAAATTGATTATTTTATTATAAAAGTGTTACTTTTATCATATTTGGATTTCATGCATAGAGGTATGCATAAAAGAATTATTATTTTAATATAAAAGTGTTTCTTTTATCATATTTGGATTTCATGCAGAGGTATGCATAAAAGTTGATTATTTTATTATAAAAGTATTACTTTTATCATATTTGGATTTCATGCATAGAGGTATGCATAAAAGTTGATTATTTTATTATAAAAGTGTTACTTTTATCATATTTGGATTTCATGCATAGAGGTATGCATAAAAGTTGATTATTTTATTATAAAAGTGTGACTTTTATCATATTTGGATTTCATGCATAGAGGTATGCATAAAAGTTGATTATTTTATTATAAAAGTGTGACTTTTATCATATTTGGATTTCATGCATAGAGGTATGCATAAAAGTTGATTATTTTATTATAAAAGTGTGACTTTTATCGTATTTGGATTTCATGCATAGAGGTATGCATAAAAGTTGATTATTTTATTGTAAAAGTGTTACTTTTATCATGTATAGAGGTATGCATAAAAGATATTCTTTTTATATTAAAAGTGTGATTTTCATCATAAATGGATTTCATGCATAACTTAGATGCATAAGAGAAATTCCTTTATTCTAAAAATGTAATTCCTACCAAATTGAATTTATGCATGAGAAGATGCATAAAACATTAATTTTTAAATTCAAAGTGTCATTCTCATCTAAGTTGAATTTATGCATAGGAAGATGCCTAAAAGAATGGAATTTCAATTCAAAAGTGTCAATTCTCATCTAAATTGAGTTTATGCATAGGAAGATGCATAAGAGATGGAATTTTAATTCAAAAGTGTCATTTTCATTTAAAATGAATTTATGCATAGGAAGATGCATAAAAGATTGATTTTTAAATGAGATGTGATAATATATGATAAGATGCAAATGGGAAGTGATAGGATGTGAGAAGAGGTGTATGAGATGTGATAAGATGCGTATGGGAAGTGATAGGATGTGATAAGAGGTATATGAGATGTGAAAAGATGTGATAAGATGTGTATGAGATGTGATAGGATATGATAAGAGGTGTATGAGATATGATAGAATGTGTTAAGATGAGTTAGGATGTGTTAAGATGTGTATGGGATGAGGTAGAGAGTGTATCTGATGGGATAAGATGTATATGGGATGTGTTAGGGCGAGAATGGATGTAGTATGGATGTATGGATGTAGATACGGATGTATGTATGTATGTGGATGTGGATGTATGAATGAGGATGTGAAAATGGATGTATGTATGTAGATGTGGATGTATGGATGTGAATGTGAATGAAGATGTGGATGTGGATGTGGATGTATGGATGTAGATTTGGATGTAGATGTATGTATGTGAATGTGGATGTATGAATGAGGATGTGAAAATAGATGTATGCATGTAGATGCGTATGTATGAATGTGAAATTGGATGTATGTATAATGTGGATGTATGAATGAGGATGTGAAAATAGATGTATGCATGTAGATGCGTATGTATGAATGTGAAATTGGATGTATGATGTGGACATACGAACATGGATATGTATGTAGAATAATGAATGTGAATGTGTATGTGAAATAATGTGTAGTCTATATGAGTGAATGGATGAGAATTAGTACACATTGAATGGAATAGGGAATAAGTAATGTGGTCCGAGAGTGGATAATGTAGAAAGACGAGAGTTCGTTATAGAAACTGTATTTTGTGACTGTTTGTAAATGACTGTTTTATGTCAAGAATGCTGGGGAAGCATTTTGACCGTCTTGAGGATTAAGGTCATGAAGACCGAACTGATAAAGTTGCAACTGCTGACGGAGAGTCAATGGAGGACGTCTCGCGTAGCAAGGTCGATCGAGGTCTTGACCAGCCTCGGTTCAATTTAAATGGTGAGCTTCCAGTACGGTGGATGAGGGACCAAGGAAGCGGCCTATAAGTGAAGCGCTAGGTTATGCTGAGAAAAAGGCAATTTCATATTGGGTGTGTAAGTGGTGTGACTAGTTTTATGTTTGTATGAACTTCCGGCTAGGGGGCCTAGGAACTCTTTTCCCTGGTGTAGGATCCCTGTTCCCACCGAGCAACGGATTCGGGGTACTGGCAGCTGAAGTAGCGCTTCTCGCGCGGGACAGGGGTCCCACACTCGGGGCCTCGCCCACGGATATCCGGATGAGAGACTAATCCGTCGGTTGTTTCAAAACCGAACCCGGAAAAACTTCCTTTACCGGAAAGCACGGGCGATTCCACCAGGATAACTTTTTACTCTAACGTAGTCAAGATCATTTCTGATCGAGATGATCCGATTACATCTATAAGATACTTAGTCAGTTCAAGGAAGAAACTTGCACTTGGATCATCGGGATCAACGCTTTTTTCCCCATTTAAGAGGCACAGCCGTTGATTCCTATCCATAGAACAGTTACTGTCCGGGATTTATTTTATATTTTTTTTTTCTATCGTAAAAACAAAAGTTTGAGTCTCGGTTTACGGATCCATCAGTCCAGCCTAACCCCATCCGATCCCATGGGTTAGCCAACCGCCCAACCACTGTAGTGATGGGATCCAATTAAAAATTTGGTTAGGTTTTGTCCCGGGTACCAAGGAAAAGAGTTCCAAGGCCCCCTAGCCGGATGTTCATGCAAAATAAAACTAGTCACACCACTCACACACCCAATATGAAATTGCCTTTTTCAACCAGATTCAACCAGTTTAAAACAATCCTTTAATAAAACCATAGTATCATTGATCACCATCTTCCAATTTATCCAATTGATTCTTAATTTCCCATCATTCCTTCATCAGAGTATCTATGGCATCATTGGCAACTAGAACGCTCAGGAGCCGTTTCGATAGTTCCTAGCCCATAATACTTGGCAATATAACCACTTAACAAGATGGACTCTCGTTGAAGATCAGCAAGATCAACCAACAGATCCATATAAGGAGCCATGGACTCATCCATTGAAGACCAGCAAGGTCAATCAACCAGATCCATGCTCGATTTCAGAAAACAACTCCAACTCTGTTCCAATATCTTCCTCGACGCACGCGTGGGTATCCTAGGCAACCCAGAGCCCGAGCACCGTATGGTCAGCACCCTCTAGGATCCTTCGCAGGTAACCTAGCGCTTCACGCATAGGCCGCTTCCTTGGCCCCTCATCCACCGTACCGGAAGCTCACCATTTTAATCGCACCGAGGCTGGTCAAGACCTCGGCCGACCTTGCTACGCGAGACGTCCTTCATTGACTCCCCGTCAGCAGTTGCAACTTTACCATCACGACTTTAATCACAAGACGGTCAAAATGCTCCCCCCAGCATTCTTGACATAAAACAATCATTTACAAACAGCATTTACAAACAGCATTTACAAACAGTTTACAATACAACTTCTATTTTAACTTTCATTTTTCCACATTATCCCTCCTCAATCTACATTACTTATTCCATATTCCATTTATATGTATACTCATCCCATCACATCATTTCCATCTCATCACTTCAGATTCCCTCACCTCACAATCGTATATTCACATCCATACATCTACAACTATATGCGTACATTCACATCTACATGCATACATCTACATCCCTATGCATACATCCACATCCACATTCACATTCACCTCCATACATCTACATCTACATGCATACATCCACTCCACATTCACATCCACATCTATACATCTACATCTACATGCATACATCCACCTCTACATCCACATCTACGTCTATACACCTACATCTACATGCATACATCCCCATCCACATCCACCTCTACATCTATACATCTACATCTACATGTATACATATACATCTCCATTAACAACTACATCTACATGCATACATCCATATCTCCATTCCCATCTACATCTATACATCTACATCTACATGCATCCATCCACCTCCACATCCACATCTACATCTATACATCTACATCTACATGTATACATCCACATCTCCATTCACATCTACATCTATACCTCTACATCTACATGCATCCATCCACATCTCCATTTACATCCTCATCTACACATCTATTTCTACATGCATACATCCACGTCCCATGCATACATCCACCTCCACATTCACACTCACATCCATACATCTACATCTACATGCAACATCCACATCTCCATGCATAATAAAATTCTTTTAATTAATCTAGGATGATAGTTCCTAGAATATAGTAGGAATTCCTCTTTTTATACTTTGAATGAATTTATTTTATGCGTAATTTCTATAAAAATTTTGCCATAGCTCCGCTACTATGACTGATAAATCTCAATTTTTTTCTAAGGGATAAAGCTCATTATTAAAGAAATAATTAGAATGGTCCCTAATTGGATCATCAATCCATAATGGTCTCTAATTGGATCATTAAGAAAACAATTAGAATGGTCTCTAATTGGATCATCAATCCACAATGGTCTCTAATTGGATCATTAAGAAAACAATTAGAATGGTCTCTAATTGGGTCATCAATCCATAATGGATTGAATCATCAATGTGCATAAACTAAAAGCATAGCAAAAAGCCATTAATTTGGCCTCAAGCATAGCTTAATCTTGGATTAAGGAAAAGCTTTATGAAAAGCTTCATTTGGATTGAGAATGGGTCGTGAGTATGACCATTTCTTGAGTGAGAGAGAGAAATTATAAAAACCATTAGAATTTAAATATAAGTGGAAATTAACTTCTATAGCATTTATTAAATTATGTAACTCTTCACTACTATTCACCAATTAACTTCAATAGCATTTAAAAAAAAACCATACCAATTAAACTTCTCAAGCTTGAGAGGGGTTGAGAAGAGAGAATCATTGAGAAATCATAGAAAAGATCAACATTCAATATACTTACCTTATGATTTGCTTGATTCTTTATTCACGGTAGAGGCCCCCAACCAATCAATTGGTTTAGTATGTTGATGGAGCCACCAATGGGGATTGAAGAAAGAGGGAAGTATCAAAAACTAGTGAAATATTAAAGAATTCACAGTTCTTGGCTTAGGTAGAGTAGAGTAACAAGGCATAAGACACTATATATTTTAGCTTAGGTGGAGTAGAGTAACAAAGCATAAGACTCTATCTAATTTGGCTTAGGTGGAGTAGAGTAACAAGCATAAGAGACTATATTTTGGCTTAGGTGGAGTAGAGTAACAATGCATAAGACATTATATTTTTTTCAACAAGGGAAGGCTTCTATTTATAGGAAAATTTGAGCTCCTAACCAAACAAACTGATTCTAGAATTTTCCAAGTCAGTTTGGTTGAATTTGGACTAGATTTGGACCTAGTTTGGTTACTTTTTGATTCGGTTTGGTTCCATTTTGATTTGGTTTGGTTCAAGAGAGATGAGAGATAAAAATATCACATTATTTTTGAGTTTAAAACTCATTCAAGCATGTGAAATATGCACCTCCTTTAAAGAATTCCCCTTCCTTACATATGTGTCAAAATTTTATTGCTCATAGTTTTTTACTAATAAACCTTGTACATTTTCAACTCTTCATCTTATGTGAAATGTGCACCTCCTTTAAAGAACTCCTCTTCCTTACATATGTGTCATAGTTTTTTTTACTAATAAACCTTGTACATTTTCAACTCTTCATCTTATGTGAAATATGCACCTCCTTTAAAGAACTCCCCTTCCTTACATATGTGTTTATTTACTAATAAACCTTGTACATTTTCAACTCTTCATCTTATGTGAAATATGCACCTCCTTTAAAGAACTCCCCTTCCTTACATATGTGTTTATTTACTAATAAACCTTGTACATTTTCAACTCTTCATCTTATGTGAAATATGCACCTCCTTTAAAGAACTCCCCTTCCTTACATATGTGTTTATTTACTAATAAACCTTGTACATTTTCAACTCTTCATCTTATGTGAGCATTTACTCAATTTTTGGGTATCTTCTTTTACAAATTGGATTTATCTCCTCCCTACACATGGATTGATGCTATTGGCCCATAGAAACCTTAATTGGACCATAGTCTAAAGATTTCTGAAAATCTAGGCCCTTAGACTAAGGTTCTTTATACCCATTTCCAATTAATTCCAATTGCACATTGGAAAATTCTTTTTGAATTTCTGTTTCAGGGGAACTTATTTTAATAAGATGAGTTATTTTTCTATCCAAAAATATTCATAATCTGAATATTCTCTCTCTAGAATATTTTCTCTCTCTAGGTTAAAACAGTTAGAAACAAGGTCTTTATATTTCTGGAGAGGGATTGATTACGGGGGAAGATACTAGACATCAAAAAGGGGGTTGGGGGAGGAATCTTACATTCTACCCCACTTAAAAAACGCGAGATGTCCTCATCTCGCAACTTGGAATAATTTCGCAAGATGCACGAATATGAGACTTAGAGAAAAATTTTAATCACGATTAACCACCAAGAAAAGTCTTAAAGAGAGCAAGATTCAAAATAAGAACAAGATTTAAACTTTATTCATTCACGGGACTTATACAGTAAAGATAGAAGAACTCTTTACACTTCCATAAGCCCGTCCATCATATGGTCACAAAAGCAGTCCTCACAAGCTGCACAAGTATAGGGTAACTCATCTATGGGAATGATTCTACTGGTTATTGCCGCACCTATCTCAGTGGTATGAGGTGATCTAACAAAAGGACCTCTGAGAGGCAAGCCAAAAATGGGGTAAAGGCATATCTTCTCATGAGGAAGAAAACACGCCAATAAGAAGACCCGCTCAGAAAACCCAAGATGCCTTGATCTCATGACGCAGTAGTATCGGGGACCCAAACCCAAAGCTTCAATAACCATGGCCAAGCGGACATTGTTACGAAAGTGTTGCTGACCCCAAGGTGTTACCCTAGTTATGTTTTGATAGGTCCGCCATTTGGTCTGCACTACAGAAGTTCCTAGGTGAGGAAAAAGTGAGCGCTCATACTGTTCTATAAAGTCTTTCTTCATAGACTCTCTTGCATCTTGAAGGTGAGAAATCATCAGGGATAAAACTAATTCCTGTTGCCAAGCCATGAAGGAGATTAAGAAAGAAAGGAGATTGATGGGAGTAAGATTACTGTGAGCGACAAGTAAAAGTTACGACTTATATAAAGGAAGGAGCTAGCGTAACCTAGAAGCCAACGGTAACTTGCCACTGAAGTTTTACCGTCTTTCCATGATTTGTGTTTGACACATTTTTCTATAGAAGGCATTAAGAATTTTGAGATGAGGAGATAAAAGAAACTTGTAGGCTAAGTCACCTACTTTCATTGAATTCAGATATAAGGATCACAATATCTGGGGGATAACTTCTTATACTCCCCAAGAGATAAAGAACTTCTTTTGGGCCGTACTCGAATGAAAACCAAAACCTTGGTATCCAAAACACCGATTCTCACTTCTAAACTCATTGTTCTAAATCCTTAAAACAGGCGTGACTCCTGAGAAGTATTCTAGGAAAAGGGTCTTCCTTTTTTTAAACAGAAATTTTCTTTTATTTTAGAGAGGGAATAATTATAAGATCAGAAAGGAAGATTCTTACTCCAGTATACCTCGAAGGCTGGGGAGGAATCTTACATTCTACCCCACTTAAAAAAATGCGAGATGTCCTCATCTCGCCAAGTAGAGGACAACTCTTTTTCTTAAGATCCAATTTATTCTGGGGTTCCTTATATTCTGGTCAACCCAACAGAACACTGGGATAAATATCCCTTATATAGAACTCATTATTAAATAACAATTCATTCAGATCATATCATTCATATCTTTAACATGATAATGGTCCATTAGACCGAAAAGTTTCCTTCGAAACATTCCTCCACGGAAATTTCAGTCAAGCAAGTTCTCAATTTGACATCCCTTAACTTGATCTACCGGTCAAATATTAACAGTAGCAATCTAACAGCACACCCATTAACCTCATAGTGATTTGCTGAATTCATTATCATCATTCTAGTTATGAATATCATTACAGGGATTCGTCCCATTCCCCCTCATTGTGGTTTCATTATATTTCAACTAATTTTTTAAAAATCAACATTTTTTTTTCAATCAGCATTTTCAATCAGCATCCAAATCAATTCATCAATTCTCAAACAGAATTAAAAATCATATCAATCACATTCAAAATCATCATCTGGATAGCATTAACGCTTATAATTTCAAGTCTTAGATTTACTCGTATATACTGTCAGTAAAGAGCTGCAGTATACTCTCGGTATATACGCGTAGTCACGGCCCTTGGAATTATAAGGTAAATACTATCATGTCTAGGCCTCAAGCAAGTCAGGGATTCTATATAATTGCGGTACTTCCATCTGAAGAACCAATTACTAAATTACGACTTTCAGTTTGAATATCAAATTGTATGAATTATATCACACAATTATAACCTTTTTGTGTTTCTTGATAAATTTTTGACATATTTGTCTTCTCAGTTGATCTTTATTAACCAAATGCTCTGATACCAACTGTAGGATCCCTGTTCCCACCGAGCAACGGATTCGGGGTACTGGCAGCTGAAGTAGCGCTTCTCGCGCGGGACAGGGGTCCCACACTCGGGGCCTCGCCCACGGATATCCGGATGAGAGACTAATCCGTCGGTTGTTTCAAAACCGAACCCGGAAAAACTTCCTTTACCGGAAAGCACGGGCGATTCCACCAGGATAACTTTTTACTCTAACGTAGTCAAGATCATTTCTGATCGAGATGATCCGATTACATCTATAAGATACTTAGTCAGTTCAAGGAAGAAACTTGCACTTGGATCATCGGGATCAACGCTTTTTTCCCCATTTAAGAGGCACAGCCGTTGATTCCTATCCATAGAACAGTTACTGTCCGGGATTTATTTTATATTTTTTTTTTCTATCGTAAAAACAAAAGTTTGAGTCTCGGTTTACGGATCCATCAGTCCAGCCTAACCCCATCCGATCCCATGGGTTAGCCAACCGCCCAACCACTGTAGTGATGGGATCCAATTAAAAATTTGGTTAGGTTTTGTCCCGGGTACCAAGGAAAAGAGTTCCAAGGCCCCCTAGCCGGATGTTCATGCAAAATAAAACTAGTCACACCACTCACACACCCAATATGAAATTGCCTTTTTCAACCAGATTCAACCAGTTTAAAACAATCCTTTAATAAAACCATAGTATCATTGATCACCATCTTCCAATTTATCCAATTGATTCTTAATTTCCCATCATTCCTTCATCAGAGTATCTATGGCATCATTGGCAACTAGAACGCTCAGGAGCCGTTTCGATAGTTCCTAGCCCATAATACTTGGCAATATAACCACTTAACAAGATGGACTCTCGTTGAAGATCAGCAAGATCAACCAACAGATCCATATAAGGAGCCATGGACTCATCCATTGAAGACCAGCAAGGTCAATCAACCAGATCCATGCTCGATTTCAGAAAACAACTCCAACTCTGTTCCAATATCTTCCTCGACGCACGCGTGGGTATCCTAGGCAACCCAGAGCCCGAGCACCGTATGGTCAGCACCCTCTAGGATCCTTCGCAGGTAACCTAGCGCTTCACGCATAGGCCGCTTCCTTGGCCCCTCATCCACCGTACCGGAAGCTCACCATTTTAATCGCACCGAGGCTGGTCAAGACCTCGGCCGACCTTGCTACGCGAGACGTCCTTCATTGACTCCCCGTCAGCAGTTGCAACTTTACCATCACGACTTTAATCACAAGACGGTCAAAATGCTCCCCCCAGCATTCTTGACATAAAACAATCATTTACAAACAGCATTTACAAACAGCATTTACAAACAGTTTACAATACAACTTCTATTTTAACTTTCATTTTTCCACATTATCCCTCCTCAATCTACATTACTTATTCCATATTCCATTTATATGTATACTCATCCCATCACATCATTTCCATCTCATCACTTCAGATTCCCTCACCTCACAATCGTATATTCACATCCATACATCTACAACTATATGCGTACATTCACATCTACATGCATACATCTACATCCCTATGCATACATCCACATCCACATTCACATTCACCTCCATACATCTACATCTACATGCATACATCCACTCCACATTCACATCCACATCTATACATCTACATCTACATGCATACATCCACCTCTACATCCACATCTACGTCTATACACCTACATCTACATGCATACATCCCCATCCACATCCACCTCTACATCTATACATCTACATCTACATGTATACATATACATCTCCATTAACAACTACATCTACATGCATACATCCATATCTCCATTCCCATCTACATCTATACATCTACATCTACATGCATCCATCCACCTCCACATCCACATCTACATCTATACATCTACATCTACATGTATACATCCACATCTCCATTCACATCTACATCTATACCTCTACATCTACATGCATCCATCCACATCTCCATTTACATCCTCATCTACACATCTATTTCTACATGCATACATCCACGTCCCATGCATACATCCACCTCCACATTCACACTCACATCCATACATCTACATCTACATGCAACATCCACATCTCCATGCATAATAAAATTCTTTTAATTAATCTAGGATGATAGTTCCTAGAATATAGTAGGAATTCCTCTTTTTATACTTTGAATGAATTTATTTTATGCGTAATTTCTATAAAAATTTTGCCATAGCTCCGCTACTATGACTGATAAATCTCAATTTTTTTCTAAGGGATAAAGCTCATTATTAAAGAAATAATTAGAATGGTCCCTAATTGGATCATCAATCCATAATGGTCTCTAATTGGATCATTAAGAAAACAATTAGAATGGTCTCTAATTGGATCATCAATCCACAATGGTCTCTAATTGGATCATTAAGAAAACAATTAGAATGGTCTCTAATTGGGTCATCAATCCATAATGGATTGAATCATCAATGTGCATAAACTAAAAGCATAGCAAAAAGCCATTAATTTGGCCTCAAGCATAGCTTAATCTTGGATTAAGGAAAAGCTTTATGAAAAGCTTCATTTGGATTGAGAATGGGTCGTGAGTATGACCATTTCTTGAGTGAGAGAGAGAAATTATAAAAACCATTAGAATTTAAATATAAGTGGAAATTAACTTCTATAGCATTTATTAAATTATGTAACTCTTCACTACTATTCACCAATTAACTTCAATAGCATTTAAAAAAAAACCATACCAATTAAACTTCTCAAGCTTGAGAGGGGTTGAGAAGAGAGAATCATTGAGAAATCATAGAAAAGATCAACATTCAATATACTTACCTTATGATTTGCTTGATTCTTTATTCACGGTAGAGGCCCCCAACCAATCAATTGGTTTAGTATGTTGATGGAGCCACCAATGGGGATTGAAGAAAGAGGGAAGTATCAAAAACTAGTGAAATATTAAAGAATTCACAGTTCTTGGCTTAGGTAGAGTAGAGTAACAAGGCATAAGACACTATATATTTTAGCTTAGGTGGAGTAGAGTAACAAAGCATAAGACTCTATCTAATTTGGCTTAGGTGGAGTAGAGTAACAAGCATAAGAGACTATATTTTGGCTTAGGTGGAGTAGAGTAACAATGCATAAGACATTATATTTTTTTCAACAAGGGAAGGCTTCTATTTATAGGAAAATTTGAGCTCCTAACCAAACAAACTGATTCTAGAATTTTCCAAGTCAGTTTGGTTGAATTTGGACTAGATTTGGACCTAGTTTGGTTACTTTTTGATTCGGTTTGGTTCCATTTTGATTTGGTTTGGTTCAAGAGAGATGAGAGATAAAAATATCACATTATTTTTGAGTTTAAAACTCATTCAAGCATGTGAAATATGCACCTCCTTTAAAGAATTCCCCTTCCTTACATATGTGTCAAAATTTTATTGCTCATAGTTTTTTACTAATAAATCTTGTACATTTTCAACTCTTCATCTTATGTGAAATGTGCACCTCCTTTAAAGAACTCCTCTTCCTTACATATGTGTCATAGTTTTTTTTACTAATAAACCTTGTACATTTTCAACTCTTCATCTTATGTGAAATATGCACCTCCTTTAAAGAACTCCCCTTCCTTACATATGTGTTTATTTACTAATAAACCTTGTACATTTTCAACTCTTCATCTTATGTGAAATATGCACCTCCTTTAAAGAACTCCCCTTCCTTACATATGTGTTTATTTACTAATAAACCTTGTACATTTTCAACTCTTCATCTTATGTGAAATATGCACCTCCTTTAAAGAACTCCCCTTCCTTACATATGTGTTTATTTACTAATAAACCTTGTACATTTTCAACTCTTCATCTTATGTGAGCATTTACTCAATTTTTGGGTATCTTCTTTTACAAATTGGATTTATCTCCTCCCTACACATGGATTGATGCTATTGGCCCATAGAAACCTTAATTGGACCATAGTCTAAAGATTTCTGAAAATCTAGGCCCTTAGACTAAGGTTCTTTATACCCATTTCCAATTAATTCCAATTGCACATTGGAAAATTCTTTTTGAATTTCTGTTTCAGGGGAACTTATTTTAATAAGATGAGTTATTTTTCTATCCAAAAATATTCATAATCTGAATATTCTCTCTCTAGAATATTTTCTCTCTCTAGGTTAAAACAGTTAGAAACAAGGTCTTTATATTTCTGGAGAGGGATTGATTACGGGGGAAGATACTAGACATCAAAAAGGGGGTTGGGGGAGGAATCTTACACCTGGTAACCGGGACAAAACCTAACCAAATTCCTAATTGGATCCCATCACTACAGTGTTTGGGAGGTTGGCTAACCCATGGGACTGGATGGGGTTAGGCTGGACTGATGGATCCGTAAATCAAGACTCAATTTCTGTTATTACGATAGATGAAGTAAATCCCGGATAGTAATTGTTCTATAGATAGGAATCAACGGCTGTGCCTCTTGATGGGGAAAAAAGCGTTGATCCCACAATGATCCAAGTGCAAGTTTCGTCCTTGATTGACCAAGTACCTTTAAAGGTGCAGTCGGATCAGTTTGATCAGTAATGGTCTTGACTACATT
Source organism: Cibotium barometz (assembly GCF_041138505.1). Classification (NCBI taxonomy): domain Eukaryota; kingdom Viridiplantae; phylum Streptophyta; class Polypodiopsida; order Cyatheales; family Cibotiaceae; genus Cibotium; species Cibotium barometz. The sequence goes on from NC_141067.1 coordinate 31,109,149, forward strand.
AGAGTAAAAAGTTATCCTGGTGGAATCGCCGTGCTTTCCGGATAAAGGAAGTTTTTTCGGGTTCGGTTTTGGAAAAACCGACGGATTAGTCTTTTGTCCAGATATCTGTGGATGAGGCCCCGAGTGTGGGACCCTGGCCTGCGCAACCAACCCCTTAAACAAGAAGTTGTAATATCTTGGCTTATTTGAATGGATGATGATGGCCCCTTTTTAAATTAAAACCCCATGAAAATGTGCTACAACATTCTTTACATGCATAGGGTCCAAGAACATTCTTTTGATACTTGGAATTTTAACATTTTGTGCCAAACTTTTGGCCATGCCCTAGATCATACTCAAGAGTAAACACATTGTGGGCCACATGGAATTTTAACATTTTGTGCCTTGGCCATGCCCTAGATCATACTCAAGAGTAAACACATTGTGGGCCACATGCCTTATAATCATACATTATGGACCACATGCCTTATAATCATACTCAAAAGAAATCACATTATGGACCATATGCCTTATGATCATACTCATGCTTATTACAATTTTAAAGTCTACAAATTGAAAGCAAATTGGCCAACTAGCCCTCAAACAAGCTACGATATCGCAACCTCTTTGAGCAGCTAATTGGCCCTTTTTATTTTTAATTTCAAGCCGATATATCATAGCTTCTTTGGACTAGTTAGCCCCATTTTAAAAATAAAAAAATCAAGCCCTCAAAGTTGTCCTCTAAACTTGCCTTGTTTGCATGGTTTTATGGCTTTTTACATATCTATTAAGCATATCTTTCAAAAAAAGAAGCCCTTGCATCATATGACTTGCCTCTTATTTAACTCGACAAAGGCATAATGCATATTATAAATTAAGGAAAAGGGGACAAAACAATGGTTTAGATAAGCAACAATGTTAGGGCCAATTTGAACCATTGTTTTACCCATTCTCCTCTTAGTATTTAAGCTATTTTGAGTGAGGCTTGGAATCTTTAAAAAAAGGGTCATCCATGGTTGGGGAAAAATGGATTGACTACTATACGATTAGGTTTTCTCTTCTATGCTTTTGGGAGACGTGATTGGCTCTCCTTGTTCTTCTCTTGATCAAGGGAAAGCTTGAGCCTTTTACTTATCACAACACGTATTTTTTACAAAAAATAAGTATAAAGCTCGTGTGTGCAAAAGATTTACAACTTGAGTAAGGACAAAAGTTTTAGAACTCGAGCAAGGGCAGAAGTTTTATGAATTTTGACCAATGATGATGCTTAAGAATGAAATGGCTACCAACTACATGAATTTTGGGGTTTTATGGCTATTGAAATCAAGTTGCAATTGGCTTGCAATTAGGATAATATGCAATATGGGACCAAATAATGTGATGATGGATAGAGAGAGGAGTTATGGTTTTCATTGGGAAATAAAAATGGTTGAGCACACTAGAAGATGTAATAAACTTGAATTTCAAGAAGAACATAAACTTATTTATATGAATTAGAATCATTAAAAGTAACAACAAAAGTTTGTAAGGAGGAACATAAACTTATTTAATGAATTAGAATAATCAAAAGTAACAATAGAAGTTTGTAAGGAGGAACATAAACTTATTTATAGGAATCATAAGCATTAAAAATAACAATAAAAGTTTGTAAGGAGGAACAAAAACTTATCTATAGGAATCATAAGCATTAAAAGTAACAACAAAAGTTTGTAAGGAGGAACTTAGAAAGTGGTGAAGATCTATCCATGTGAAAAATGGTGAGCTATTTGTACTTCAAACTTGGTTGTAGGCATGGTGGGATGTTAGGGTGTCTCACTAGGGAGGTATAAACAATAGTGGATTCATTTCAACATTGAATGTTTGAGAGATAAATCTTTGAAGGATGTTGGTATGGGGGGATGGGATGTTAGGTTTTCTCCTAGGGAGGTATGTTCAACAACATAAGGATAGTGGATTCATTCCGACTGTGGGTATTTAAGAGTTAAAGCCTTAAAGGCATCAGAAAGAAGTTCTTCATAAACGTGGCCTAAGCACTGCACATGTTAATATGATCACGGGTAGTTTAAAGTCAAATAGGTGGTACAATTAGGTGCAAAGAAGCTCTATAAGTGTGTTTAGACTTGGTTGTAGGCATGGTGGGATGTTAAGGTGTCTCATTAGGGAGGTATGTTCTTGCAAAACAATGTAAGGATAGTGGATTCATTTCAACATTGAATGCTTGAGAGATAAAGCTTTGAAGGATGTTGGTATTGTGGGATGTTAGGTTGTCTCATGGGGAGGTATGTTCAGCAACATAAGGATAGTGGATTCATTTTGACTGTGAGTATTTAAGAGTTAAAGCTTTAAAGGCACCATAAAGGAGTTCTTAATAAAGGTGGCCTAAGCATTGCACATGTTAAAATGATCATGGGTAGCTTAAAGTCAAATAGGTGGTACAATTGGGTGCAAAGAAGCTCTAGAAGTGTGTTCAAACCATCAAATGAATCTCATGAATTCCCTAAATCCTTCCTAAGGTACTCACAACATGGGTGAATGAAAGTCCACACCATAACTAGTTCTCTTCTTTATAGGGATGCCAAGGGAAATAGAAAGGTGAACACATAAATAGGAATAAGAAGATGTACTACCCAATGTAAAGAGGTTTTATTTTGAAGACATTTTAGAATAGTTCATCCGAGTTAGCCATCTAGTTCCTCCTCATCAAAAGTATCTTCTAGTTGTCACCAAGGACATGAAGAGAGGACCCATTGGTGGAAGAAGAGGGACTACAAACATTCTCGTGGTTGATATGTTCTCTCACCAAGGAAATGAAAAGGAGGATCCACTAGTTGAAAGGGGGAATACAAATGTTCTTGTGGTTGATACGTTTGCTCATTAAGGACATGAAGAGCGGGACCCACTAGTGGAAGAAGGGGGACTACAAACGTTCTCATGGTTGATATGTTTGATTCGAGCTAGTTGAAAGCAACATAATCATTCAATTGGTTTTGTCCATATTCCTTTGGAATCATCCTTGCCATTTGCTTTCCAAACTACTTTCATCATTTCTAACATCATAAAATTGGTCTTTTCTATAAAAACAATGATTACTACACAAGGAATTCAATTTTATAAACACTAACCAAAGCTCCACTAGCTAGTGTCACATCGGCTTATTTTCTCATCACTAAAACTCTTATCCCATCTCTCTTTTAGAGAGGAAATGGACATATGAACAAATTCTCTTACAATTTTGGTTTTCCCAACCAACATGACAATTCTATCCCCAGTAGACCACACTTTTTACCAATCATAAGGACATGAAAGGTAATGTGATAAAAAATTGGAAGTGGGGAACGTTTACCACTTGTCTGGTTAACATGAGAAGTGCATCAATAAAATCAAGTCTACAAGTGCCAAACATGCATCAACAATTTTTAGCCTAATTCCACACACAAATGACATATTTGTAATGTCATAAATGTATTGTAAAATCATATATTCTTTGTTGTGTGCATGTTGTTGGGGACGGCCACACATATTGGATGCTAGGATCCAAAATTATAAGGCCAATCATATGTATAATTCTTAAAACTAGGTATTCACTTACTCTTAGGGTGCCTAGTGCACGAAAGGGCTTTAGTCATATGTCTGAGTCTTAGAACTAGTGGGTACTCACTTACTCTTGGGGTACCTCTAATGTGAAAGGGCTTATAAAGTATATAAGCCAAATTTTCTCATGTTGTAAGCACATTTCCTATTATGAAAACTCAACTATACTCTCTTCTTTCTTGTTCTCTTGTGATAGCAACTCTCAAGCTTGTACTAGCGTGGTAGTGTGTGTGTGTGAGTTGAGAGAGGGAATGGCTTATCATCTTTTGTGAGATTTCCCTTCTTCTTCTTCTTCTTCTCTACTCTCTTCTTATTTCTTTATCTCATAAGAAAGCATGCAAGGTAGTGCAAGTAGAAGGTGTTGACAAGTGTGGTGCCATAAAGCACATGTAGAGGTAGGGAGTGAGTAGGTGAGGATGAAGCCATATGGCAAAAGTGGATTATCCTACATGCATGGAATAAGCAAAGATGTAATCTACCCATATAAAAGGGGTCATTTTCAAGCAATGGAAGTACAAGCACATCTCAAAACATCATATTGGGGAATATGGGAATTTCCCATAAGTTTGGGACATGTGGTCAAATCTTTGGATTAATCATAACTTGAATATCGTTGCTCCAAATTGAGCGCTCTATAGCTCACCAGATCCCATTTTCCAAGCGCTTTCCAATGATAGGTCACATGATAGGGTTTTGAGAAACTTATAGGCACGTTATCCGCATCCCATCTTTTTACTATTTAAAAATGGGAATTGGGAAATTCCCAAACTCACAAATATAGTGTTTCAAGCTTCTCTATGAGTGCAAGTTAATCTATCTTGCAACCTAATTAGCTTGTGATCATCACTTTATTTCACATACTCTCATCATGATCATGCTCCACCTTAGGTTTAAGTTAATCATGTGTCATTGGTGTGTCATTAATATAATTATCTTCTTATAGGTGGTACCATAAATCTTAACATGGTATCAGAGCCTCCCTCTCTCCCTTGAGCTTCTTCTAATCACTCTACTTAGTCTACCTACGCTCATTAATGTGATTAAGTCACTAATCATCCACTAATGTTGATCTTATCCTCTTTCTCCCCTTGTGGTTGAAAATTAATTAGCTTTCAATTACCTATTCTCCCAAGCATTTGCTCTAAAAATTTGTGGGCATTTTTAGCAACCAAGGGCTATTCATTGGCTAGGAGGAGTTGGATTAATTCAACCCACGCTACATGCATATCGCGTCTGCAGGGCCAACTGATAAAACGCACCATTCTCCAAGCTTGCTTCAAATTAGATCAAGCCCTCTTAGGGCTAGCTCAGCAATAGTATAAGTTGCCCACAAACCAAATCTTAGACCATATCATCCACACTAGAGTGAGCACAGCAAGCAGAAAACCAGTCTTCGATTTTAGGGCAAATGAGCTTGTTTTTTGAAGTTTTGAGCTAGCAAAATTTGGGTACAATTGGGGATAATTGAGCAATTATGGTTGCATTTAGTGTGTTTACACATCAAAAGCACTAACTTTGCATTGGGGCTATCCTCAAGAAGCTCTAGAAGCAAAACTTAAAAATTGGAAGCATGCACACTACTTGCATTTCATCTTGTTTAAAGCACCCACATTTGCCAAGTTGTACGAGAATAGACTCTACCAATTGAAGCATAATAAGCTCGTTGGTAAGACCTTATCATTATGGCAACATCAACAAGCACTTCGCATGTAGAGAAGTTCAATGGGGAAGGGTTCTATGTTAAAATTACAGCAATGTGATGAGTTATGGTGGATCAAATGCTAGAATCAACATCATTAACAAAGAGATTAGATGATAATTAATGCATGATTAGTAAGCAGTTAACTGATAACTTAATGTAGGCATGGACAATAAAACCAGCAATTCTCATTAGGCCAATGCCTCAATTTATAGGGTTTACATCCAAGCATCCAATCCCATTGATTTCTCCATTCACTTTGCATTCCTTTGTAAAACTGTATGAAGAAGTTGACCAGCCTTATGTGCCATACGTTGCAAAATCATAACAAGTCTGAACATATCAAGCCTGTAACACCTCAAGCTTCTATATCTTTTCGTGATCTTTAGAAAATAGTCCAACTAAACCTCACAGTGGCTGCAGATCAAACGTCCCGGATTGAAGCTAGTGTGGTCTCAGAACCCATGGATCTTGATGTTGTCCTTCTTAACAAGCCCACCCTGAACAAGAAACTGAGACACATTCTTTCGTTGGTCACCTTGAAGCTGAATGACCTGACCCAGTTCAGGATCCTGGACTACAGTGCCATTGCAGCAGAACTCCTTCTTAAAGTCCTTGAGTATCTTAATGTAATTGTACTCCTTCTTCAGACCCTGCACAGTTGCTTTTCCTGCCGTTGCGCTGTTGGGTGCGCACATGCACATACTCCTTCGTTCCGGCACCCGAATCCTTTTGCTTTACCTTGCAGCTGCGCCTGACCTTGCCAGCTGTGCTCATCAGCCCATAGGCGGCCACTGCACCTATGGCTGCAGCTACGCCCGCCTGAGAACCCACACGGCCAGTTACCTTGTACAAGACGGCCTCTTTACTTCTGCAGCAGCTGCAGCGCCCTCCGTTCCCAGAGAAGCTCCTTCGTGTCTCTCGTGCTGTGGCTAACCTTGACCACCACCTAGAAGGCCCCTTACGCCAGCCCGACTTGCAACTGCAACTTGCCTTCACGCACCAGAGCCTCCCTTGGCTTTTTGTCTACCCGCAGCGGCCCAGCCTGTCAGTTGTGTCGACTAAGGCGGCCCGCTTGTCTTCCCCGCCTATTTGCTCCACCCTGTACTCCCCTTCTCTGGTCCTTTTCCCCAGAATCACTAGCCCCCAGCAGTTCGAACCTGTTCTTTTTGAGTCTCTTTCTCTTACCGTCACAGTCTCTTTTGATTCCACAGTGATAGCAAAAGGTACACCAAGTTCATCAGCCTCCGTCCCCAACAACTGTCGATCACACACCTTATCTGCACGCTGCCGACTCCATAATTCTCCATGCTTCTAGACTTTTAGCTGGCGGCTACGTTGGCATCCACACTAGTGGCCATGTGGCTACTACTTTATTGGCCATATTAATCATTACTATATTTTTATTTTCTTCCTCTCCTAATGGATGGCCGCCCTTCCATACCAATTCACACCAATTCTAAATACTACCTTGGCCCCATAATCTTTTATGCTCATGCACCTCTTCAAATGCAATCTTTAATTGCCCCGATGCTTTCACACTCATGTCCTGCTACCTTTGCCACATCAATGGTTGCTTTCCACGCTTTCCACATCTTCAAATGCCACTTAGTGCCCATTGTATTTTGACGTACCCACACATATCAAGCCATCGAATGGCTGAACAGCTTTAATTAACCCAGCGAACCTCTCACCGGACAGGCTTGTAACAAGCTCAACACCAAACCATTTCACCTGTACACCTGGCGATGCCCTCAAAAGCAAAACCCTCCACATGCCATACATCCCGTATGTACACAGACACTTAATCCCACGCATCTAGATTTGCATTTAATGGCCTCACATGCATGGTTTCACACCATAGACGTGCCGTGGCACAACATCCACCCCCTCTAAACCTGCACATCCTCTGGTATGTGCCACACAGGTCCTGGAATTAAGTGTCCATGCATTATTTGCACACCAACATTGGTATATGTACAAGCATCCAACTAGGCGTCTTAAACCCTGTCAAACCCTACCCAGTTGGTATCACCCTAGTAAGCATGAAACAGTAGAAGAATATACATAGTGCCACTCACAAGGGGTTATCCTTTGTTGAAACATAGCATGACATCTTAACCTACCCCCTAGCCTGCAAGATATTTATATCTCAGCAATCACATCTGAATGGTTCTGCTTCCCACCTGGATCAAATACCAATCGCTTTTGGCATATGTGCCATATCCTTTGCTCATATGAAGCCCTATCCTCATTTAGATTCCCTGCATATGCATAATTACCCTCATCATTCAAAGTGGGATGCTCTTCAAAATGATTTGCTTCAAAATTTTCCTCAGGCCATGTTTGAAGCCTTTGCACCACATATTGTATGGCCACACCAAATAGCAACTGCATTAACAGCATGGAACACACATTTGGTAACATCCCATCCAAATCTACCTTGCCTGGATCCAGCTCTGATAAACATTCATTCTTCTCATCCAAAGACGGAAAAGCATCAACACATACAAAGTCCAACAAGGCATCATCGAGAATAGCCTCCAGCTCTGAATCAATTTCATCACAATCATTTGGCTTACATAACACCTGCATATCCTCACTTGCAACCGACAGTTGACTAGCATCAAGCATAGAAGAGCCCAAAGCTGATAGGGATCTATTATATACCATGAAATCATCCAATGCATCATCTAAGATAGCATCCAATCTAGGATCAATCGCATTGAAGCCATTATCATCTTGCAATCCACCATGTTGATTATCATGAACATTCATACCCCCATAGCTATATCCATTTGGTTGCTCATATGCAGCCTCTTGAGGCTCTGTGACCACACTTTGCATATCCTGCATGTTATCTCCCAGTATTTCTTGATACCTGTCTGCAGATGGGCTTAGATTTATGGGTCCCTCACCCGAGTACCCTTGAATCTGTATGTCATTGAACCCTGTATGATCCAAAAAGACAGATTCAATTTCCCTCTCCAAATCATCATCATAAACAGGCTTCCAAGCTCGAGATTGTTGCTCACAAATGTGGTTGCAAGGTAACCCTGACACTGATGACATAGCATCACCCTGTTTATTGTTGGAACACCCAGTTAGCATTCCAGAATAACCCAAATCCAAAGAACCTTGGCAACCAGCTTCAGAAGCAACATCACTGTTGGAATCACCCATATCACTCACCCCTTCTAAATCAATCACACATACTTGTGGCCCGTCTGCATATTCATGTACATCATCCTGCTTATAAGCATCATAACCAGATAAGAATGCAGTAATGATAGCATCTTCTTCTTGTCTTAGATCTTCAAACTCTGCAATCATGCTTTCAGCAAGAAGCATTGGTTCCTGCTGTTCTTCACACATATGATACGACACCTGAGGAATACCCTTCGAAGGAGCACTTTCATCATAAGAATCCTCAAGTTTACACAGCTTACATGCTTCACAGCCCAAGAGGAAACTATTAGCGATGTCCTCTTCCTCGTGTATTGGGTCTTGAGCACCTGTCCTGAAGCTCTCTGAATCAAGTGTCTCCTCAAGCATAGGCATACACACATCATTTGGTATGATCATAGGACCCTGTATGTCTGCACCCTCAAACAAGGAAGACAGATTATACTTGCAGAGTTCACCCATTGCATCTTTATGAGGCTGTAGCAAAGCATCCCTTTTTGCACTGTGAAGGCCTTGTTGCTCACTAATGGCTTTTTGCAGTCCCAATTTAGCATAAACAGCCTCCACAATCTCTGTATCAGCCTTGAATAGCAATTGATTGTCTTCCATAAGACATGCATCGACAACCGCTTCTAAATTGGCTCGGATTGTTACTGGAACACTATCACAGCTCACATTATACCTGGAACTCGCATAAATAAGTGCATCTGCAAAATCACTCCATCGTTTGGAGTGATACTCTGCTAGTTCCAGCACTTCATCTTTTAAATCAGGACTTACAAGGTATGCAAAAGATGCAATCATCATGTTTTCTGGAACCCCTTGATTCTTCATCTCTGTCTCATAACACCTTAGATAGCTTTCTGGATCATAACCATCAAATATATTGACCCTGTCATATACCAATTGCACCGCAATTTCCACCGCTTCCTGATTTCGCTTTTCTTCTTCAATCTTCCTGAACCGCTCTTCAAGCTCTTTCATCTCTGCATATAAATGCTATTTTTTGCTAGCCATCTCTACGTACTCTCACCCCAGCGGTTTCACGTCGGGTTCACCAAAGCTGTCGTGACGTGGGCGGTGTCGCTGGGAAAGTGCGAGACTTCTCGCTGTGAGAGTAAGTGGTTGAACTTCAAGGGGCATCACCAGCAAAAGCTAGAACCATCATAAATTTAAGACTCAGCCATACATGGGTAGTCAAAGCAAACGAGAGCCTCATGATCCAAGCCAAAAACTGGCATTAACATAGCTTGATTCATAAAACTCAATACATCAAACCCCAGAAAAACATCTCATAGGTATATACATCCAAGATTCACGGCCAGCATTGGCACCATAGTCCATATCAAAGACAAGGCTGACATCATCATAACATGTCATAAACATAGGACCTCAACTTTATGAACCATCACATCATATTCACAATACTGAGCCTTCAAGGCTTATGCATTCACTTTGCATTCCTTTGTAAAACTGTATGAAGAAGTTGACCAGCCTTATGTGCCATACGCTGCAAAATCATAACAAGTCTGAACATATCAAGCCTGTAACACCTCAAGCTTCTATATCTTTTCGTGATCTTTAGAAAATAGTCCAACTAAACCTCACAGTGGCTGCAGATCAAACGTCCCGGATTGAAGCTAGTGTGGTCTCAGAATCCATGGATCTTGATGTTGTCCTTCTTAACAAGCCCACCCTGAACAAGAAACTGAGACACATTCTTTCGTTGGTCACCTTGAAGCTGAATGACCTGACCCAGTTCAGGATCCTGGACTACAGTGCCATTGCAGCAGAACTCCTTCTTAAAGTCCTTGAGTATCTTAATGTAATTGTACTCCTTCTTCAGACCCTGCACAGTTGCTTTTCCTACCGTTGCGCTGCTGGGTGCGCACATGCACATACTCCTTCGTTCCGGCACCCGAATCCTTTTGCTTTACCTTGCAGCTGCGCCTGACCTTGCCAGCTGTGCTCATCAGCCCATAGGCGGCCACTGCACCTATGGCTGCAGCTACGCCCGCCTGAGAACCCACACGGCCAGTTACCTTGTACAAGACGGCCTCTTTACTTCTGCAGCAGCTGCAGCGCCCTCCGTTCCCAGAGAAGCTCCTTTGTGTCTCTCGTGCTGTGGCTGACCTTGACCACCACCTAGAAGGCCCCTTACGCCAGCCCGACTTGCAACTGCAACTTGCCTTCACGCACCAGAGCCTCCCTTGGCTTTTTGTCTACCCGCAGCGGCCCAGCCTGTCAGTTGTGTCGACTAAGGCGGCCCGCTTGTCTTCCCCGCCTATTTGCTCCACCCTGTACTCCCCTTCTCTGGTCCTTTTCCCCAGAATCACTAGCCCCCAGCAGTTCGAACCTGTTCTTTTTGAGTCTCTTTCTCTTACCGTCACAGTCTCTTTTGATTCCACAGTGATAGCAAAAGGTACACCAAGTTCATCAGCCTCCGTCCCCAACAACTGTCGATCACACACCTTATCTGCACGCTGCCGACTCCATAATTCTCCATGCTTCTAGACTTTTAGCTGGCGGCTATGTTGGCATCCACACTAGTGGCCATGTGGCTACTACTTTATTGGCCATATTAATCATTACTATATTTTTATTTTCTTCCTCTCCTAATGGATGGCCGCCCTTCCATACCAATTCACACCAATTCTAAATACTACCTTGGCCCCATAATCTTTTATGCTCATGCACCTCTTCAAATGCAATCTTTAATTGCCCCGATGCTTTCACACTCATGTCCTGCTACCTTTGCCACATCAGTGGTTGCTTTCCACGCTTTCCACATCTTCAAATGCCACTTAGTGCCCATTGTATTTTGACGTGCCCACACATATCAAGCCATCGAATGGCTGAACAGCTTTAATTAACCCAGCGAACCTCTCACCAGACAGGCTTGTAACAAGCTCAACACCAAACCATTTCACCTGTACACCTGGCGACGCCCTCAAAAGCAAAACCCTCCACACGCCATACATCCCGTATGTACACAGACACTTAATCCCACGCATCTAGATTTGCATTTAATGGCCTCACATGCATGGTTTCACACCATAGACGTGCCGTGGCACGACAACGTGCATCTTTTTAGTTGTTTTTTTACATTTCTTGTTATGTTTTTGGGTTGTGTGTTTTTTATAACTCTTAGTGAAGGTAATAACTATACACTTGATGGCAGACCTTGGGGGGGAAGGGCTATGTTACATATGTACACATGGGCTGATGTTACATATGTTACATATGTTACATATGTACACATGCGGCAGACCTTGTGGGGGGGAAGGGCTATGTTACATATGTACACATGGGCTGATGTTTGAGGCTTACCATGCACCGCTTACAGCGTAGGCAAGGGCAGAGAATCATGTGGCAGACCTTCGAGGGGAGGGCTATGTTACATATATACACATGGGCTAAGGTTCAAATCTTACCATACACCGCTCATCACAGGGCAGGCAAGGACAAAGAATCATTTACCCATCCACCACGACGAAAGCTTGAATACCACCATGGTCGGCTATGCTGGCACGTGTCCTTAGGCATATATGATGGAAATCTTGGGATGGATTGACTTACTCATAATCAAACTAACATCCATAATTTACCACAAAGGGACTATTTCTTTCATAGAACTTCACGAGAACAAGGTGCAAGGAATTGGAGTAATTATAGATCCTACCTTAAAGGCATCTAAACTATTAAAGGGACTTAGGAAGAAGCAGGTAATTTATGTTGTTAAGCTAAATCCTACAGGTGAGGAATCACATATACCAAGGAACCCAAATGGTTGAGTGAGAATGCCGATATATTTCTTGAGGAATTGACTGAAATGCCCCTAGCTTGTGAAGTAGATCATGAGATTGAGTTGAAAGGAGGGCCAATAAGTTTATCATTCCCAAAGAAATTTAACTTAAGAAATAATTAAGACAGCTTTTGGAACACATCTTTATTCGACCTAGTATATCCCCATGGGGTGCACTCATACATCTCAAGTTGTGTATTGATTATTGAGGATTGAATCACTTAACCATCAAGAATAACTATCCCATTCCCAGGATAGATGAGCGTTTAGACCCATATGTGTGGTGCCCACATATTTGTAAACATTAACTTGAAGTCAAGGTACTATCAGGATTAAGGAGTAGGATATTCCTACTAAGACTATCTTTAATACTTGATATGGACATTATAATTTCATAGTAATGCCATTTTGAGTGACAAATGCCCTTGCTACCTTTAATCGGTTAATGCAAGAGATCTTCATGGAAGATTTGGATGATTTCCTTTTAGTCTTCTTTGATGACATCTTGGTCTACTCTAAAAATGTTACTGACATGAGAAGCATGTGCGCAAAGTCTTGGAAACCTTCAAGAAGTATAATTTTTTTGCTAAAAAGAGTAAGTGTATCTTATTTAGTGATCATATTAAATATTTAGGGTTCATAGTGATGGAATATCAATTGACCTAACAAAGGTGTAATATTGGCTATAACTAAAGATAGTAAAAGAAGTTAGGTGATTAACCTAACAGGGTGATATTAGATTCTTATGCCTAATAAGGTGGTATCGGATTTTCATCCCCCGATATGCCAAGATCACTTCTCCCTTAACTTTGCTTCTTAAGAAAGATACTCCATTTTGATGGACTCGTATTATGTGCCAGAGCAATTAAAAGTTACATTGGTGACAATTCATGTTTTGAAGCTACCATAGTTTGGAAAGCCTTTTAAAGTAATCACTAAGGACAATGGATTCATAGTTGGTGGAATTCTAATGCAGGAAGGATGCCCTATAGCATATATGAATCCCAAAATTTGAGGCCGCACAAAAGGAAATATGATATCCATGATTTAGAGATATAAATTTATAATAGCTCTAAATCATATAAATCCCAAAATTTGAGGCCGCACGAGAGGAAATATGCTATCCATAAGCCATTCTTATGTTGAACTGAATGGTTTCCCACTTGAGGCCCAATCCCAATACGGTTTCTTTAGTGAGACAACATTCACTCTGGACCCTCCATCTAGTACTGCATCATTAATGAGAACATTGTTGAGTTGAATTGTGACTTTGGCCACTTTATCATCTCTGGATGCTCGTGGTTCTTATGCTTGCATATTGCCACATTCCGAGGTTTCTTCCTCTACCATATGGTTCAATTCTTTGCTAAGTCCTTTAATGCCTGCCAGCAAGATTTTGGCCTTAAAACTTGGACGTAAATCCAATGCTTTTTTTAGCCAAACCTATCTATCTAGTAGCATTGACATCACATTTGTTTGCAACCAGTCAACATTTTTTTGGTTTTCTTCTAGGCATTCCTTGTCGAAGTGCTCCATTTACTAGCTTCCACTTGCTTCTGGAAAATCTATAGTGATTTCTCTTGAGTTATCCTTCTTTTTCTTGCCCTGCCTTCTTTCTATTTTCTTAGCAGTTTGAATTCTCACCTTTTCATGCTGTTCCTAGTCCATAGCTACCATTTTGCAGCCTTTGAGTAAGTCTTGATTACCAAGCGGAGTTATCACTACACTAGATTCACTTTCCTTGGCCCTTGTTATTGCCAGGATGTCATGAACCTCCATCTGTGTGTCCTCTGCCTACATCATGTTGGCACTTGGCAGATTCTCCTTGAGCTGCATCAATTCTGCTTATCTTTCTTCATCTTCTTCATGGCACATTCCACTTTGGTATGTCCAGGTTGTTGACACAATAGTAGCATATGAAGTTAGTGGTTCCTTCGGAATGTCCTTGGCCTCTTCTCCCTAAAAACTTTCCATGACCTCTATTCCCATGATTTTTTTTTCATATTGTACCTACAGTTTCATGTACTGTGGTTGTACACGTTACAAATGGAACAAGTTGGAGGTATGGTGAATTCCTCTTTGAGGTGGCTTTCTTGTTTGCATTGTGAAGAGACCACATTCTTCTAGAAATCTGTACCTTTGCCCTTTTTCATTTCTTGCACCAACTACTTTACCTGCTGCATCAACTCTCCGGAGCTTGCTTGTACCTTTCTGGATTTCTTCTTTTTGTCTTTCTTTTTTGTTACTGTCACACTGGAGTGTCCTACGAAGAGTTGCTTGAATCATCCTCTTCAGTCGTGATGCTCTTCCTGGGCTTCCTCTTTTGTCTTTTTTCTCGACTTCTTTTTTTCACCCTTTTGGCTAGCTCCACCAGTTCCTCGATCTCTTCTTCTTGCTTTGTGTTAAGTGCTATGTGGATGTCCGGCTTAAGCCCTTGGACAAACCAATCAGCAACAATTTGCACCGAGGGTCGGGTTTGTTTTGCCACTCTCTACCTTACGCTCAATAGTTTTCTTGCATAAGCTTCCACATCCATGTCCTCTTGTTAGAGCTCTCTCATTTGATTACAAAGTTGAATTGCAAACTTGATCTTGTGGAATCTTCCTAGAAAGGCAATCATTACTTCTTCATAGGTCTAGAAATGGTTGTCTTAATATCTTAACACCCACTCTTTGGCTTTGTCTTTGAAGGTATTCATGATGGCATCTCTACAGATTTCACTCAGCTCTCGTTCTTCTAAATCTCAAGGTCTGGCCACTTTTCAGTATTGCTCAAACCTCCTCACATGCAGATCTGCATCTTCTCCTTTATTACCTTAGAGCACCAAGAAATTTTGGCTAATAATGCCATGGTTCCCTTGAACCTTTTTCGGGGGTTTTCTTGTGGTGGTTGTTCTTCTTGGTTTGGTTGCTCCACCCTTTCTGGGTCTTCCGAACCTGGATTGTGCACTGCTTCTTGCTCTTGGTACTCCTTTTCTTGGTCCAAATTGTACCTAAGTTCTCATGCTTCCTCTTGCTCATGCAGGTTAGCAAATGTCTCTGCACTGTCTTCTTGATTATGATGCTGCAATGTACTGCCAGCTACTCGGTGCCAGCTACTCGACGAGCTTTCTAAAGGGTCTCTTAGAAGGCATTACTTTTCACCTTCTCTAGATTTTTGAACATATGAGAAGCATGCTTCAATTTGGTTGGGTTGTGTGTGGTGAAAGGCTCTTCATATATTGACTTTTCTCAAAAATTCCTTTCATACTATGGTTTCACCATGGATTTGTTCCAAATGGATTCACACTTTCCCTTGCGTACTGGTGTTGAATGGTACCGAGTAGAGGTTTATCCCCAACAAGATTCCCAGGTGTTTCTCATCGATTTTCCTATCAGCGGGATGGCAAGACAGCAGTCTGGTGTATCATACTAGTCAGGCAATGCTGTGGGAGATGTGTGGACTCCCGCCAGAGATTTTGGACTCAAACACCAACCCTTACATGGTCATGGGGGGAACTTTCTAGTCTCTGCTCAGCTAGGCAACATGCTTAAGCATAGTGTTTCCCAATTCTCAATCTGCATCACTCCTTTTCTTGTCACATTCACACTCTCTCATACACAGCATGTACACTTAAGTAGAAACACAATAGGTTCAAACATCACATAGTAACATGTGACACAGAAGAGAAAAATAATGGCAAGTGTGCTCTTATTTTCATTTCGAAATAATTACAGAGTAACACAGAATAGATACCCACCCACCAGTACATATCACCACTTGCAAGATTCTAACATGCTATCAAGATTCATGACATAACTGTTAACGAAAATTGAGATCTTACAAGACTACACTTCATCACACATCACTCAGACAATGCGTCAGCACACACACTCTATCTCCTCTGCAGGAGCTGTCACCCTTTTAAACTGTGCCTTCTTAATCTTAGCAATAGCTCTACATGAAAAGATGCAAGGGAGAAGAGAACTTGAGCTCTTGCAAGCACCACGCACTCACACAAATGCTAGAAGAGAATACACAAGGTGAGAGGCTGAAAATTCTTCTTCTTCTTCACACAACAAAAGAGGCCTACAAAGAAGATAAAGTGACTAACACACATAATAGAGTATATACATGCGGTCCATAATGTGAACATGCTAAGAGGAGTGGGTAGATGTGTAGTCTGGCTGTAGAATCACTGGCGAAGATATGTCAGTGCCAACTACCAAACCCACCAGTGATGTAAATGTCGAACAGTCATGCAGGAGCCTTATGAGTGTCAGCTCATGTTGAGCTTGACATCTCAACACTCCCCCTCAAGCTCAACTCTAGCTCATGAACTCTAAGCATATCTCGAAATCTATGAAGCATCTAAACTCCCAAGGCCTTGGGGAAGATATCAGCAACCTGATCCTATGTACTAATGTAGGCCAAGTCGATGCGCATGCCTAATGAAGTGGTAATGTACCTCAATGGGTTTTGTCTGAACATGGAAAACTCGTTCCTGGCCAAATGTATACTACTAAGATTGTCACAATATATGACAACCTTTCTCTCCACATGCAACCCCAAATTAGCGAGTAGCTTGCGTAACCAAGCTACCTCACACATTGCCACCACAGCTCCTCTATACTCGACAAGGCAACTGTGGGATGCTTCTTGCTGCTCCATGTCACAGCAGCACTCCCCAATGAAAATATAAATCCACTAGTAGATCTCCTGTCTGAGATGCTACCTACCCAATCTCCATCTCTATACCCATATAGCTCCAATGATATACCTACTACATAAAACAATGCATAATCAACAATGGCCCTCAAATACCAAAGTGTGCATTGCACACTATCAAGATGTGGTTTGCACGGAACCTGCATAAGTTTGCTCTCTAAGCCAACATTGTAACCCAAATCTAGCCTCCTGATCATGACATAGATCAAACTCCCCACAATCTTCCTGTACATAGTGGGATCCTCCAACACATAACCTGCATCTACCCACTAAGCTTGCCATTTTAATCTAATGGCAACGAGATCGACTTACAATCAGCCATCCCATACTTGGACAACATGTCCAATACATACTATCTCTGTGACAACCAAATACCCTTAGTTCTACGAATGACCTCAATTCCCAAAAATTAGCGTAGATCTCCCAAATCCTTTATCTCAAACTTCCTTTTGAGAAGACTTTCACATGCTCAATCTCTTCCAAGTTGTGACCCCCAACAATAAGATCATCTACATAAATGGTAATGATCACAATACCCTTATCACTCTTATGCACATACTCAGCAATCTTTTCATGCCATGCTCATGGAGCTTGCTTCAGCCCATACAAGGCCTTACGAAGCTTACATACATACTCTAGGTGACCTGTATAGCCTTCTTCACACCAGGTGTCCTCATTGCTGGAATCCCAAACTCCTCATCAAGGCTCATCTCTGAGCCACTAGACTCTCCACCATCAACAAGAGAATGCCCTGTAGAAATATCTGGCATACCAAGAGTCTCAACCATTTTCTCTTTGCCTTTATGTGATGTACCAACTACATTTCCAGGACTGGTATTATGACGCAGCCTGCCACTCCATGGTCTATCAACAAAACCACTAGATAAGGACTCTCCTGATCCACTTAATGACTATGAGGACTACTGACTTGCATTATGTGCAACCACATTTCCACTCACATCAACCCCAACAACATCTTTTTCAACAGCATACCAACTACCCATCTCATCAAATACAACATCCCTACTTACCCTCAATTCACTTGTAGTAGGATTATAGCACCTATATCCCTTTTGCTCAAGGGATTACCCAATAAACACACATTTTTCTACCTTTTGGTCTAGCTTAATTAGTACGCAACTCATCTAGATCAATGTAATGCATCCAAAAACTTTCAAGTGAGACAAATCAGGTATCCTGCCATTAAACTTCTCCTCTAGCATTACATCATGTATGGATGCAGTAGGAGTCTTGTTCATAATATAAACTGTTGTAGACACAGCTTCAACCCAATAGCTATGCAACATGTTCTTCTCTGCCATCAATGCGTGCTATCTCTACAATGTGCCTGTTTTTTCACTCAACAACTCCATTTTTCTACGGAGTGTATCTACATGTACATTGTCTCTGAATGCCATTCTTTCGCAACAATTCAGAGAACTCATTGGCGAAGTATTCTCCCCCTCCATTTGACCTTACTTTCATGTCTGTTTTTCAGCCACATCACTTTGAAATTTTGAAAATGAGTGAAACTTCACTCTTCTCCTTCATGAAATACACCCACACTTTCCTTGTGTGGTCATCAATGAATGTTACGTAGTACCTATAGCCACCCATAAACATAGTCTTTGTACTAGGACCCCATACATCTCAATGCACAACATCGAGTACATTCTTGCTCACATTTATGTCATGTGGAAATACATGCTTTTTTTGCCTTTCAAATTGACATGCTTCACATACTTTTTGCATACCTTCAACCTTAATCTTAGGCAGCCCTATCACAATTTCTTTAGTCTCCATAGAATTCATTCTTTGCACATTTACATGCCCAATTCTCTTATGCTAAATGTATGTATCCACAACAACTCAAACCATTTACAAACATTGTAGCACTCACTTCAGGCATATTTACATTCAATGTAAATATTCTGCCCACTCTATTGCCTTTTGCAACCAACCTGCACTTATCTTTAAAGTCTTCTACATAAAAACCATCATGGTTAAATTGGACCTACATACCATCATGGTTAAAGTCTTCTACATAACAACCATCATGGTTAAAGTCTTCTACATAACAACCATCATGGTTAAATTGGACCTACAAACCTTGCTCAATCATTTGGCCAACTGAACCTGATTCTTTGTAATGTTTGGAACATGAAGTACATCTGCAAGGTACTTCACCTTACCGTCTTGCATAGACAATGGCACATCTCCAACATGGGTAATCGGATGAGCGAGGTCATCCCCTGTTTCAACAAAACCTGGTCTTTCAAGACTCTTCATTTCCTTGAACCACTCACCATGACTTGTCATGTGGTTCAAAGCACCTAAATCAACATACCATACTGCCTTGGTGTTGGTTTCATATAGCTTCACCAAGGTGTCCCATGGCTCCTTAGGTGACTTGGCATCCTGTATATACCTAATCATAGTGTCCTGTATACTTATAGAAAGCCAATATATGACTTTCCTTACTCCTTGATTCCAATCCTTGAACTCTTTTACATCTGCAGCAGTTGGATTAATCTCTGGTATCTCTGGTGCCTTCTCATGTTCACCTTCCATGTACCTTTTCCCATCAGGAAATTCATCAATCTAAACCTCCAAGCATGAAAGTTGTTCTTTTCAAGCTTCTCTACAACAATCTGGTTTATTCCATCATTTATCTTGTCTGCAACACAAATTTATCAAAAAACAGCACTCTTGTTTAACCTGCATAAACTATTGTATTCTCTGTCGGTATTATACTGCACACATAATAGAGTATATACAAGGGGCCCATAATGTGAACACACTAAGAGGAGTGGGTAGATGTGGACTAGTCAATGTAGTCTAGCTGTGTAGAATCTCTGGCAAAGATATGTCGGTGCCAGCTACCAAACCCGCCACCACAATGATGTAAATGTCAAACGATCATGTAGGTGCCTCGTGAGTGTCAGCTCATGTTGATCTTGACATCTCAACACTAATGGACAAGACATTGAAGTTCCAGGTTGCTTTAGCATGCTACTCAAACAATTGGTATAAATGTGAAATTTAGATTCCATGTTACCCTAGATCACCTTGAGTATGATGTCATCCTGGGTGGAACTTGGGCACGTGACTCGTGCCCAAGTTCCACGTGATTCGTGCCCAATTGAATACCACATGACTCGTGGTATTCAATTGATGAGTCCATGCAAACATTCACCTTAAACACTCCTGCAAGCATTGTGAAATTGCTATTACGGGAGGAAGAGACCTTGGAGGAGCTGGAACTTCCAACACATCTTACTCATAATATCCCAAGAGTTCTGGTTGGATTTGAACTTTATAATGAAACCCCCACACTCCAAGCACAGCTTTATATGATGAGAACACAATCTCATGACCCTCGAGTTATGGGATTTGTTAGCTCAACCAACACTCAATGCTCATCCTGAGAAAATTCTATTCACACAAGACATCAACATACCATGTTTGGGGTTCTTTAAACATATAATGTATATTGAAACTAACTCCGTTACCTGCAAGTTTTTTTTGGGTTGAGTATGTGTTGGAAGTAGATTCGATCTTGGGACATAAATGGACTATTGGCTATCCATGCACCACTATGCTTTGCTACTAGTAGCGATAGGGTCATCATGATGGTCAATGACACAAAGTGGGCAATACCATATTGCACGAAAGAGGATCCAACCCTAATGTAGTTTTATGATGCTGAATGCAAAAAGATACAAGCCTCTTCCTCCGAAGCCCCTCTACACAACGACATACCATCTGCATTAATGACCAACTCAAACAAAGCATATAACCCATCAACTTCATCCTCACCCAACGAAGTTCAATGTTAAAACCTTGCAATCAACAATTATTTCTGAAGAAGTCCCCAAGTGCAACCATTTATCTCTAGAAAGGAACTCAAGGGAAAAGCCTCGGAGATGATGCCTGCTCATTGACCAACCTCACCAAGGGAGAAAGCCGCAAGCTCAAAAGCCTCAACATCAGCAGCCACCACTCCACAAGCAACTCAACCCTCATAGTCAATAAAACCCATGAGTCTCAAACCCATAACATCAATGCCAACCAATGTGAAGGATGGCCCCAACCTTCCACTTCATCCAAAAAGAAAACCTCCCTACAATAACCAAGATCACAATATCTTAATGGTATCAAACTGTGGGTGGGAAAGCAGCTACTTGTAGCTCAAGGTACAATAACCAAGATCACAATATCATAATGGTATCAAATTGTGGGTGTGGGAAAGCAGCTAGTTGTAGCTCAAGACTACTACAAAGGTTCCAATCCAATTTGGGTGCCTTGACATTCAAAGCCTCTTCCTCAACACAAAACTCAAAGGCTAAGGAAGAATAAAAGTACTCCACAACGTCATTCACAAATGCCAATGCAAGTTCCTCAAAGAACTGTGGCAAATCAACAAGTGTGGGTACCAAAAATGTTATTGAGATCAAGGATACTACCAAGGTAATACCAACGCTTGGATTCCCAAGAGCATGAGGAAGTGCCCCAAGCCTGCTCAAAGAAAGAAACCTCAAAGGCATCAACCATTAACTCCTAATGTTCATCAAAGATGGATGCCTGTGAGCATGCTTCAACAACAAGGGTATTATGATGGTAATCCCATCATATGGTTGCCAAGATCGAATAACAGGAAGAACACTTCCAACACCTTCAATCCCAGCACATTCACCTAAAGTTTGACAAGAATGGATGCCCAAGCAACACCAAACAAGCCACTCAATCCCTCTCATGCATACAACACATACACAAGAATTTACGTGTTCAGTCAACACCAATGACAACCAACTAGAAGTTGTACCTACCACCTCGACAACACTTGAGCCACAAATTCAAGAATCAATCTCCACGTCTGCAAATGGAGACGTGTGAGCGCATCAAGGACAAACTCACAATGCTCTTTTCACCCCTCTAGATGAGAAGCACTAGTGCAGACATTATGCGGCAGAAATAAGAACCTATTCTCTCAAAAATAAGAGTAGACAAAAGAACTTGTGCTTGCAAGGTGGCAAAAAAACAACAAAAACAACAAAAAAGAAAAAAAGACAAAAAAACAAAAGAGAGTCACAATATGGCCTACGTAAAAATGGTAGAATATCACAAGAAACTCGCAACGCTCTTCAATAGCCAATACATTTTTGTTAAGCTTATAACTTACTATTCTTTTGGCTAAGTTAATGTAGCAACTACTCCATGAGTACATATCCATACTCATGCATTGGAGGACATTTGCACTAAATCCTCATCATCGACAACTTCTAGGTACATCTCTGGATGAGAGGGGCCATAGTGGGCGAAAGCCTGGTCAATTGTACAACCCATCACCTAGAATTCTCCTTCAAATTGCAAACCTCTCCAAACAAAGCTAAGTCTTCACAACACATTGGTCTCTAATCCTTCGTAAAGATATCTATATTAGCCTCACAAGTCGACGTAATTCTTTCATGCCTCACCAATAACAAGTGGCTACTTCAACAAGCAATAGCTCAAGAATAATCTATTTGACTCAGTTCATGTACTTCATGTATATCTGCTTCATAGAGTACTTAAATATACATAAAATCATAAAAATCACATGGAAGAAGCACGCAGGAATAGGTCCTACTCAACAACATTTGACAAGAATCCAGCCACACAAAGTGACATCATCGAGGGACAAAAAGTGATGAATGGCGCTTCAATGAATCAGATGAGAATCACAATCTCGTTCTGATGATTTTGTCTACATTCCTCTGGATCCTTCCTTCTCTTCTGCCCCATCATTAACATCTTGTATTTTCCCTACTAACACGAATCACATGTAACTCTTCTTGTGATTGCCAAGAACAAAGTAAGCGAAAAATATAACCCACATTAAAAAATGCTCACAAAAATATAAAAATGCAATCACTCGCAAAAACCCCACCACTCCCACCTGTTAGGAATTCCCACTAATCTCTAACCTTTTCATTTACTAACTAGCCTTTATTATTCCTTGTTTTGCAAAGGAACAATGACGATTTAACGTCACTCAACATCAAAAGCCATTGTCAATTCTCCCCACACAATGGTCTTCAACAAGGATGTGATCGGCATGAAGGAAGGGGGGAATGTTAACCCATTCCTAAAGCTACCGCCGTTATCTTACATCAAGGAGTCAAGGTAGATACACCAAAAGGCCATACATTCATAGGATATGAAGCAATGGTGTCCAAATCTACAACTTGGATAGGTGCCTGGTAATGGTCCTATGGAACTTATACATCCTTATATGTCACTAATCCTTATATGTCACTAAGTTCTTCTTGAAAGAGCTATTTAATTGCACAGGTTACCTAGAAGGATTATAGATCTTCTTGAAAGAGATATTTAGATTGCATGGGTTACCTAGAAGAATTTACCAAGTAATAGAGATACCAAGTTTACATCTCAATTCTAGATGACATTATTTGAATCCTGGGTACCTCTCTACATCTTATTATTGCCTATCATTTGGAAATCAATGGCCAAATAGAGAGGGTAAATCATGTGATTGAGGATATCCTTTAGGCATTCTGTTGGGGGGGAGAACCCAGGACATGGGATGAGCTATTTACATGTGGTGGAATTTTCTTATAATGCCTCTCATCATGGAAACATTGGGATTAGTCTATTTAAGGCACTACATGGACAATATCACCTTATGTGATTGAATTGGTTATTCGGCCCACTGATAAGAGTGGAAGTGTCAAAGCAGATGTGCTGGATGAGATAATTCATGAGATACAATCTATCTATAAAGGAATACATCAAACCTACCCAAGATATATCATGGTTATTTAACACACTGATTAGTGTGGAAGTGTCAAAGTAGGTGTGCTGGATGAGATAGTTCATGGGATACAATCTATCTATAAAGGAAGACATCAAACCTACCCAAGATAGGCAATAGTGGTATGTTGATCTAAAAGCACCTAACATAGAGTTCAATGAAAGTGACATGGTTTTTCTTCATGTATGACCTAAGAGAAGTTCTCTCTCCTTGGGAAAGTACAAGAATTTGTCACCCATAGATTGTGGACCATGTGTGATTACACGAAGGTTCATAGATTAATCTAATGAACTTCTACTTCGTATGTATATTGGAGAATCCATAATGTGTCCATGTATTATGCTAAAGAGGTATGTTCCAGATCCCATTGTTATTTTGGATAATGAACAAGTTGCTTTTCTAGCTCAAGGACAAGTAGAGCTAGAACCATAAGTAATTTCGGATGTTAGAGAAAACCCTCTTAGAAGAAGCTATATTTTAAAGGAGTATCTAGTCAAATGGAAAAATTTCCCAACCAAAGATGCCACCTGGGGGAGAAAGAAGCAGAAGTAAGGAAGAATTATCCCAAGTTCAGAATGGAGGACACCTTGGTTCTTCAAGTGGTGGGGGAGAATGTAAGATTCCTCAGTGGGTGGGGGATAATGTAAGATCCCTCTTCCTCTATGTAATAAATTAACTATAGGTATTGTTTTTTATGATACACATTTTAGGAAGAGAATACAGACTTAAAGAGAGAAGGTGTGCATTTAAATGATAAAAAACTTAAAGTCTAAAAAAAAAAAATCAGATAAATTATTTAAGAGCTAGTATGTGCACAATTTACTGGGGCCTTTCCATGTACACATATACTACACATGTGAAACCCTATCACATATTAGGGTTAGAAAGAGGGAAAATATTTCATTACAAAATATTGTGAAATAAATAAATGATTTAATTCAAGAACATTAATAAAATCTCCCTATAAATAAAAACATAGCATGAGCTTAGGTGTGAAAGTAATAGCCTTGGCACTTATAAATGGGAGAGTGTAGATTATTTGAGCTAAGGTTGAATGGATAAGAAGGTGTAAAACCTAATGTATAAATTTTGGATGTTAAATAAATAGAGAATGAGATAAGCTTTGGAACTAATAGAAAACTCCAATCATGCATGAGAGAGGGAGTTAACTTGGTGTAAACCCTAGGTGCGTGTGTGTGTGAGTGGTTAATTACATGAAAAATGATTGGTTGCATGAATATTTAAATTCTAATTACATAGATTTTGGTGGGCTACATGCATTAGTCATGTGATAGTGTATAAGTAATCCCCTCTATCATTTGCAAGTATAAAAGGATCCCCTAGCTGATACACGAAATTTTCTTGTGCAAGGGAGGGTACTTTTCTATATATAGAATTCAGTGTAGTACTAGATTTTCTTGTGCAAGGGAGGGTACTTTTCTATATATAGAATTTAGTGTAGTATTAGATTTTTAGGCACACAAGTGCACAACCTAGGCATAGAGTACTCATTTGGCATTAAAAGTAGTGTGATTGGGACTTTTGGTGCTCCTTGGAATCTTCATAACAACTTGTGGGCTTCTTGGAAGGAGGAGGCCTTCATCTCATCTACATTGGGCTCTACATCAATTAAGAAGGTAATGCAACCCTTTTTATTTAATTTTTGTATTTTTTATCATTTCTTTATAAATTGCTAGTCATTTCTATGAGAATGAAAGCTTATGATAAATTTAAATGCAAGACCCTCATTTACTACATTGTTCCCAAGCGTATGTTAAGATCCTAAATTGCCCATATATAGTCTTAGTTTAATTTAGAAGGATATATACCCTTTATATAGATTTAAAATAAAAATATGGGCTAGAGGATATTTGGATCAACTCTAAGAATGTAATTAGTTAAATCATAGTTAATTAAAGACATTTATTTAGAGAGAGAAATTTGCTTATGTGTGCACTAGTGTGTACAAATTGATGCTAGAGTAAGAAAATTGACTAGAGATTGGAGGATTAGAATCATTTTTAGTATATAGATATCTTAATTAGAGAGAGATAAAATAAAAATTGTATGCCTGAACAAATTTTAAGTGATCAAGATGCCTAGTTCATGGGATCATTTTGGAGAACACTATTTGAGCTCATGAGGACCAAATTGACTCCTAGCACTTCCTATCATGAGGACCAAATTGACTCCTAGCACTTCCTATCACCTAAAAATAGCTGGGAAAATGGAGAGAGACATCAAATGGGTGGAGACATGCTTGAGGCACTTTTGTCATGACACTCAGCATGCATGGTATGATTGACTTCCTTTGGTGGAATTAGCTTATAATAACACAAATCGTGTAAGCATTGGCACATCACCTTTTGAGGCCATTTGTGGATACAAGGTGAATGCGCCAATGGTGATAAAAAAAGAAGAGATTGAAAATCAAAATGCACAAGAGGAGGTTGAGATAATAAAAACTCTCCTAAAATAATGTGCCAATGGTGATCAACAAAGAAGAGATTGAAAATCAAAATGCACAAGAGGAGGTTGAGAGAATGCAAACTCTCATACAAATAAGGTGAATGCACCAATGTTGGTCAACAAAGAAGAGATTGAAAATAAAAATGCACAAAAGGAGGTTGAGAGAATGTAAACTCTCCTACAACAATGCAAGGACGAGATCTGAAGAATGCTTAAAGACGTGTAAAGCAATATGTTGATGCCCATATAGGAGATTCATGGAGTTCAATGTTGTGGGTTATAGTCCATACAAGATTGAGAGAAGAGTTGGGCAAGTGGCTTACAAGCTAATGCTACCGTCAACTACATGCATACATGATGTGTTCCATGTCTCTCAATTGAAGGCATATGTGGGGCCAATAGTAGAAGTGAAAGATGAGTTATCTCCCATGAACGAGGAAGGTATGGTAGAATATGGTCTAGAAAAAGTGTTGGGCACTAGAGAAAGGATATTACGCAACCTTTCTTTGGTGCAATACCTCATCAAATGTCGGGGTTTATCCAACGAAGAGGGTTCATGGAGACCCACCTTGAGCTTGGAAGGATATGAGGAGCTTTTGGGTCCATTTGGTGGGGAAAATGAGGAGTAATAATAACAGTGATTTTACTTGCTAGAATTTCTTATAAATCACTAATAAAGAGCTTCATACCACTTGGGAATCATGATACTTGCATTTGGGAGTGTTGGTATGGAGGTACTATCATGGGGAGTAAGTTTGGGTTTGTGATTTTACTTGCTGGAATTTCCTATAAATCACTAATAAACAGCTTCATACCACTTGGGAATCATGATACTTGCATTTGGGAGTGTTGGTATGGAGGTACTATCATGGGGAGTAAGTTTGGGTCTGTTTGAAGGCATGAAATGTATTTTTCAGCAATCGGAAACCATTTACAGCCATGAATCATGTGAGAATGCTCTTTTATGTTGATGTGATATGTCACTCGCTTCTATACTATGTGGATATGGTGCTAAGGACTTACACGTGAATATTCAACCCATATGGAATGTCTAAATGCTACAAGGTTTCAAGAATGAAACTTATGGGTGGGGATGGATTTTAATGAACTCCTAAGGCATTAAAAGGGAAATGTACCAAATAAGAGGGGCTATAGGCATGGTCCAATGTGAAAGACCAAGGTAATAAGTGTGTGAACATGGACAAGAGTATATAACATAACTATAAGCCCTACTTATACTTAACTCATAATCACTTTTGACATTACTGATTAAGTCTTGCTTAGCAAGATTTCATGGAGAACTCTCCCATGTCAAAGACATCCATGTAAAAGAGGTTTATGTATCTCTAGACTCCATATTAACAAGTCTTCCTCTCTTGTCCTTCCTTTCAATATGCTCAATTAGAAAGATATGAAAGCATACTTTCAAGAAAGATATGAAAGCATACCTTCAAGAAAGATTTTGTCCCCCCAAGTATCCAAGAAGAAAAGATGAATGAATTCTTAGAGTTGTCTCATGCATGGAAATGTATTAAGGGATATGCCATCAATCTTATGCAAAAATATGGTTGACTACAAACGATGAAACCCTTCTTCATCAATTCATTTGAAAGTTGGATCCTCCACTAGGTTCTAGCTTGTAAGTAGGTGTTGTGACATGACACACATATGTATTGTGGGGTTGTGGTGATATTTTTGAGCCCTAGGGTTGCTCGGCAATGTGTGCATGCTTCTCCTTGGGTTTAACACCATGTATAGCTCTTCTTTGATGGAAACAAGGACGTGTAGGGCCACTCCATATGGCCAAAATGTTGCCTCTGGATGCTCATAGTCCACATGTGTCAGCATATAAGGATGAAGTCACTACTCTCCATTATTGCATAAGCTTTTGAGTTGGCATTGGAGATATGGATTTGCATCTCCACACCCACACAGATTTTATGTTTAAGGGTGCAGTTTTAGGAGAGTCTCGGCCATGGGTTTTCTTAACTCTGGAACCCAAATGTGGGGCTTGTGCTTCTAACAACCCAATGAAGCATCAAATTCTGAGGTGGTACTACGTATTAAGGCCATCACCTAGATCTTTTTAGCTTCCAAAGTCATGCAGAGGGTGAGATTTTTGGGACCCAAATGGATGAGTCCCCTTGTATAATCCCTAGGCTTCTAGCAGCTTGATGCGGATCCAATAAGGCTTGAGGTTTGGGTAGAACACTATTACATAGGGCTCCCGCTTTTTGGCGGCTTGTTGTAACATGTATCACTAGAATGGTATTGGGGTTTGGCACTGGATTTGGGAATGAAGTTGGGGAACTAGGTGTGATGGTGGCTCTGTGAGGACACTCAGCAACATGGCATGGGCCTTTACATGGAAACATTGCATCGGTGGCCTACATGCCATATTGAGATCTCTTACTCTTTTTTGCACTATGGTCTCAAATAGAGAGGTATAGTTTATGGCTAGAGGTTGTTTTATGCATATTACCCGTATGACTCATAGCTCTCCTGTTCTAGAATCTTGGAGTTTGTTGTCAAATTCTCTGAGTAATGTTGTACTGGTATAGTCTAGGAAGAATTGGTTAGGGTGGTAATACCATAGGTGGGTGTATAGCATTGGTAGCGGTTGGTACATACCTATCGGTATAAGGTTCTGATGAATGGGTGTTGGATTAGGCATCGGTAGTTGAGAAGCATTTGGTATGGGCACGAAGCCAAAAGCATACATTATAGTGCCAAATTTCCTAGGTACCAACAATGAGCTATGTCATGGTTCCCATGGCTTTGGAAATAAGCACGATATTTTTGTTATCTAGGCCACATGATTGCATGGCGACATATTATGCACCAATAATAAGATGAGTCATGGTTCTCATGGCATTGCACAATGAACATAATACTATTATTGTGCAGCCCATAGCATTGGACTCTATGTACTTGTACAATTGCAGTGGCAACACTTTGCACACCAAACCATATCTCTTCATGGGAATAGATGTGGGTGTCTTGCTTGCTATGCTGGCTGGGAAGATTGGCCTTGAGTTTGGCCTTGGGGTTGGCCCTACCATTGTTGGTTTAAATGATTTAGCAAAACTTCTACAAACTCGTCCATGCTTATGTCCTTAACTAGGACTCTAGCTGGTGCTGGTTGGGCACCCTTGGTCCGATGATGAGGCTTTGGATGATGTATCCCATATCTCTTAGTTTAGGTGGATGACTTCTACATTCTTATCTCATAAGTTATCTACCGGGTCTATTGCCTTGTGTGATAATCAACACTCATCAATGTAGTGCCTATTTCTGTAGACATGCTTATGAAGCCTTTTTCTCTTAAGACAAAATAATTCATCTAATCTCTAGTGGTGGGTGTGATGCATCTCATGTGGAGATATTTGGTTCTAGTAATCTTGTATTTTTTTCCCCTTCTCTTGTTTGAAGTTATAGATCCGTGCGATAGGGCTCCATCTGGATCCACTAGGCAAGAATCCCACTATGAAAGTGTATCTCAAGACCTCATAGGTGGCCTTTTCAAGTTTTTTTAGTGACTTAAACCACTAGCCTGCTTTGCCTTTAAGGCAAATTCGGAATAAATAGATCTTGGTGGGATCATTAATTTATTCCATGCCCTCACAAATTTGATCAAACTTCTCTATGTATTGATGAATAGGATATCCCGTTTCATCAAATTTAAGCATCATCCTTGAGATGTGGATTGGCTTGGTTTTTCCCAACTTTGAGCCTCTGCTATGTTCACAACCCCCTTCCCATTTAAAACATTATCCTCAACATGTCTTCTACATATTTATGTGGTGGTAGAGTGTAAGGTGGTGGTTGGGCGATACCCTTTGTTTCAGGGTACCTGATCTCTTGCCCTATGGGATTGGGCTACACGGTTTCCATTAGCACTTTTTCTTTGCCAGCCTTGCCTTAAGTCCACAAGTGGGTTGAGGACACGTTCTATGAATGCTAGCATGGATTCCTTTGTGTGATGAGGTAGTCCTAAAAAATTGCTCTTTACCCTTCCTCAGGCTTCCTATTCCTCGATCAAACCAATAAGAACGGGAACTTGGTTCCAAAGGCACTTCTATAATGGACTCCTGTAGAGAGCGGGACTCGTGCTTACGTTATATATGTAATGACTATTGGGTATATTGTGGAACACTAGTCCCTGGTAGTAAAACAAAAGATACATGTCTCACTTCCATAATTGTGATTGTTGGGCTACTTATTGGTCATGGGGTTAGACAAACCTAGCTCAGAATTAACACCGAATGTTTCAAACATTATGGCATCTCTCACATGGTTTGACTACTTCTTGTGAGGACATACAAGCTGTCCCAACCCTTCTTGGTGCAAGAAAGTTTTGTGACAAAATCCATAGATATATCTGTCCACTTCTCCTCGAAAATCAGTAAGGACTAAGGCAAGCCTCCCCGCTTATGTGTTGGATCTTTGTTCAATTGACAATGGTAAACACTTTGTAATATATGCATGCACATCTCTCCACATCCCCTTCCAAAAGAGACTCTTATATTGTCAAAGGTTTTGTAGAGACCCAAATGACCTACCATAGGGGTTGCATACATTTCTTTCATGACTTTGGCCTTGTATATGAACTAGGTACAAGATAGACCTTGTATAAGAGACCATTTTTGAGCTCATAATAATGAGGCAAATCTTTATGGGTACCTTGGTGTAATTTCTGCACCATTTGTAACACTTCCTCATCCAAGACATATTCCTCTTGACTGTTCATGGCCCAATCTTTGTGTGCCTTGGAGATTGCATTCAAGGAACAAGCCTCCATTTGTGAAAGAGCATCAACCACTACATTATCCTTTCCCTTTGTGTGAGTGATTTTGAAATCATAGTTCGGTAAAGTGGCCACCCATCTTCTTTGCTTTGGAGATAAATTTGGTTGAGATAGAATATTTGAGTACCCTATGATCAGTTCTCACATATAAATTACTCTCCCATAGAGATAATGGTGTTACTTCTTGATTGCATGCAAGATGGTAATCATTTCTTGATTATAGACGTGTAACTCCATCTCGTTGTCATTAAGTTTATGGCTCTCAAATGCAATTATCCCATGATCTTGATATAATACAAGACCAATGCCTCTTCCACATACACCTGCCCTTACGACGATGAATGGCTTTAGTCAAGACACCAAAATAGGGGTTGATCTAGGCATTGTCTTGAGCTCTTCAAAGCTCTTATTTGTAATTGCCTCGTAATTGCATCCCAAAAGAATGCTTCCCTCTTGAGCTTGTTTGTAAAAGTTGTGGTTATGTGCACATGTCTTTCAATTAATCTCCTATAGAATGATGCAAGTCCCAAGAGCCCTCTATTGGTTGGAATGGACCATTTTTGCACACACTTCGGCTTCTTGGGATCCACTTATGCTGTCTTTGCCAACAATGTGACCAAGGTACTCCACCTCACTAGCCATGAAAGTACATTTACTTTCCTTGGCATATAATTGGTTGGCACATAGCAAGGCATCCAAAACCATGTGCACATGCTTCAAGTGCTTATCTTCACCCTTACTATACACTAAAATGTTGTCAAAGAATGCTAACACAACTTGTAGAGGGAAAGGGTAGGTGCATTGCATAGCCTAACAGCATAACCATGTAGTGATAAAGACCCCTCTCAGTGCTAAATGCTATCTTATACTCATCACCACTTTTCATCCTTATTTGATGGTATTTGGACCTCAAGTCAATCTTGGTTAAACGAGCACCCTTCAACTCATCCAAATGATCATCAATGCGAGGTACGTACTACCTATTCTTGATAGAAGCTTTGTTCAAATCACGGTAATCCACACACATCCAAAAGATCCCATCCTTCTTCTTTATAAGAAGCACTAGAGATGCAAAAGGAGATTGACTTGGCTCCACACATCCCATTTCTATCAATTCTTACTTTTGTTTCACCACCTCATCTTTCTCAATATATATGAGAGCTTGCTAATGGGCCTAGCATTAGGCTCAAGCTCTCCATAATCAATATCTCTAATCAATATCTCTTTTTAGTGGTAAATATTTGGGCATTTTGAATACATCCTTGTACTCATCTAACAACTTGTGCATGCCCTTGTGTATATCCTTTTGTCGCCACCATCATTGTCATCATCTTTACAAAGCTATAATACATATACATAACCCATCTTCTTGAGATCTCTCTTAAGTTGAGCAGCATTGATTAAGGTAAGCTTTGATGCATTGACTCGCATCAATGTGACACTCCTTTCACCATGAATAAACCACATAAACCTTATTTTAAATTCATAGCGAAGTATCCAAGGCTTAAGAGCCAATCACAACCAAGAACCATGTCAATGGGTCTCATGTGAATACCCATGTCAAGAAGAAGCAAATCAACTTTGCATATGCATTCTTTTGATATCTCCAAACTCACATCTTGACACATTATTATACAATCCATTATAACCCCATTTTCCACTTGAACTTCAAAAAGGTTACCAAAGGTACGGGCTATAATTTGAGACTACACAATGACTTCTTAGTCACAAAACTATGCATACTTTCACTAGCCACCAAAACATTAGCCTCTCTACCATTGGCATTGACCTTGAACCTTAAAGTGTGTGCATCCTTGCATCTTGCATAAGAATCATGAAAAAAGGTGCACAAAGTAGGCTTCATGCTTGCTTGATTAAAAGTACACATAGGCATCCCATCATTGTACTCTTGCAAAGTCTCTTGCAAATAGTCTCTTGCAAATGTACCATCAGGGTCAAAAGGAAACTCCCATCTAGTGCATGATCATCATCACCCTTAATGAACTCAGTGTGCAATCATCAAAGGCCTCATTGTCTTCTTCATGTCCATCTTTAATGACCTTGGATAAGACCATATTAATAGTGACATTTCTGAATTTGCATGTCTTGTTATTCTCCTTATGCCACTTCTCACCACATTTATAGCAAAGGCCCTTGTTTCTCAACTCATTGATTCGATATTTCTTCATGAACTTGCTTTTGTTGCTTGACACCACCATTGGGTGTCTTTCCATCCCCACTCGAAGCTTTAGAAGGAGTTGAGCCAAATCTAAAATTTGGTTTGGAACCACCACTATAGATGTTAGGATACCTATTAGGAATGGTGGGAGTTGACAAGGCATCCCTTGCAAACTTTCCAAACATTAAGGCATTCAAATCAGCCCTACCTCCACTCTTTGTCGGGCCTCTATATCCACATTTGTCTTCATAGATATTGGCATACATAATTGCTTCTTGGAGAGTAGAAAGCATTTGTGCTTTTCCATCCACCCCAATGTTTGCTTTGAGACCCTTGATGTACTTTAGCATCTTGAACTTTTCACTAAGTCCATCCACATGGAGAATGAGCTTTAAGAACTTTTATGTGTAGTCCTTGACCTTGCCAAAGCCTTATTCCAAGTCTTCCCATTCACTAGTCACTTGGAAGTAAAGGCATTTTGCATTTCACCCTTAAAAGCACCCCATGTGGTGATCTCATATCCATTGTCATGCAAGTGTCACCACCAAGTGTGTGCATACCCCTCCATGTGGAGTGAGACACACCTTAGCATGATCACTTCTTGGGTTCATGTCGAAGTACATATTCAACTTATCAACCCACTCATCATACTCTTCATTGCTTGATGCCTCCCCTTTGAACTTTGAGAAGACCACCTTGTCCTTTTTTGTCAACTAGTATATATTTTATTATATTTTTGATGCACCATAATGGTAGAAAAAATATGTTTAATTATTTACACATTACTTTTTTTAAATTAAAAAAAGCTCCATGTCTTACCTTTTGCATAAGCTAAATTTTATCTCTCTTTAAGCTTCATAAAGTCACAAGAAAGACAAGGGAACTCTACAAAATTTCCACTCCTATCACAAAGGAAGCAAGTGGCCAAATCTCGAGCATGATTATTCAAAAAGATTTTTTACAATTCAAAAGAGTTTTTGAATGTGCTTCTTCTCGGATTCTTTGACATCAAGGAGTCTTTAATAATTTATATTCTTGCATCAAGCATCATCACCTTCAAATATTATGATTTTATCGATTTAAAGTAGCACTTTCAACAAACAGGAATCAAGACTTCTTCAATGCGTTATTACTTGGATTTATTTCGGCATCAATAAGTTCTTATACTAGTTATCTTTTACATCGGATACATTTCCTAGGCAAACTTTTTGAGTTTTTCAAGACTTTTGGAACCATAGCTTTTGGTTGATCATTCAACATCAACAAAATTCTTTCTCTGATTTATCTTTAGACACAAAGCTCTATTTTGACAACTCCTCAAATTCAAGCACATCAGTGACACTTTATTACTTAACCGCGCATCAGATAAGCTAAGTTATATTCTTTCAGTAAATTTTTCTTTTTTACATTTAAAATTTATAACCTTTATCTTTCCACATCTTTTCTCATGAATCCTCTACCCCCTACCATTCTAAAGTAACTTCCATCACTCCAAAATCGAATAAGTTTTTAGAAACACACACACACACCCAGCCTCCGTGAGGTGGAGGCGGCCCCGCCGGGATGAGGGCTGGCAATTTCAAGGAGAGTTTTTATGCATCAAAAGTAGAACTTCTTGGAGAAACTGACCCTTCCATCTTGAACTATACTTTATGAAATTTTCACTATGTATTAGTCTTGTGGTATGGGACACAAAGATTAATCTTGTGTGAAGGATTATGATGCATACTTATCTCTAGATTTATGTGGGATAATTTCTAGTGGTATGGAACACTAGAATTTCTTACATCTAGAAGTCCTTGATTCAACGTCTTTTTGTTACAATTTAAGAAGATACTAGAATTTGTATATGGACAGACAATGATCTACTTTACTCACAACTTAGCAAACACGAAATTGAGATCAGTTGCTTATCCAAGTAAGAGGGATGTTACATAATTTCCACCACTGTCATAGGTATATATTTTATTAAATTTTTAATGCACCATAATCGTAGAAAAATATGTTTGATTAACTGTTGTAGAAACTAGCTTAATAAATGGAATGTGTGAATGTGCACAAGGTTATTATATGTGCGAATGTGCATAATGTTATTTTATGTGTGAGTTTGCACAAGGTTATTATATGTGCGAATGTGCACAGTGTTATTTTATGTGTGAGTGTGCACAAGGTTATTTTATGAGCTACTTTTATTGGCCACATGCCAAATGTTTGTACAAATTATTTAAGCACGCTTGTTCTTGGCATTGCTATATTATTAGCACATATGTTAAAAGAGCTTTAGTTATTTACACTTTAATGTGTGAACAAGCTCTAATGTTTAAGTTATTATTGTAAAAGTGGAAAAGCAAGCCCAATTTTGTACACACAAATATTAATAGTTCCTTGGGCCATTTATTGAATACAATTCTCAAAATACTTATGTCATGGAAGTGGAGCTACACGCATGAGGGGGGAGATTGCACCCAATAGTGTGTTGATGCTGATGTCTACTCTACCTCTTGTTTTATTTTATGCTATGCTTCAAATTGTTCCAAATAAAATTCAAGTCTATGCTTTAATCTTTGATGTATATGTGAGTTTTTAATTATTTCTTCAAGAAGTATCATCATCCTCTTTGTTGGCATTACCCATATGTGGCCACACAAGTGGAACATCATGATTTCATGACCCATCCACATGTGTAAAATTAAATGCTACATGCTTCCCTTTTACATCGTTGTTGCGAATTAAATGATGTGGCAGCTGCAATCCAGCCCATCATTCCCTTCACCCAGTCGTGATGATAACCATCAATGAGCCCAGTTAGTCCAGCTAGCGTGGCAAGATTTCATCCATCTGCATAGTAGGGTTGATAATATAAATGATAGGATGATAGCCTACCTTTGGGGACGGAAGTTTTCTCGCTATCGCACTCACCGAAGTGAAGTAGTGCACTCGATCCCCGTTGGAAGTAGGAGTTGGTCAATCCCACTTCAGGGCTGGAATGGTTTTCCTAGCTTTTGAAGCCCTGGTTGCTACTGCGGCACTCACGGTGGAATGCTATGCCAAGGGCTACCACCCTGTCTATTGATGAGGACAAAGTTTGCTACAGTTCTACGATTGGTGCTCATTAAATATGCTACCTCTGTCTACCTTTCAGCAGCAAGACTCATGGCTTTTTATTAAGGGTTAACAAAATTTTTAAAAAAATTTAAAATGACTTAAGCCTCTCTTTTCATATGCCTATGTCTTGAGTGGAATTAAGGCCTTATCCATATGCAATTCCTTATTGTGTTTTTTCCATAAGCATTTGCTTTTTTTTGCAAATCATTATCATCGAGCTTGTTTTTTCTCTCTCTTGTGTGAAGCCACTCGGTTTGTAAAGGAGCTAGACACTGCTCTTACCATTCTATAAAGGCAAGTAGTAAGACCTCTCCTTCCTCCCCATCATCATTATGTCAAAAGATACATATGCCATTGACAAGTTTGATCGAGAAGGGTTTCACACTTGGCAAGTCTAAGTGAAGTATGCGCTCATGGGCAAGGGTTTGTGGCCTTTGGTGAAAGGCACAAAGGTGGTGGATTTTGATGATTTCGAAGTTGTGGAACATGATGAACGAGCTTAATCCATTATAGCTCTAAATATGGACAAAAAGCTCATTCATCATGTGGTCAACATGAAGACCACAAAGGTAATGTGGGATGAAATGGCAAAGTTGTATGGAGCAGGGTATATGAGTATATCCAATTCCATGTCCCATGTGGCCATGTCTCATGGTTTGCATTGAGAGGGGGTGTTGAAATTATATGCTCATATTAGAGATAAGATATGTGTATGTGTGTGTAGCAAATCATCTCATGTTGATATAAGGTTTGTGTGTACCAAACCCTAGCCTAGAAGCTATAAAGGGATCAACTCTCTCTCATATTGAGTGAAAGGAGAAGGGTATAGTGTAAGCCTTGTTTTTAGCTAAAGCATATTCATAAGCATTTTGCTACATTTTCTCTCTCTCTCTCTCTCTCTCTCTCTCTCTCCACATTTAGCTTATCCTTATCCTCCTACTTTTGCTCCCATCTAAGTTTCTCAAGAGTAAGGAGTAGTTTAACTTATACATTTGGCTTATATGATGCTACTGATATAGTTTTTTTGATTGATGCCCCTCATTTGAATAGGTTTTCTAACACTTAGATAACATATGGTAATGACACTTCTCTCCTCATGGTTGTGAACTTTTTGGTGGTTGTCTTGGATGCTAACCATTATCTTAGAGTTATGATCATAAATGGGTTTGTGAATTTGTTAGAACCAAGTACACAACAATCACCTTATTGAGAGGTCTTTTCTGGCATATTTTGGTCAAAATAGTTCTATACTTCATGTCAACCTTATTTCACAACACGTTTTGCTTGATCTCACTTCATTATTTTTCATCTTGTCACTTAGAGCAATTTAGTTGGTTTTATTTGCATGCCTCTATTTGTCTCTCTCTTATGTTTGCTACAATCGACCACCATTGCCAAGGTTAGTGCTGTTTAAACTTCTCTAAATTACATAACTCTAAACTCTTTTTCATTTTTGAGAAGAATGAAAACTTCATAAACTTATATCTATGCTCTATCAATTTACACTCTTAAGTATGTGATTTACTCTTATAGAGAATCGTTTATAGCTCCTTATAAAAATCACATTTATAAATTAAAATTTACAATGTACTTTCTCATTTATTATCAAAATAAGGATATAAAATTTATGATAATGTTTAGGGCTCTAAAAGTGACACTATGAAGATAAAAACCAATTGTTTATAACAATGAAATTCTTCACATTTGAGTTGATTAGAAAAATAACACCCTCCTTTAATAATGCATTCTTAAGATGAGAACTTGAATGGTGTATATAAGAATGTGACATGGCTAGATCTTCTTCATAAAAGAGTTAATAATTGAATGACTTGCACAAGATGAATAAGGGTTATATGGTCTTTATATAGAACCATGGGTGGTCCAATTGGTATTACTTCTAATATTGAACTTAGAAATCATACCATATAACTAGCTAACAATAACCAATCATATTCGTTATAAGAGTTTAAGGTTGTTTAGGCCTAGAAACAAGATCCACAACACTTGGGTAAGGTGTTTGCACTTATAATCCCTCTCTTATCATCTTGAACATGTAGTATTGGGTGTGTGGTGATAGTGGTCCAATAATGTGTGCTACTCATTTTGTGGCTAACCATACCTATACAATGTTGTCACTACCGTTGTGGGAAGGCTGGAAAAGTGAAATCACCTCTATAGCTACCCATCGAGCAGCCTTGGAAAATATAACAAAGACAGGGGCACCACTAGCAGGATGCTGGTGGATGCTAGAAAAGGGAACTCACACACTCACAATCTCGAGTTCCTCACACAATCAACAGTTTAAACAACTCTCTACCCTCGTCCAACCATCCAGATACACAAAACACAGCCCAAAATACCCATTCACACACTAAGAGAAACGAGGGAAAAGGGTACATCAACTTCTCTACCTCACAACTCCATTGGTAGGTGCTATATATGGGTGAAAACCCTTGATTACATCGGCTCAACAGCCATAAGCAATAGATCAATTAAGAAAGGAGAGAGAATGAGAGATTAACATGTGAATGGCATCCTTGTGCACACAAGGGGGTTTGGGCACATCAATAGACACACACCCACACACACCCACATAGTATGTGAGGTTTTAGTGGTTACAATTTGATAAAATAAGTAGGATGTGACGCTAGCTTGTGTGCAAAATTTTTTTGGTTCCCTTACTTCACACTGATAACACATACATAGTAGAATATCTCAAAAACAACACATCCATGCACACCAGGAACACCAACAATTGCCAAACCCTACACTCTCAAAATTGGTGAGTCTTCAATTAAAGCAAGAACATGGCCCTAACACCGTTAGCACCCATTACACATAGCTTCATGAGCAATAAGAGACCAAAATCTCAACAACAACACGATCATAATGATAATACCTCAAACTAGACATACCAACAGCATGCCCACATTGTCAACAAAGCTGCAATGTAAGGCTATTGCCATCAACTCCAGCTACAAGAATCATCAAGGAGTTTGCCTCCTCCACAAGCTTTCAAATCTTCAAAACCTCAATAATCCAACATGACAGCATCATACTAGCTCCATGCGTGAGTTTGGGTAGCCTGGCAACACCATTCTCTCTCTCTCTCTCTCTCTCTCCTTGCTACCCAGCCTCTCGCCCGACTCATCACAAATGCTAGCCATCATTTTTTGATCACCCAGATTGTAGTTATCACCATCTTTTGTACTGTTTTCTTGACCAATTTGAATGAAGACCTCTACAATAGCAGTTATAACAGCTTCAAATTGGGTATTACCCCCCCTTGCTATTGTGGCATCCTCGCTGAGCAATAAAAACAACCCCAGCGGCCTTCACATAAAATGAATTTTATAGGAAAACATGCCTGGTTGCGCTACGCTTCTACATCATGATAGTTTGCGCCCTCATACTCTCTAAAAACAAGCCCACAACATTATCGCCTCAGAGCGCCCACGAGTTGCTCAAAGACACCAGTAGTAGCAGCAACACCAACAAACACAACACTCCATCCCTCTCACCTTCATTGTAGCCTGCACACTCTACTTTTAAATTGCCAGAGCCTTGAAAACTTCTTTGGCAAAATCGGGCAACTCCATGATTTTTGCTCCATATTTGGCAATCACACGCCCACCTCCTCGGGGGGCACTGATCCTTGAGTTGAAATCTTCCTAGGTTGATGCTTCCAACTCCGCCTACTCGGTCCATACTGGTACGTCACATGGTTTCCCATTTTGGTATTCATATTCACACGGGTACTACAAATGAAGGCATTTGACCCAAATCCCTTTCTCCATGGATCACATGTAATGCATGGCCAACTTTCGAAGCCATTGATCGCCTCTCTACAACAATGGCATCTTTTGCCTTCACGAGAGTACCACGTGCCTAAAGATACCACATCATGCTTGGACAGCCTACTGAACACACAATCTGCTTCAACAATGCACCAGCAACTGCCATACAGACTCACAAGGGTGTTAACGACAATGGTACATGAGAATCAAAGCCCTGCATTAGGCATCAGCATGTTATGCCTGACCAAAAGATAGAGCTCCCAATTAGAACCATTTATCAAACTCATGATGGGCATCCAAGTGCTATATGAACATGCATCCATATGTACATATGCCAGAAAACCAAACTTAAAAAAACTCCTAACACCGTCTAGCCACATATGGCCTTGTCCAATGCCTAAACAGTGATGTCAAGCACTTGATTGCTCATTATAAGGGGTTTATTCAAATTAGAGATGGATGGGGATCAAATTGCAATAACATGATAAGGGTGGAGCATTTATTTATAGTTTTTGCGACTTTTAAGCTCTTAAGAAAACTAAACTTTATAACCTACAATCTAAATTCACTTTCAACCTTCTTAAATGATCACATGGTTTTAGCTCTTCATGATAATAATCCACAAGCATTTAACAATCTTCAAAATCTTATACCTTTTGTTTGTTATTGAAGGGCTTTAGCTTCTTGCTTTATAATTATGCTTTGTAAATTATAGCTTTACTATTGCACATATAAACATTGATAAAGTGAGTAAATTCTAATACATGCGTCTTCGTGAGCAGATCGGCATCAGTTCTCCACCATCACTCTCAGCATCTTGAGAGGGGGACCATCCTCATCATTTGGATTATTTATCATTGTTGTAACAACAGCCTCCTGGATTATCATACGTCAACCAAGACTCCAACGAGCCGGTGCTATATGCGCATGCACAGAAGCTGCTGCCTGGCTGTATCAAACCAACATTATCATCGCATACAGATTACAACGTCAACCAACCATCTGTAGCCGGCGCTACAACACTGCGCACTTCAGCAGCCGTCTTCATCAAACCAGCCATCGTTGCATACGCATCACCACATCATCAAGCCCATGATTTTCTGCAGCACCCAGGAGCAGCTTGTTCGCTCCTCTACAGCAGCACACATCTGCAGCTCTGTAAGCAGCCTGATCGTGCCTCACTTCAGCAGCCTTCGACTACTATGTATGGAGTGCCACCGTTGTTCACGGACATGAGCCTTCGTTCATTGACCACACGACTCTGCATCGACTTCGTCCCTGCATCGTCACCGGTCTTCTTCTACATCGGGTTGTTTCATCAGAACCTCACACTCAAGGCCTCTCGTACTGCATTTCATTCACCATTATGCATTTCATTCACCATTATACATACACTCATTCATCCATTTCATACTGTGTTGATTTGCTCTGATCTCTCGCACATCTGGTCCTTTCGTCTTTTTGCCCTCACATGCTTTCCTATGTCCAGGCATATGCCCCTTCTTGCTTGGGTAAATGGGCACCCACGGGGTGCATATGGGCTAACCATAGCTTGCCCATGATCCCTTAAATGCAGAAATGGCCAAATGTTACCTTGCTAGTGTGCTGGGACAAGAGGTAGACACTAATTCCTAAATGACTTGATCGGTATTCCGGGCACCCAACCATGGGTCTAATAAGTGCTTGGAAACCATGTACAACATTTATAGCTCGCAAGTGGATTATGTTGACCTTCGTCACTGACAGGATTCCTAGACATAGATCGTGCATGGTAGTTACTAGGGCGCCACGTTGACAGTCTGTGTAATCAGCACATTTAGGATACCTTTTTGATGGGCCACTGAGCATGCTGTGAGCCCTTGTCCGCCGGGGACAAAGTGACGTAATGCAAGAAGGAAATCAATGGTGACTATCACTAGACACCGACTCACATAGAGTTACCCACAAGCACAAGCCTACTACTCACACACAATGAGAAGAGCTCTTCCAAGAAGGGAGCTCTGATACCAACTTGAAGTATGAGAAGAAATGATATCACAAAGTTAATCAACACTTAATGACTCACTCAAGCTTAATCATGAATCACAAACTCACGTAGAGTGAGTATTACAAAGAATGTGCTTAACACAAATGATCAAAGTTCTAACCAAGAACAACTCACACAATAAGTAATTAGCAACATGATTAACATAATCAAGAGCACAAATGCAGTCACTAGGTTTTCCGAAAAACACTACTAAGTGTATTTCTCACAAAGAGAGATTACATAAAGATAGAGGTCTCACACTCCACAAAGAGGGTGAGACCCTCTTTATAGAGGCCC
The DNA here is from genome assembly GCF_041138505.1 of Cibotium barometz. Lineage (NCBI taxonomy): Eukaryota > Viridiplantae > Streptophyta > Polypodiopsida > Cyatheales > Cibotiaceae > Cibotium > Cibotium barometz. Next base: position 31,151,610 of record NC_141067.1, read on the forward strand.
ATCTAGATCACATGCCAAGGACCATTAAGTATATTTCTTACAAAGATAGATTACATCAAGATAGAGCTCTCACACTTCACAAATAGGGTGAGACCCTCTTTATATAGGCCCATTGAAAGTAGGTGCCTAGATTCACATGCCAAGGGCCACTTGGCCATGTCCCCTCTACCTTTTCCACCTAGGGAGGTGCCATAAATGCTAGGGTTGACCAACCACCATGGTTGCCACCTATGAACCAACGTTAACTGGATCCTAGACCTTAGCCTATATTCAAATCTAATCCACCACCAAGGATTCATGTGACCATACACTACAACTAATGTATGTAGATCACATTTTCTATTAGCTATGGTTGACTATGCGATTGGGATTTATTCTCGGGCCCAAAAACCCCTCTAAACTAGTGCACTTTATATGTGATTCGTCTGTCATGTGGTGTGCATGTCTTTCCCCTGCGTGATTATTTTTGTGTGCCTTGCATGTGTATTTTTATGTGTTTTCTCTCTTGTATGCACGAGTGTTTGCTAACGATGATCATGTTCGCTTTGTGTATGTTTTCAAGGTTGGCAAGGATTCTCATGTGAAATCCGCATGCCTACAAATCCTCTTCACCATTGTTCACAATATTAAGGAGTTGATCATATCCTATGCAGTTGACTTGTTCAGTCTCTCTCTTGGAATCATGAGAAGCAAGGCGTCTGCCGAGGTAAGGACTAGTTGTTTATATACCTAGTAGCACTCGGGAACTATTTCACATTTTTTAATGAAAAGCGAAAAGGTTGGGTGCTAGCTTTCGCAAGGGTTACCAATTTGAAACTGCTGAGTTTCTTGGGAACATAAACTAGGGAGGTTCAATCGTGTATCAATAGATGTAGAGATATAGTCAATCCGTTTGGAGTGTAGGAGCATCGAAGCTATATTGAAAGGGTAGTAATCTGTCTTCGCGGATGTCGAGAAAGTGGAGCCATCTAGTGGCGTTGCATTGCCATTGTCCCCTCAAGAACTTGCAAGATGCATCAAAGAAATAAGGATAATTCAAGGGAGGTCTTGAGCAAGTGATGAAATGCCATGAAGACAGTTGACATGTTGAAATGGCAATAATATTGTCACAAATGGTGAGCCTCCAATCCTTGCAAGGATATGTATCATGCTATGAAAGTTGACACATTGAAAGACAATCTTTGTCACAAATGGTGAGAGGCTCCAATCTCTGCAAGGATATGTGTCATGCTATATGAATGAAGGCCCCATCTGCAGTTTTTGTCATACTTGGTCTTTCCTTGCAAGGTCAAGTCCCACAAATAAAGCCTCATTCGTGCTGTTTGTTTCATTTGTAAGTTTTAAAGTCTGCTCGAAGCATTGCCTCTTTAGCTAGCCAAGGAAATATAACATACGCAAGGGTGATACTATGCAGCTCTTCTCGTGGTGAGAAGCATGAATTATGAAGCATTACATGTGGAGTCAACTGCTTCCATGGGCTGAACTTAGTGCACGCATTCCACTCTTGGAAGTTTGTGACCTTGGTCCTACCAAGGTTGTTTACCTTGGCCCACCAAAAGTGTTTTTGCACCCCTTTGTAGAAAAAGGTGAAATCAACACAATATTTTTGCATCAACAAGAACATCATCAATGCCATAGCTTGGGGTTTTCTAGATCCACCAAATTGTTCAGCAAAACCAAAACAAGTGTTGGAGAAAGAGGATAGCCTTGCTAGCCACCAGTGGTGCTCCTAATCTCCTATGCTCATATTCATGCTTGCTGTAAAAGTGTTGATTTGCTTTGCCAATTTGATTGCTTTCTAGTGGAAATTAACTACCAATTTGATTGATTTTTGGTGGAAATTTAATATTTTTGAGAGTTTGACCACCTGTGATAGAAACAAAGCACATAATGTGGGGTTACACATACATGTCTATGATAACTCATTACGTGAAATTCTCATCAACATGTTCCGAGATATTTCGCCAACTTACTTTACAAGTTTTCATAGTTTTGTTGATATTTGAGTTTTTGATAACTTCTCCCTATTCCAACATTTAGTGGGAGGCAGATGTATATAATTACATGTAGCTAACTGAATTACTTCCAAATTCATTTTTTGTTGATTTTTTAAAATTTTTAATCTCTTTACCTTTCTAATTACTCTACTAATTAAAAAATTAGATGATTATAAAAAAATAAGTAAATCTGCAGTGTGTCTCAACAGAAGTATTGTCTCCAACTCATTACTTCCTACTTTCCTGATGGTGCTATCCCTGTGGCTACTCCATTGGATCCCACCGTCAAACTGTCAAAGAAAGTGGACTCACCTCCACATGAAGAGCAAGCCTACCACACCAAGTGGTTGCGAAACTTATATGACTCACAAATTCTCGTCCTGATATCTCCTATTGCACATCCATTTTAAGTTAGTATTTCAATACTCCTATAAGGGGCCACATTGGAGTTCAACAATGAGGGTTGTTCGCTATCTAGCAGGTACCTATTTATATGGACTTCACTACAGTCGTGGGATCACCCTGGGTGGTTACACGGACTTCGACTGGGCTGGTGATTTGGATTCTCGACGTTCTCATGGTGGTTATTTGTACTCCCTCAGATCTTCCCCTTTCTCTTGGTGTAGCAAAAAGCAGGATACCGTTTCAAGTTCTTTCACAGAAGCCGAATATCAGGCTCTCTATGATGCCACCACACTGAGGCTATGTATCTTTGTCAGCTTCTTTCGGACATGTGCGTCTTCATTGACACCGCTTCTATCATCTTCGTCGACAGTCAGAGTGCGATTGCCCTTGCTGGCAATCTATTTTTTCTAACCGTACCAAGCATGTGGGTGTCCATTTTCATTTTACCAGCAGGGAACAGGTTGAGCTTGGTACCATCCGACTCCAGTACATCCTTATGAAGTCCGTCAACAACTGCCCCATTCTTGAGCGTCTTTGCGATCGGATTGGCAACGATCCACCACCATCATCCTTCGCACATTGAGGGGGATCTTCCTTTCTCTTCACATTTTTTATCATTTTTGTATTGGACACATGAGTCACTGAAAACCCCATGAGGGCACGGCTCATGTGAAAACCCACTGCATTGCTTTTTTTTTCCATCTTGCATTCCCTATGCTGCATAGCATTCTATTTTTATGTTTGGGACGCATGTATGAATGAAAACCCAAAAATGTGCGTTCATGCATGTGAAAACCTCTTGCATTGTGGCACTCTTCCAGTACCTCCCAAACCCAAAAGCCTCTACTCCAGTCTCAAATCACATGAATCCTCATCATCGACCAAAGTTGTTTTTTCCCCTGGTCTGAGAGGGGTGTGTGAAAATATACCCAAAAGGGTATTTTAACCAGCCCAAAAAGGGCCATTTACTCATTTGCACTTTACTTCTTATCTGGTGGCCGACTGCCTATGCTGGTCGACCAGCACCCTACCTTACATATAAATATGAGGCGTCTCCTTATGATCTCCATCAACACAAGTACTTTCCTGTTGGTCGCCTACTTCAGGACTTCACCTCAGCGTTTTACTCCTCTCTACTGATGGATTGGTCACCTACGTCAGGTTTTCACTTCTGCATTCTTCTGCTCTGGCTGCTGCTGTCGGAACAGTCCGCCTACGAAGGTGGAACCTTTCTCTACTCTGTTGCTGCTGAACCGGACGCCTACATCAGCGGTGGTGATCATCATTGTTTTTCTCACGAGTTGCTGTTGTTGCTGTACAGGCCGCATATATCTCCATTTCACCTCAGCATACTTCTGTGTTTTTTACATCAATAGCCATCAAGACATAAGCGCTTACATCAGCTTATATATCAGTGTTTATCTCAGCCTTCTTCAATGCATCCAGCAGGGCTCACATCCATCCTTTTTCCCTCACATTGCCAACATATCTTGATCCATAACCATTTTCTTCTCATATCAAGCTTTTAACTCTCAAAAGTGATCACTCCATGTTCTTGGAACAAAAGAGCCCCAATGCCTCTTCCACATGCATCCGCTTGAACCACAAATGGCTTCGAGAAGTCCGGGCATACAATTATCGGGGCTGCTGATGTGAGCATCTCCTTGAGCTCTTGGAAGCTCTTATCAACTATAGCATCCCAAAAGAAAGCCTCTTTCTTAAGCTTATCAGTGAGAGGTGCGGCAATATGAGCATGCCTCTTAATGAACCTCTTATAAAATGATGACAAGCCCAAGAATCCTCTTAATTGAGTGGTATTTGTAAGCGTGGGCCAATTCTTAACACACTCAACCTTCTTAGGGTCCACCATTATGCCTTCTTTACTCACTATATGTCCAAGATGCTCAACCTTTTATGCCATAAATGTACATTTGCTGTCCTTTTGCATATAAGTTTTTGGCTCTTAAAGCATCCAAAACATCCCTTACATGCATCAAGTGCTCCTTCTCCCCTTTGCTATATATCAAATATCATCAAAGAATACAAGAACCCATTTGTAGAGGAAAGGTCCAAGCACCTTGTTCATCAGAGCTTGAAATGTTGCTGGTGCATTGCACAACCCAAACGGCATAACCAAATAATGGTAGAGACCTCTGTCCATCCGAAATGCCATTTATACTCATCACCTTCCTTGATTCTCAATTGGTGATAACCCGATCTCAAATCAATCTTGGAGAAGAACCATGCACCTTTCAACTCATCAAGCAAGTCATCAATTCATGGAATGGGGAATCTATTCTTGATTGTAGATTTATTCAAGTCCCTATAATCTACGCACATGCAAAAAGTGCCATCCTTCTTCTTGACCAAGAGTATGGGTGATGCAAAAGGTGATTGGCTACTAGGAGTAATCCATCCCATGTCCATAAGCTCTTGTACTTGCTTTGCTACCTCATTCTTCTCTACTTTTTTGACAATCTATAAGGTGGTTTGTTGATGAGCTTGGTATGCAGTTATGATAAACAACGTGTATGTCTATTTCATTTGAGAAATATGTGTAATATGCTATACAAATTTGGTTGGTACACATGTAAAGATACTATTTTATGGTGGGTAAAAGACATAAATATGTCATTTGGGCACTTTTGGGTTTTTTTACATTACTTTCTCCAAAATTGAATGACTTATATTTAAATGCAAAAAGGAAACGTTATCTTCTATAAAGGAATCCAATGTTGCCTTTGAGTATTGATGCACAAAAACCTTAGAGAGTGTTGTGTCTAGTGCAAGGAATGAAGTTGGTAATAAAGAAACACATAGGGATTTGGAGATTGTATTCTTTTACTTGTTTTTAAAAGATTTTTATGCATGAAAAGAATCAAGGATCTCATTAAAATCTTATGTATGAAAGAATGGTGGTTCACTTTTTGTTCTCAGAAGAAATCATCTGCGATGAGGAAAAATGAAGGATTTGACAATATACAATCTTAGTTTTTTAAGCTTCTCTTTATTAAAGACCTTTGTGTGAAAAGTTTTTGATGTCCTAGCTCTATCCCATGATCCACCTCCCTTTTTGGCGGCAAGCACTTTGGCATTTGGAACACATCCTCATACTCCTTCAACAATTCCTTCATACCTTTATGCATAACTTCACCCTTTTGTTCATTGACTTCTTCTTTGCAAAGCTGTAAAACATATATGCATCCCATCTTCTTTAACTCCCTCTTGAGCTGTGTGGCATTGATCATCTTGATACTTGGCACATGAGTTTTGGTCAATGTAACCTCATGGTTTCCATGCATAAAACTCATATACCCTTGTTGTAAACTCATGTGAAACAACTAATCGCATCCTAAAACAATGTCAATGGGACCCATATCCAATATAAGTAAATCAGCCTTGCAAGTATAATCATTTGTGAGAATCAACCTCACATCCTTGCATACCATTGTGCAATTCATTTTTTCCCTATTAGCCACTTGAACCTCATGCCACAAAGACAAAGCTTCGGGTTGTAATTTAAGACTACACATGGATTTATTTTTGATAAAGCTATGTGTGCTTCCACTATCAATCAAAACAAGAGCCACCGTTCCATTAATGCATACCTTCAACCTTAATGTATTGTCTCCTTTGCAACCAGCATAGGCATCACTTGAGATATTTCATAAGGTAGCCATATTGTCTTTGTCACACATGATAAGCACACATAGGCCATTGGTAACCCATCATCATAGTCAACATCTCTCTCCTTTAATCCACCCGAATCAAAGGGAAATTCACCATCCTTCTCTACATCCTCTACTTAATTGTTGGCATCTTCAAAGTACTCATACTCATCCACATCCTCCGTAATATCTTCATGGTAAGGTTCGGTGAGAATCATACTTAGGGTTATCTTCTTGGCCTTACAAACCTTCGAATGATCCTTGTTCCATTTGTCACCACACTTGAAGCATAAACCCTTTTTCTTTAATTTATTAATACGATCTTCTCCCAAAACCTTGCTCTTGTTAGATGCTTTTGCATCAACTTGCTTCCCATCACCATGTGGAGGTCGAGAAAAAGAGTTACCAAATCTGAAATTTCCTCTTCCACCTCTTCCATAGACGGTTGGGAATCTAGGAGGACTTGTGTGATAAGCAACTCCACTTGAAGATTTGGCCAAAGTTGAAATGCCAATATCAGCCCTAAGTCCATGCCTTAATCCACTAGCATGTGTATATTTTGCCTCATAGATCTCCGCAAGAAGCATGGCCTCCTAGATGATGGTGTCGGGGCTTTGAGCATCCACATCAACCTTGATGGTGTTTTGCAACCCTTTGATAAACTTCCTCAATTTGTACTCCTCACTCAAGCCGTCCACATGAAGTGAAAACTTCATAAACTTGAGCACATAGTCCATTACATTGCCCGTTTTTTGAGTGAGATCATCCCATTTGTCCACCATCCTTGATCTATTGAGGACTGAAACAAAGGTTCTCCTCATCTCATTCTTGAAATCATCCCAAGTAGTGGTCAAATAGCCATAAGCATTCAAGTGCCGCCACCATGCATGGGCATAACCTTCTAGATGCAAAGTAGCAAAACAAAACCTTGGCCCTATCACTACGAGGACTAAGTTCAAAATAAAAATCCATCTTGTCAATCCATTCTTCAAACTCCTCATTGGTTGAGCCTTCACCCTTGAACTTGGTAAAAGTCAGCTTGTCCTTCACTCCCTTAAACTCATCTTCATCACCACCTTGATGGTGGTGAGCATGCGTGCAGTCTATGCTCCTTTGGTCTAACATGATTTCTGCCAAACTCATTGTTTGAAGCGATGAGGTCTACCATGATTAGGTTCCATCCCATTAAAATGATGACCCATCTCATCAAAGTGATGACTACCCATGTGTGAAGGATGATGACCCATCTCATATCAAGGTGCTGTCCACTCATGTGTGGATGATGACCCATCTCATCGAAGTGTTGTCCACTCATGTGGATGATGACCCATCTCATAAAAGTGTTGTCCACTCATGTGTGGATGATTCCAACTTCCATTCACTCTTGATTCTTCCAAAACAATGCCTTTGCTTTTGTCCACATTTCTCCCTTGCATTGAAGAAACCCCATTCATAGGACCATGTATAGGCATCTAACCACCTTGTTGCATCCCATAACCACCTTGTTGCATCGGCATTCCAAATGTGCTTGTTCCACCTAGGTGCATCTTAGGAGATCCATGACTTGATTCAAGTCGTAAGATAGTGAAACCTTCCTTAATCTCAACAAATCCATCATGCAAAGTGTCAATAACTCTTTGGAATTGTTGATTCATGGCCACAAATCTTTGATCCAAGCGGTTAAATAATTCTTCCTCCTCACTTGCATCATCTTGAGATTTTTGGCCTAAGCTCTCCATAAGCTTTAGCAATTTGCTCATAGTGATCAAGATACATCTTCTCCATCAATTTCACAATCCCTTGATTCTCAATGGAACAACCTTGTGGTATGTGTGACCCTTGATACAAGTCAACATTACTTTTCACATGCTCTTGAGCATCTCGTCTTGCTTCCCAAACACCACTCTCATGCTCAACCACTTCCTTGAAAGTAGCCTTGGTGTTTGACTTGGATGCCATTGGAAAACGACCAAATTCAAGTTGGATATGTTTCCAAACTCCTATTTACAAGATCTTTAGCTCTATAGAGAGGAAATGACGTGTAGAACCCCCGTGTATGATCACTTTGATCAAGGTCAATGCACAAGTACTCTCTGTTTTGACTTCTTTGAAAAGTCAATGCACAAGTACTCTCTGTTTTGACTTCTTTGAAAAGTACTCTTTGTTTTGACTTCTTTGAAAAGTCAATATTTGCCACTTTGACCAAGCAAATAGAGTCCAATTCTTGAAGTCTTTACCTTGTCAGAATGAGGGAAGAGCATACTATCTAACTATGATGTCAAAATTGGTTCAGTCCAAAAACCCTAATTTCTGCAGAAATAGGGTATCCAGTGGAAAAATGGGTGTAGCAGATAGCTTGGGTGTCCGATTGGTGAGGTTTAAGGCTAAATGGGAAGCTTAGGGTATGGGAAACCTAACCCTATGCTCACTTTGTCAATATGAAGTGTTGCTTTTGACTGGGCCCCACTTTAACCTTGCAGTAGAATCTTTCAAATTGACAAGCAATTGTTGTCAGAATTGAGTGCTTGGGTGAATTGTAGCCCTTAGTACAAGATTTCAAGCTATGTATAACCCTTCGATTCATCTCTGCCTATTGTGGACTAAATTAGGGGTTCAGGTTGCAATTATGCATGGATTTTGACCAAAATTTGGCAACATCTTCTTTGTTTTGGTAACCAAATCTCAATACAAACGCGATTGAAAATCAATTGCAACACTACATCACATGCTTGCCAATTCTTTGACCAACAAAATGCATCCTTTATAAGCACCACTTGAGAGCCGATGTAGAGCGTTGAAGCTTTCCGATCTCCCGGCCAAGCTCTTCCCACCCTCATACCTAGGTGGAAACTAGGCACAAGTTGGGGCCATGTCTTCACCAGCGGTACCTAGTCCCACCTTACCGCTTTTCCAAGGCACTCACGGCGGCAAGGCGGATTCAAGATATACTCCCCCCAACCTCTCCTCCAAATGCCGAGGTACCCTCACACATCACTTGATTACTAGGAATTGAAATGTGAATACAAGTGTGTGTGAGTTGTATAGCATGAACTTAAAAGTGTATATGAATTGACTTACAATTGGCACTTATAGTTGTATGCCATGGCCATCCAATATATGAGGTTAATGTTGTAGAAGAGGTTATTTGGGAATACAATCATGCTCCATGATATTCTCAATCCCCATTGCTTCATGTGGAAATAACTCAATGCAAAATATACAAGGAAACCCTCAAAGAGAAATAACCAGAGAGAGAGAGTTCCACCTCAGAGTGCAGCACAGCCAGAGCAGTCACTATAACTGAGACATTAGGGGAAGGTTGAGGTCTATAGGGACCCTTTAAGTTGTCGTATTATGATTTTAATGACTTTTTGGTGAAATGTTAAGTTTCTTTGACTTTAGATACCTTCTTATCCTTCAAATGGCTAGAAGTTTGAATTTCAAAGTTTCCCGCCAAAATTGAATTTAAAATTGAGTGGGCAAAACCATATCATGTGACATATCTATGGAAAGAGCTCAGCGTGAGTAGATTCTGGATCTCTAATCTCCGACAAATTTTGAGCTCATATGTAGAAGTTATGGATGTCTGAAATTTCAAAAACTTCTCCCCCCACTTTTTGGGAATGAAAAGTACAAAAAGGTATCTTCTAGAGAATCTTTTGACCACCTTTAATCACCCAACATTTTTGTATACATGGCATCACATGATTGGCCCTTTTCCTTAATAACCTTTTAACCACATGGCATCTTAAAGGGCCCTTATAGACCTCAACCTTCCCCTAATGGGAAGTCGAGGAAGAGAGCACAACAATTGAGCATCAAGGGAATAACCGTCAATTCTCAGTCCTCCAGACTCGAGCAGAGTACCAGGGTAAGAAATCCTTAATAACCTTTTAATCACATGGCATCTTAAAGGGCCCTTATAGACCTCAACCTTCCCCTAATGGGAAGTCAAGAAAGAGAGGACAGATTTATGCAGCAATTGAGCATCAAGGGAATAACCGTCAATTCTCAGTCCTCCAGACTCGAGCAGAGTACCAGGGTAAGAAATTCAAACTTTTGATTGATTCAGGCATTACTCGTTCTTTATTTCCCCAGGATGTCTGCATAAATTAGTCCTAAATCAAAAATCAGGGAAACCTATGCAAGTGGAATTAGCCAGTGGGAAGATTCTTTTCACTCACCTTGAGACTGACCTTATTCAGTTTAGCCTAGATGGGAACATAACAGAGTGCCAGTTAAGAGTCTACCTAGGAATATATGATGGAATCCTTGGAATGGATTGGCTCCAAAAGAATCAGACGGCTGACATTCATTGTCACAAAGGAACCATCTCTTTCCTTGACCTTCTCGGGAATAAAGTTCAAGGAATTGGAATTTCCATATCCCCAATGCTACAATTAGTCAAGGCTTCCAAATTATTAAAAGGGCTTAGAAAGAGGTAAGCTGTGTATGTCGTTAAAATGAATCTGCAAGGCTAAAGAACTAGAGTGCTAAGTGAGTATGCAGATGTATTTCTTGAAGAGCTGACTGAGATGCCTCCGTCTCGTGAAGTAGATCATGAGATCGAATTAACCCCCAGCTCAGCCCAGTAGCCCAGCATGCATACAAAATGGCAGTCCTTGAAGCCATAGAACTTAAGGAACAATTAAGACAACTGTTAGAATAGGGATTCGTCAGACCCAGTGTCTCACCTTGGGGTGTGCCCGTTCTCTTTCAAAAGAAGAAAGATGGAACGTTAAGACTCTGTATTGACTACAAAGGACTGAATCAATTAACAACTAAGAATAAGTATCCTATTCCTAGGATTGATGAACTTCTGGATCGGTTAAGTGGGACCCAAATGTTCACAAAGATAGATCTCAAATTCGGGTACTACCAGATCAGAATCAAGTAGCAGGACATCCCAAAGATAGTATTCAATACTCGCTTGAGTTCACAATCATGCTGTTTGGATTGACTAATGCCCCGACGACATTCAATCGACTTATGCAAGATATTCTCAGAGAATACTTGGATGATTTTGTTGTTGTCTTCTTTGATGATATCTTGGTATACTCAAAGAATGCTGTAGACCATGAAATTCATGTGGGCAAGGTCCTGGAAATCCTAAGGAAACACCAACTCTTTGCAAAGAAGAGCAAATGTTCTTTCTCTGTTAACCTGGTGGAATACTTGGGATTCATAGTGTCAAAGGATGGGATTTCTCCTAACCCCGCAAAGATCCAAGCAGTCGTAGAATGGCCAGAACCCAAGTCAGTAAAGGAAGTCAGAGGATTCTTAGGGTTAACCAGATGGTATAGAATCTTTATACCTAGGTATGCTCAGACAGTATCCCCCTTAACTAACCTTCTTAAGAAGAGTACACTTTTTCAGTGGACTGCAATGTGTCAGAGTGCCTTTGATAAGCTAAAGACAGCCTTAGTAACCAACCCTGTCCTTAAATTGCCAGATTTTACTAAACTCTTTGAGGTAGTTACTGATGCCAGTGGGTTTGCCTTAGGCGGTGCTCTGATGCAGGGAAGGCCATGCAGTGCTGTGATGCAGGGAAGGTCATGCAATGGCCTATGAATCCCGAAAACTCAGAACACATGAGTCAAATTATACCGTCCACATGACTTGGAGTTACTCTTAGTAGTGTATGCTCTGAAGTTGTGGAGACATTATCTTTTGGGACAAAGCCTTGATGACAGATCATCAAAGTCTGAAGTGGATCTTCACCCAAAGGGATCTCAACATGCGTCAAAGGAGATGGATGCAAACCCCGCAGGAATTTGATTTTGAAATAAAGTATCGCGGCCGGGGAAAGAAAATGTGGTTATAGATGTGCTGAGCAGAAAAGCCTCCTTGCTTGCAATTACAGTGGTGTCAAACCCATTGATTAAGGAAGCAAAGGAGAAAATCATGCAGGACAAATTCTTTGCCCCTATTGCTACCCTTCTGATGCACGAAAGCAAGACTCCTTAGGAAATGAGTCAAGTTCTTGGTGGATACAAACTGGATGAAAGATGCATGTATTATAATAATCGGCTATGTATCCCCAATGATGAAGGGAAGAATTCTGAGAGAAGCCCATGATAGCCTGATAGTTTGACATCCGGGGTTTATAAAAACCTATATGTCTGTGAGAAGAAAAGCTTCTTCTGGCCAGGACTCAAAAAGGATGTACTTGATCATGTGTGAAAATACTTGATGTGCCAAAGAGTCAAGGCAGAGAGAGAGTCAAGATGCCACGGAAAGTACAGCCTCTAGACATTCCACAGATGAAGTGGCAATGCATCAGTATGGACTTTGTCACTGGATTACCTTCAGTGCAATCAAGTTACAACTCCATTTTTTTGTAGTTGACAGGCTAACCAAAGTTGCCCATGTAATTCCAGTGAAAGAAACATACTCTGCAATAGTGGATGTTGCGAGAGTTTTCCTTAAGGGATGTTGCGAGAGTTTTCCTTAAGGAGATCTTCAGATTGCATGGTTTACCCAAGAGGATAGTAAGTGAATGAGATCCCAAATTCACACCGAAATTCTGGACTGCGTTCTTTGAAGTAGTAGGAACTTTCTTGGATCTCAGCACAGCTTATCGTCCCAAAACTGATGGCCGGATGGAAAGGGTACATAAGGTAATAGAAGATATCCCTTGGTCATGCTGCGGGGCAGGCAACCCAAGAAGTGGTTAAGCCATCTGCATATGGTCAAATTTGCTTACAATGCTTCTTATCATCGGAGCATTGGGATGAGTCCTTTCAAAGCTTTGTATGGATAAGATTGCCTTACACCGTTGACTTGGTGTCTCTGACCCATTGATCAGAGTCAAAATGTCCAGACAAATGCTTGATGACATGGACCAGCAGATGCAATCAATCCGTAAAGATATAAAGGCAGCCCAAGACAGACAAAAGCATTATGCAGATAAAAAGAGGTCAGAGAGAGAGTTTGAATAATCAGATATGGTCTTCATTCGAGTACGACTAAAAAGTTCCTTATCCTTAGGGAAGTACAAGAAGCTCTCTCCCAGATACTGTGGGCCGTCTGCTATCATAAAGAAAGTGGGCGATCTAGCCTACAAACTTCTTCTGTCTCCCCATCTCAAGGTACGTGATGTATTCCATGTCAGCCTGCTTAAGAAATATGTACCTAGCCCAAGTCACGTGCTTGATGATGAGCAATTGATCTCTCCATCTCAAGGCCAGATGGTACTCCAACTTGAGGAAATCCTTGACATTCGGAAGAAGATTCTCAGAAGCAGAGTCCTCAATAGTAAAGTGGAAGAGATGCCACTTGGGAAGAAGAAGAGTTGGCGAAGGATTACCCCCACTTTGCGAGATGAGGACATCTCGCATTTTTCAAGTGGGAGAGGATGTAAGATTCCTCCTTGGGGCTGAATATTGATTAAGCCTCTACTTCAATCCCTTGTAATCATTCTATGTTTCTGAATACAAGAAAATATTATTTTTCCTTGTTTGGCCTAGTGAGATAAAAATTTCTAGAGAGTAGTAAATCAATATTGGGATATTTTTAGATAAATAAATTTTATAGATATTAAAAAATAATTTCCCTGAAACAAAAAATCAAAATAGATTTTCCAAGGTGCAATTGGAACTAATAAAAATTGATTTAGAAGATCTTAGCCTAAGGGTTAAGATTTTCGAAAAAAAATTGATTATGGTCCAATTAAGATTCCTATGGACCAATAAGATTAATCCAGGTGTTGGGACAAGATAAATCCAAAGAATAAAAGAAAATACCCAAAAATGAGTAAATACCCACATACGATGAAGAGTTGACTAAGTACTAGGTTTATTAGTTAAACATTATGAAGTATTAATAAAAAAATGAGATATTTTGGAGTAATCACTCGTTTTTTGGGTAAGGAAAAGGGAGCCCTTCAAGGAGGCGTCTATTTCACATGTGTGGATGAGTTTTAAACTAAAAGATAATAGGATATTTTTATCTCTCCTCTCTCCTAAATCAAACCAAATCAAAAAGGGAGCCAAACTGGTCCAAAACTTGTCCAAATTCAGCTAAACTGAAGCTGGAAAATTCTAGAACTCAGTTGGACTTAGTTAGTGGCCTCCCTAACCTATAAATAGACCCTCATCCCTTTGTATTCTCATCTGTGCGAACTAAACTATGTCGGTATTACTCTAAGTTAAGCTTATATTCTGATATCCTCTAAAATCCTCTACAAAATTGAAGAGATTGGAGCTTCTCTCTCTCTTCAATCTTCCTTGGAGACTCCAATAACATACCAAACCAACTGATTGGTTGGGGGCCTCTACTATGATCAAAGAATCAAGTAATTTAGGAGGTAAAGTGTGGATTATTGTCTTCTTTTTCTTAAATCTTCAAATGTTTCTCTTCTCAACCCCTCTCAAGCTTGAGAAGCATTAATTTGAATGGCTTTTGAATACTATTGAAGTTCTCTAATGTATTGATGAAGAAACACATAAATTTTCATTTATGCTTAATTTATAATGGTTTTTTTAAAGCATTTCTCTCTCCCCCCCAAAGAACGGTCATTCCTATGACCTATTCTCAATTCAAATGAAGCTTCTCATGAAGCATTTCTCTAATCTAAAAGTAATTTCTATGCTTCTCTAATTGGAGGCCAAAATAATGGCTTTTTAATACTTTTATGCTATTTAATTTATGGTAAAATTAAGAATCAATCCATAATTGGATAAAGATCCAATTAGTGCTTATTCTAATCACATGGATAATACTAGACTTTATTCTTTCAAATTTATTGAGAATTATCAGTAATAGCAGTAAAATTTTTAAAAAATAAACACATAAATCATTTTCATTTATATTATGAAAAGAGGACTTCCTACCATATTCTAGGATTAATCATCCTAGATTAATTGAATGATTCTCATTATAATCATGGAAATTTGATTTTTATGTTTATGCATAAATAGTTAATTAGAAAAAAAAAAGAATTTCTAGTAATCCATTTTTATGTTAAAAGAGTAATTCCCATGACAATGGAAATCTATGTATTCAAATGAAGTAAGAGAAAAATTATGATGCTAAAATAATGCATATTTTATTTAAAAATTAAATAAAGATTTTAGTTAATTATATCTTTTTGCATAGATAAATTTTAAATGATGAAAGAGGAATTCTTGCTATATTGGAATCCAAATATTTAAATGAGGAAAGTGTAATTCCTAGTGTAAAGGAATTAATGAAGATTTTTATTTGAATTTTAAGAGAAAACCTAGTTAAATTTATCCTTTTGTATAGAAAAATCTAAATGATGAAAGAGGAATTCCCACCATATTGGAATTCAAATGTTTAAATGAGAGAATTGGAATTTTTAGCTTAATGGAATTAATGGATATTTTATGTAATTTTTAAGAAGAGTTTTAAGTAGATTTAATTTATGGTAAAAGAGGAGTTATTGCACTCATTGAAATGAGAAAAAGAAGGATTTCAAGTTTATTTTAAAACAAAGGTATTGATAATTTAGTTAAAAGAAGAATTTTTATGATATTTAAGAAAAGATGGATTTGAATTAAATTTTAGTGTCAAAAAATGAATTTCCACCATAATTCTACCTAATGAATTAAGGTTGAGAAATTATGTGATAGAAGGAATATCTTTGGATAATTAATTAGTAAAATCACTAAATTGATATTTACCCAAAATTTAGATATTTAGTTGAAGGGAATCCTTGTAAAACTAAACCGAATGAATTTGGTTAGACAGACAGTAAACCTAATTGTCCTTTTCTTGATCTGAATCAGACAAAAACTTCGTGATTCCAGTTCTAATCACAAAGAATAGACTACCGGAACTAATCTAGTTTTCCTTGACCAAACTCACCAAGAATCTAGTTGGACAAATGGACAAAATGATGGGTAGATTACCCTCATGAGAGATCAAGGATCTTCATTTTGAAACTAGGAATTATGGAAAAAGGGTTTTCAAAACCAATCTCAAACTGGAATTTTACTTGCATTGGAACCTGTGTTTTTTTCATTCAAAGGACTGTTTTACGCCAGAATGCTGGAGAAAGCATTCGGCTTATGTTTTTCTAAGAGGAGGTTCGTTTGGAACAGCTGGTGGGGAGTCGTCTCAAGGGACGTTGCTCGCGCGACAAAGCCTGCTGAGGTCTTGACCAGCCTCGGTACGGTTAAAATGGTGCGCTTCCGGTACGATGGGCGAGGACCGATGAAGCGGTCCTTGAGTGAAGTGCTAGGACACCTAAGGAGGATCCTAGAGGGTTCTGACCAGGCGAGCATGGGCTCGGTTGCTAGGACACCCATGCATACGTCGAGGAAGATTTTGGATGGACAAAAAAGAAAGATTTTTGAGAACCAAATTTTGATACTAGATCTCATTGGTTGGCCAGCTGGTCTTCAATGGAGAGTTCAGAGGATACATTTTTGTAATACAATGGACTCGAAGTTTTGGAAAATGATGAGATCAGAAATATTATGATTTCTATTGAAGGATTGTTTTTAAAACCAGTTGAATCTGATAAATGGCAATTTCATATTGGGTGTATACATGGTATGCCTACCTTGATTTTTGCATGAATCGCCAGCTATAGGGGGCCTGGGAACTCTTTTCCTCAGTACCCGGGCAAAAACCCAATCAAATCTTTATAAAGAAATCTCACCAATTCAGTGGTCGGTGGTGGTTGGCTAACCCATGGGCTGGAGGCTGGATCGGAGGATTCCTAAGAAACAACTAGATACGATTAGTTACGTTATTTAGCTTTAAAGCATGAGAAGACCTTTGGAGAGACAGAAGACTCTCTACACTTGTAGCAAGAGTAGCATGATCCACGTGTAGCTCAATCCAATGGGATTTGCATCCCTTTTGGAGCTAGGGATTCAACCCGTACATCGGTGCACGGAAGCTTATCCACGAATGGGAGAGAATGCTATGAACACCACTACCTTGACATAGACTTTACACACACAAGCTCAATTTTGCCATAACTCATTCACTCATCATCCCACTCATTCATGCATCCAATACAAGAAGGAAGCTAAGCTAAAGCATACACAAGCTCAAAGCATACTTCATTCTCAAAGCACTTACTTCCCTAGCATGCACACAAACCTTGAAGCTTAATGGAACTTGAAATAAACATGCATTCTCATTCACTACTCAAGCCATGCCTTGCCCATGGATAAGCTACAAGCTATGGAGAAGCTTAAGCTTGAATCCACTACCACACAAAGCCTGATAGAGAATCCACTAGCATCAACAAAGAAGCATGCATACTAGAGAAATAGAGATGAGAAGAGCGAAAAACATCATCTCATTGCATTGAATTAGAAGAGCATTGCTCATACAATAGTGTAGATGGGAAGAGAGAAGAGCTTGCACCTCTATGAACAAGAGGGAGAGCTAGTCTCAAGAGAGCTCAAACATGAGTTTAGCCCCATGTGTCCATAAGCTCTCAAATGAGCCACTTTTTATACTAAAACTCCTAAAACTCCCAAAACTTCCCATGTGGGATTATTCTCAAGCCCACTCCCACACTCACCTACAACTTGGAACTTTTTACAAGAGCCCTAAATAAGAATGTCAAGTCTCTTGTTTTCCTGCTTGCATCTTTGTGTTGCATCCTTGCATTGATCACCATTCGTCACGCAACATTCCCCCCTTCCTATTTTGTGCACGTCCTCGAGCGCGTAGATGCCAAGGAAGAGTAGCATCTCCAATGTGTACCTGCAAGCAAAACGATAGGTGGTTTGTGTGTTCTTTTTTTTTATTTTTGAAAGCAAAAGTACTGACAGACAATAACGAAACAAGCAATTTTACTGAATAAGACATGGCAATAAACGTCCAATTAGCTAGAGGAAGGAAACATTGAAGCAATGTAGAGATTGAATAGGTTTGTTCAAGCCTTAATAATTACTACTTGCAGCTAACTAAAGTAAAGAATGTTTTATGCCAAATGTATTGTTCTTTTCCTAGAAGGCAAAAGACAATAGTTATCAAGTAGTATACCTAGCCTATGCTAAGTCAAAGATGTTGATTCAACACTAATAAATCTAACATAATTACGTATTGGCAGACTCTTGATATTGCTTAGTGTTAAGGTTTATTATTTTAAGCACAACGGCGACCATCCTGGATTAGACAAGCATTTCTCTTGGTGCCTTTCTGTCCTTTTTTTTTCTTTTTGGACAGGGCTCTCTTTAAGAGTATGTTTGCGCACCCACGGTATGGCTATTCCTTGCTACACAAGGCATTGTTCTGGGAAAGGTATAGATCTCCCTCGCCTACCATGAATAACAAGGCAATAGGCCACAAACATATACACTTTTCTTTTATTTTTGTCATGCCAATTTTTGTTATGGAAGGTTTATTAGATTGCCCCTAAGCAATGTCCTAGTAAGGGAAAGATATCCCACTGACGGTCCTATGATTAATTTAGTCTCTTTGTCCTAGGTCTGGAACTCTACCTTTAGCACAAAACACTAATTACTTTGTATTGCTAAATGGGTAAAAACAATTATGGTCAAACTTACACTATCAAGTCTAAAGCTACTAAAATGTTATCCCTACTCTAGACCAAAAGAGATGCCATTGGTTGAAATCAACCAACAAAGAAGTGGTGCCAGCTTTGTAAATGGAACTACACACATGTGACTTCGGACTGCAATCACATTGCAAGGGTAGAAAGGGAACAAGCAGCCAACTCTGCACCTAGACAACAAGTTGTGAACCATGAGAGAACCTTAGTTGCTCAAGAGCAAGCACGGCCGGTGCTAGGAGCTCAACCTCCTCCACCTGGCACAGCTTCCTTTAGATATGTGCAATATGAGAATCCTGAATTAGGTATGGAGTATGGTTAGCTCTCAACCATACTACATCACAGTGGAGCATACTCTTGTCGAACCCTACTTTGAGAACCCCACCCAGACCAAGCCTAGTTCATGACTTTAATGGAGACCCAAGCTCTTTGATGGTTATAGGATCTCAGCCAACCAAGACTCAAGGTTATCCAGGACCATATCCTACAAAGAGACTATACCCCACGCAACAAATAGGACCATGCTACGAATGTGGTGGACCACATTGGGCGAGAATGTCCAAACAAGAAACGACCCCTCTTAGCTAACATAGGCACAACATCTACGTTTCCATCTATAGAGAGGTTTTGCCAAGGGTGTAGCATTGACCATCTACCAAAGGATTGCTTGTTGAAGCCTGCGGATCCGGCAGCACAAAAAGCTAAAGCACCCCTCAACTATGTTCAAGTGAAATCACCCACGACATCTGAGGAGGAGAACGAACTAGTGTCGCTAAGAGTAGTGACTAGAGCCCAAGCGCAAAAGAATGTCAAAGAGGTTGTTGAGAAACCCTCTAAAATTAAGGTTCTATCCAAAGATGGAAAAGAGAGAAAGAAATCAACTCGACGTAAACCACGCAGCAAGGGGAGTAAGAAGTTGAAGGAGCAGAAGAGCTCTGATGGAGGAAACTCTATCCCAAAAGAGCTAGAAGGAATGTTGAAAACGAAACGAATCGAAGAGAAAACTCAAACTGAGCAAAAGGGAAAAGCATCTGAGTCTGAGGAAAGCTCAGGAGGATCAGTCCTTGTGGACAAGGTGTACGAGCCTTTAGATGCAGTGCTTCAAGCGTATAATAGTAGGATCACAGCTCTGACCGAGCTGCCTAAGAAGCTGCAAGAATATCCCAACCCTTGTGAAGAGACAATCAACTTGGCTATCCATAAGCAGTTGATTAGGGATACTCAGACTCTAATAGACGGCCCACCACCTATGTACGCAAGAGGACCTGCTTCTCTGAAGCCTAACTCAGAGACGATACTAGAAGCCACGCCAAGCATGGAAAAGGGAAGTGAAGTTGTATCTCTACATTTCCCAGAAATACCTGAAGCAGTAGCAAGGGAGATGTGGGAAGCGATGCAAAAACAAGTTGAGGATCTAGTATCTTCTGACAAGTCACCACCGTTTTCTATAGTAGAATTCTCGAATCAAAGGGTTCAAGAATTTGATGCTTTATCTCTACTGGATGATGCTCAGACTGTTTGTCTCAGCTCAGAGCAACAAGCTCACATGCAAGACACTGCCCTCATATTTAGGACTGTACAAAGCACATAGCCAAATCATGCGAGTACCATCAATGACACGACAACCTCATCAGGAACGAGACATAGGGAGTTTGCAAGCCTTAATGTCGGCACCAGTTACGTGTACCATTCCACTCGCAGAGTTCTTAAAGCTTAGGCCAAGATTGTGGAGAGAAGTGGCTACACAATTAACTGAGCAAGGATTGTGGAACCAGAACATCCAGGCTAAGGAGTTGTTGTTGAAGGCAAAGGCTTCTGAGCTAATGCTTAAGCAAACAATTCCGGTTCCTGTGAACAAAGTTGGCAAGCATTGTGAAGACGACGAAGGAAATACTACGCTTCCTATGGAGATCAACAAGATTGAATCTATAGCTATTCTAGATAGCGGAGCAGGGGTGAGTATAGCAACAAAAACTGTATGGGAAATGTGGAAAAAACCTGCAATTAGAAGTACAAGGATGAGTTTGTAATTGGCAGACGAAAATCTAGAGAGTCCCATAGGATTGCTTGAGAACGTTATAGTCAAGTCATGTGGCATTGAGTACGGACATACCTTTGCTATTGTAGACTTTGGCAAGAACACAAATTACGAAGTGATCCTAGGAAGGCCATTCATGCGCCAATTCAAAATGATTCAAGACTGGGGTCAGACATGAGAATGTAACCACGAGGGTGAATATGAAAAACCATGATTATCGAGATGTGACGCACTCTCCTGTGGATGAGTTTGATTCAGCTTCTTCAGAAGCATCAGGAGCAACTATGTCTGAAGGAAGAGCTGATCTATCGATCTGTGGAGCATCTTGTCGAGACTTGCAACCTGGAAATGTTACCATAGACACAAGTGTGACGGATGAGGCATATATCCCTATACCTTTTCTTGAGAACTTGATAGATCCCTTAGAATGGAACCATGTTTTAGCTACCATAGACACTTGTGCGTTGCCAAGGCAAACGCAGTTCTGTGATCCAGAAGGGTATGACATTATTCCCGTAAGAATGCTAAGACCGATCTATGCAGAGGAACCTGAAGAATCCCCTAGGTATGAAGCAAACAAATCATTATTGCTAGGAGATATGGTATCTGTAGAGGAAGTATCCCCTCTTGAGTATAGCTCAGCTGACGAAGGAGATGAGGATAGATGCTTAGAATCCTCTGATGGGAAGGATTTTGATGATGATGCCATAGTCCCTGAATCAGAGTTAGAGAAGATAAGACTGTTGTTAAAGGGCAGAGAGGTCTTGCTAAGTATTCCTAGTGACAAACCGAAACGTAAGTTTTGCAAGAGTCACCGGAAGTTTCACAAACAGAAAGTCAAGGAAAAGAAACAACAGCAACAAAAAGAAAGAGAAGATGTGGATAAAGAGGACTTTATTCTACCTCCAACCTTTGTAGGTAAGAACGAGTAATTGTACTACTTGGGAGCTGATGATTGCATCAAAGACGAGATGAAATAGAGATACGGCTTTCAATTAGTGCAAAAGCTTAACGAGAAGGAAAGTGACAATCCAAAGAAGAAGAGGAAAAGGAAACCGAAGCTAAAATCTAAGGCTTCAGAGCATTAAGTCAAGACTGAACAAAGCACCATGACGAGAGTGGAGCATAAAGCTTTAGTGCAAGAACGGAAGAGACTGCTAAAAGCAGCATGGTCTTCCATGAGTGATGACTCAAAGGAAGAAGAGGATACCACAAATATCCCCTCAAACTTCAAGAAATTCACCATACAAGATCAAAAAATAGTCTTGCAACAAGAGGAACCAGGAGTTTCCTATGATGGCCCTGAGGACGCCAAGAAAATAGACCTGGCAGAACCAAGTGAAGAGCCACGTAACGTGTGGATTGCCACAGACTTAACCCAAGCGGAGGAAGAATTGCTAATCTCTCCTCTGAGAGAGTATTGAGATATATTTGCTTGGAGTTACAAAGACCTTAAGGGGGTTGGATCCAAAGATCTGCCAACATACAATTCCCATGTGAGAGGATGCGAAGCCGTCCAAGCAGCGTCCTTACACGTATAACAATAATTTTGCCAAAAATATCAAAGAACAGATTGACAAGCTGTTTAGCGGCTGAATTTATTTATGAGATTGAACATACAGAATGGGTTTCACCGATTGTGGTAGTACCTAAGAAGAATGGAAAACTACGAGTATGTGTCAATCTAAAGAAAGTAAATGCTGCTACTGTCTGGGACCACTATCCGCTTCCACTCACTGATCATGTATTAGAGAGGGTAGCTGGTAAGAAGGCATACAGTTTTCTTGATGGATTTTCGGGCTACAACCAAGTATCTATTGATCCCAAGGATCAACACAAAACCGCATTTGCTATAGAATGGGGAGTGTTTGCATATAGAGTCATGCCTTTTGGTTTGACTAACGCTCTAGCCACCTTTCAGAGGCTGATGAGCCATGCGTTCAAAGAATACATGCGATTATTTCTTGAAATATTCATGGATGACTTGTGTGTGCATTCCATAAACAGAGAAGAACACATAGAGCATCTCAAAAAAATCTTTGAGAAATATAGAGTGTATCGCATATGCCTTAACCCTGATAAATGCAAGTTTATGGTTAGGCAAGGGAAGATTCTAGGCCACATTGTGTCTAGGAATGGTATATCCATGGATGCGGAAAAGATAGCTATTATTGTTGAGCTACCTAGACCTTACAATGCAAAAGGGGTACAAGTTTTCATGGGTCATTGCGGCTACTATCGTAGATTTATCTACATGTACGCTAAAATAGCACGACCATTGTACGCACTCCTTGCTGTATTTGAATGGACAGAGGATTGTGAAGAAGCCTTTGAAAATCTAAAGAAAGCATTAGTGACGGCACCTATTCTCAGCAGGTCATCGGATTGGGATAATTTATTCCACGTACATATAGATGCTTCGGCTTTTGCAATTGGCTGTATTTTAGCTCAACCAGGCGAGAACAAAATGGACTTTCCAATCTCATATGCTAGCCGCCAGTTGAATATTGCTGAAAAGAATTACACCACCCCACCACGAAAAGAGAAGGCTTAGCTATGATCTATGCTGTGACGAAGTTTCGGCACTACCTTTTTGCCAACAAATTTACATTCTTCGTAGATCATCAAGCTTTGCTTTACCTTGTGAACAAGCCATGTGCAATCGGAAGGATTGTACGCTGGTTTGTTATTTTACTTAAATTTGAATTTGAAGTAGCGGTAAAGAAGGGAAAAATGCATCAGCGGGCTGATCATCTTTCGAGGATAACTTCAGGAGAAGCACCCATTAGTGTAGATGATGATATTCCTGACGCTACTCTATTCTTGGTTGAAACAGCACCAAGATGGGCAGAACCCATCATTCAAGTTTTAACGACAGGATTTGTTAACTCCATTAGTCCCACCAATGAAAAGATAATGACCATAGAGCATTGTGCTCCTTATAAGCTTCTTTCTGGATGATTGTATAAATTGGGAAAAGATGGAATACTTCGTCTATGCCCTGATCGTGATCAATATGATGAGATTATCTTATATGTCCACGTGACCTTAGGAGGCAGACACGTCTTTGGAAAGGATACGGTTAAAAGAGTTTTGTGGGAAGGATATTGGTGGCCAACACTTCATGCTGATACAGAAGAGTACGTACGGAATTGTAAAATTTGTCAACAAAGGAAACCCATTCCTCATGTGACTCTATTTTATATTTCAACAACACCCAATTGGAGTTCGTACATTGTGAAGTATTTGACACAGGGTCATACGGACGATAAGATGCCTAGGCATAGAAAGAGAGCCATAAAGGTAGAAGCAGTGAGTTTTCAGATTATTGAAGGCCAGCTGTACAAAAGGGGGCAAAGATGGAAACCTACGGACTTGTGTTTGTGAGAGTGACTAGCTTAGCGTATTGACTCATGCACATTCAGGAGTTGGGGGTGGACATTTCTGTGGGAGAAACAACTGCCAAACTTATACTATGGTCAGGACTATGGTGGTCTACACTTTTTCATGATGCAACAGAGTATGTCAAATGATGTGATCAATGTCAAAGAGCCAAACCTCCTACCAATTATGAGGACATGCCATTGAGACCAATTATGGGGGTTAGAGCTTTTACAAAATGGGGAATTGATTTTGTGGGACCGATTAAACCACCAGCACGCCATACACATGCTGAGTATATCATTGTAGCCACAGATTATCTTACGAAGTAAGTAGAAGCAAAAGCCACAGTAAAAAACGATGCTAGGACCACTGCAAAGTTTTTATACGAACATGTGTTTACATGCTACGGATTACCTATTGCGATTGTGAGTGACCAAGGTGTGCATTTTATCAATGAAGTCATTACCTTTCTTTTGGAATACTTCATGGTCATCCATAAGAGGTCAGCACCTTATCACCCGCAAGCAAATGGTCAAGCTGAGAGCACTAACAAGACTCTTTGCACTGTGCTTACAAAGATTATTGAGAGACATAGAACAGATTGGGAACAAAAACTTCACTCAGTTCTATGGGCTTACCGAATTGCTTACAAAACATCCGTGGCACGACACCTTTCAATCTAGTTTTTGGATTGGACGCTATCCTTCCGATAGTGTAAGATCCCTGTTCCCACCGAGCAACGGATTCGGGGTACTGGCAGCGGAAGTAGCGCTTCTCGCGCGGAACAGGGGTCCCACACTCGGGGCCTCGCCCACGGATATCCGGATAAGAGACTAATCCGTCGGTTGTTCCAAAACCGAACCCGGAAAAACTTTCTTAACCGGAAGCACGGGCGATTCCACCAGGATAACTTCTTACTCTAACGTAGTCAAGATCATTTTTGATCGAGATGATCCAATTACATCTATAAGATACTTAGTCAGTTCAAGGAAGAAACTAGCACTTGGATCATTGGGATCAACGCTTTTTTCCCCATTCAAGAGGCACAGCCGTTGATTCCTATCCATAGAACAGTTACTGTCCGGGATTTTTTTTTTCTATCGTAAAAACAAAAGTTTGAGTCTCGATTTACGGATCCATCAGTCCAGCCTAACCCCATCCGATCCCATGGGTTAGCCAACCGCCCAACCACTGTAGTGATGGGATCCAATTTGGAATTTGGTTAGGTTTTGTCCCGGGTACCAAGGAAAAGAGTTCCAAGGCCCCCTAGCCGGAAGTTCAAGCAAATATAAAACTAGCCACACCACTTACACACCCAATATGAAATTGCCTTTTTCTTAGCATCAGCTAACTTTAAAACAATTCTTTAATGAAACCATAGTACCACTGATCACAATCTTCCAATTTATCCGGTTGATTCATAATTTTCCATCATTCCTTCATCAGAGTATCTATGGCATCATTGGCAACTAGAACGCTCACCACCTGTCCACACAGAGGCCGTTTCCATAGTTCCTAGCCCATAATACTCGGCAATATAATCACTTATCAAGATGGACTCTCGTTGAAGATCAGCAAGATCAACCAACAGATCCATATAAAAGAGCCATGGACTCATCCGTTGAGGACCAGCAAGGTCAGTCAACCAGATCCATGCCCGGTTTCACAAAACAACTCTTACTCCTTATTCCAATATCTTCCTCGACGCACGCGTGGGTATCCTAGGCGACCCAGAGC
Source organism: Cibotium barometz (assembly GCF_041138505.1). Classification (NCBI taxonomy): domain Eukaryota; kingdom Viridiplantae; phylum Streptophyta; class Polypodiopsida; order Cyatheales; family Cibotiaceae; genus Cibotium; species Cibotium barometz. The sequence continues at coordinate 31,177,344 of NC_141067.1, forward strand.
CCGAGCACCGTATGGTTAGCACCCTCTAGGATCCTTCGCAGGTGACCTAGCGCTTCACTCATAGGCCGCTTCCTTGGTCCCTCATCCACCGTACCGGAAGCTCACCATTTTAATCGAACCGAGGCTGGTCAAGACCTCGGTCGACCTTGCTACGCGAGACGTCCTCCATTGACTCTCCGTCAGCAGTTGCAACTTTATCAGTTAGGTCTCCACGACCTTAATCACAAGACGGTCAAAATGCTTCCCCAGCATTCTTGACATAAAACAGCCATTTACAAACAGCATTTACAAACAGTTTACAAATACAGTTTTTATATTAACTCTCATTTTTCCACATTATCCCTCATTAATCCACATTTACTTATTCCACATTCCATGTATATGTGTACTCATCCAATCACCTCCTTTTCCATCTCTTCACTTCAGATTCCTTCACATCACATATCATATATTCACATCCATATCCACATCCATACATCCACATCCACATCCACATTCACATCCATACATCCACATCTACATGCTTATCTCCATTTTCACATCCTCATTTATACATCCACATCCCATATCCACATTCATACATACACATCCATATATCCACATCTACATCCACATACATACATACATCCACATCCACATTCCACATTCACATCTATACATCCACATCTACATTCACATTCACATACATCCACATCCACATTCCCATACATCCACATCTATACATCCACATTCCACATTCACATTCACATACATCCACATTCCACATTCACATTCCACATACATCCACATTCCACATTCACATCTACATTCACATTCACATACATGCATCCACATCTACATGCTTACCTCCATTTTCACATCCTCATTTATACATCCACATCCCATATCCACATTCATACATACACATCCATACATCCACATCTACATCCACATACATACATACATCCACATCCACATTCCACATTCACATCTATACATCCACATCTACATTCACATTCACATACATCCACATCCACATTCCCATACATCCACATCTATACATCCACATTCCACATTCACATCTACATCCACATCTACATCCACATTTACATCTATGCATATACATCTTCATGCATATATCCATTTTCATGTTCATACATCCACACTCCCATCTCCATATCCACACATCCACATACATACATCCCCATTTTCACATTCCCATTTATATAACCCCATATACTTTCACATCTAATCTTTTACATCACATCCATTCTCGCCCTATCACAACCCATATACATCTTATCCTATCACATACACTTCTTACCTCATCCCCCCATACTCATCTTAATTCATCTTATCACATCCTAACTTATTTCATAAGCATCTTATCACCTCTTATCACACCTCTTATCACATCCTATCACTTTCCATACGCATCTTATCAATTCTTATCACATCTCATACACCTCTTATCACATCTTATCACATTTCATATCTTTTTTTTTTTTTTATAAAGAGAATTCTTTTATTTGATATAAAATTTCTCTACACATTTATTTATACATAAATTCCATTTAAGGAGACTAACACTTTCGAAATTAAAATCAATCTTTTATGCATCTTCTTATGCATGATTTCAATTTGGTAGGGAATTATACTTTTAGAATAAAAGAATTTCTCTTATGCATCTAAGTTAAGCATAAAATCCATTTATGAGGAAAATCATACTTTTAGTATAAAAAGAATATCTTTTATGCATACCTATATGCATGAAATCCAATATGATAAAAGTAACACTTTTGATATAAAATTTTTTCCTTTATGCATACTTCTATGCATGAAAATTAAAAATGATAAAAGTAACACTTTTGATATAAAAATTTTCCTTTATGCATACTTCTATGCATGAAAATTAAAAATGATAAAAGTAACACTTTTGATATAAAAATTTTATTTTATGCATACTTTTATGTATGAAATAAAAATGATAAAAGTAACACTTTTGATATAAAAATTTATCCATTATGCATACTTCTATGCATGAAAATAAAAATGGTAAAAATAACACTTTTGATATAAAAATTTATCCTTTATGCATAATATTAAAATTCAATTTCTCCATGATTATAATGAAATTCTTTCAATTAATCTAGGATGATGATTCCTAGAATATGGTAGGAAGTCCTCTTTTTATGCTTTGAATGAAAATTTTTTTATACATAATTTTTATAAAAATTTTGCCATAGCTCCGCTGCTATGACTGATAAATCTCAATTTTTCTAAGGGATAAAGCTTATCATTAAGGAAATAATTAAAATGATTCTCTAATTGGATCCTCAATCCATAATGGATTGAATCATCAATATACATAAACTAAAAGCATAAGAAAAAGCCATTAATTTGGCCTCAAGCATAGCTTTATCTTGGGTTAAGGAAAAGCTTTATGAAAAGCTTGATTAGGATTGAGAATGGGTCATGAGTATGACCATTTCTTGAGTGAGAGAGAGAATTTACATAAGAATCATTAGAATTTAAACATAAATGAAAATTAACTTCAATAGCATTTATTAAATTATGTAACTCTTCACTACTATTCAAACTTCAATAGCATTTAAAAAAAACCATACCAATTAAACTTCTCAAGCTTGAGAGGGGTTGAGAAGAGAGAAACATTGAGAAATTATAGAAAGATGAATATTCACTAATTACCTTACAACTTGCTTGATTCTTTGTTCACGGTAGAGGCCCCCAACCAATCAATTGGTTAAGTATGTTGATGGAGCCACTAATGGGGATTGAAGAAAGAGGGAAGCTCCAAAAACTAGTGAATTATTAAATGAATTCACAGTTCTTGGCTTAGGTGGAGTAGAGTAACGATGCATAAACACTATATATTTTTCAACAAGGGTGAGGCTTCTATTTATAGGAAAAATTGAGCTCCTAACCAAACAAACTGATTCTAGAATTTTCTAAATCAGTTTGGTCAATATTTGACCATTTTTAGGTCAGTTAAGCTAACTTTTTGGAACTAGACTTGAATGAGGAGAGAGGAGAGATGAAATATCTCAATTTTTATGAGTTTAAAACTCATTCAAGCATGTGAAATATGCACCTCCTTTAAAGAACTCCCCTTCCTTACATATGTCATATTTTTAATATTGCTCATAGTTTTTTACTAATAAACCTTGTACATTTTTAACTCTTCATCTTATGTGAAATATGCACCTCCTTTAAAGAATTCCCCTTCCTTACATATGTCATATTTTTAATATTGCTCATAGTTTTTTACTAATAATCCTTGTACATTTTCAACTCTTCACCTCATGTGAGCATTTACTCATTTTTGGGTATTTTCTTTTTTACAAGTTGGATTTATCTCCTCCCTACACATGGATTGATGCTATTGGTCCATAGGAACCTTAATTGGACCATAGTCTAAAGATTTCTGAAAATCTAGACCCTTAGACTAAGGTTCTTTATACCTATTTCCAATTAATTCCAATTGCACATTGGAAAATTCTTTTTGAATTTCTGTTTCAGGGGAACTCATCTGAATTATAAGAGATATTTTTCTATCCAAAAATATTCAAAATCTGAATATTCTCTCTCTAGAATAATTTTTCTCTCTCTAGGCTAAAATAGTTAGCAACAGGGTCTTTATATTTCTGAAGAGGGTTGATTACACGGGAAGATACTAGACATCAAAAAGGGGGTTGGGGGAGGAATCTTACATTCTACCCCACTTAAAAAACGCGAGATGTCCTCATCTCGCAACTTGTGATAATTTCGCAAGATTCAGGAATATGAGACTTAGAAAAAAAAATTTAATCAAGATTAACCACCAAGATAAGTCTTAAAGAGAGCAAGATTCAAAATACGAACAAGATTTAAACTTTATTCATTCTCGGAACTTATACAGTAAAGATAGAGGAACTCTTTACTCTTCCATAAGCCCGTCCATCATATGGTCACAAAAGCAGTCCTCACAAGCTGCACAAGTATAAGGTAACTCATCTATGGGAATGATTCTGTGGGTTATTGCTGCGCCTATCTCAGTGGTATGAGGTGTTCTAACAAAAGGACCTCTGAGAGGCAAGCCAAAAACGGGGTAAAGGCATATCTTCTCATGAGGAAGAAAACACGCCAGTAAGAAGACCCGCTCAGAAAACCCAGGATGTCTTGATCTCATGACGCAGTAGTATCGGGGACCCAAACCCAAAGCTTCAATAACCATGGCCAAGCAGACATTGTTACGAAAGTGCTGCTGACCCCAGGGTGTTACCCTAGTTATGTTTTGATAGGTCCGCCATTTGGTTTGCACTATAGAAGTTCCCAAGTGAGGGAAAAGTGAGCGCTCATACTGCTCTATAAAATCCTTCTTCATAGATTCACTTGCGTCTTGAAGGTGAGGAATCATTATGGATAAAACTAGTTCTTGTTGCCAAGCCATGAAGGAGATTAAGAAAGAAAGGAGATCGATGGAAGTAAGATTACTGTGAGCGACAAGTAAAAGTTACGACTTATATAAAGGAAGGAGCTAGCGTAACTTAGAAGCCAAACGGTAACTTGCCACTGAAGTTTTACCGTCTTTCCATGATTTGGGTTTGACACATTTTTCTATAGAAGGCATTAAGAATTTTGAGATGAAGAGATAAAAGAAGCTTGTAGGCTAAGTCACCTACTTTCATTGAATTCAGATATAAGGCTCACAATATCTGGGGGATAACTTCTTAAACTCCCCAATAGATAAAGAACTTCTTTTGGGCCGTACTCAAATGAAAACCAAAACCTTGGTATCCAAAACACCGATTTTCACTTCTGAACTCACTGTTCTGAATCCTTAAAACAGCGTGACTCCTGAGAAGTATTCTAGGGAAAGGGTCTTCCTTTTTTTAAACAGAATCTTTCTTTTATTTTTGAGAGGGAATAATTTTAAGATCAAAAAGGGAGATTCTTACTCCTGTATGCCTCGAAGGCTGGGGAGGAATCTTACATTCTACCCCACTTAAAAAAGTGTGAGATGTCCTCATCTCGCCAAGTAGAGGACAACTCTTTTTCTTAAGATCCAATTTATTCTAGGGTTCCTTATATTCTGGTCAACCCAACAGAATACGGGGATAAATATCCCTTATATAGAACTCATCATTAAATAAATTCATTTCAGATCATATCATTCATATCTTTAACACGATAATGGTCCATCAGATCGAAATTTTTTCTTTCTGAACATTCCTCCACGGGAATTTCAGTCAAGCAAGTTTTCAATTTGTCATCCCTTAACTTGATATACCGAGTCAAGTGTTAACAGTAGTACTTTGACAGCACAATCCACTAATCTCGTAGTGATTTGTTGAAATCATTATCATCATTTATCATTACAGGGACTCGTCCCATTCATCCTCATTACGGTTTTGCTCAAGTTATTATATTTCAACTAAATTTCAAAAATCATCATTTTTCAATCAGAATCCCAATCAATTCATCAGTTCCCAAACAGAATTAAAAATCATATCAACCACATTCAAATTCATCATCTGGATAGCATTAACGCTTATAATTTCAAGTCTTAGATTTACTCGTATATACTGTCAGTAAAGAGCTGCAGTTATACTCTCGGTATATACGGATAGTCACGGCCCTTGGAATTATAAGGTAAATACCATCATGTCTAGGCCTCAAGCAAGTCAAGGATTCTATATAATTGCGGTACTTCCATCTGAAGACCCAATTACCAAATTACGAATTTCAATTTGAATATCAAATTGTATGAATTATATCACACAATTACAATCTTTTTGTGTTTCTTGATAAATTTCTGACCTATTTGTCTTCTCAATTGATCTTTATTAACCAAATGCTCTGATACCAACTGTAAGATCCCTGTTCCCACCGAGCAACGGATTCGGGGTACTGGCAGCGGAAGTAGCGCTTCTCGCGCGGAACAGGGGTCCCACACTCGGGGCCTCGCCCACGGATATCCGGATAAGAGACTAATCCGTCGGTTGTTCCAAAACCGAACCCGGAAAAACTTTCTTAACCGGAAGCATGGGCGATTCCACCAGGATAACTTCTTACTCTAACGTAGTCAAGATCATTTTTGATCGAGATGATCCAATTACATCTATAAGATACTTAGTTAGTTCAAGGAAGAAACTAGCACTTGGATCATTGGGATCAACGCTTTTTTCCCCATTCAAGAGGCACAGCCGTTGATTCCTATCCATAGAACAGTTACTGTCCGGGATTTTTTTTTTTTCTATCGTAAAAACAAAAGTTTGAGTCTCGATTTACGGATCCATCAGTCCAGCCTAACCCCATCCGATCCCATGGGTTAGCCAACCGCCCAACCACTGTAGTGATGGGATCCAATTTGGAATTTGGTTAGGTTTTGTCCCGGGTACCAAGGAAAAGAGTTCCAAGGCCCCCTAGCCGGAAGTTCAAGCAAATATAAAACTAGCCACACCACTTACACACCCAATATGAAATTGCCTTTTTCTTAGCATCAGCTAACTTTAAAACAATTCTTTAATGAAACCATAGTACCACTGATCACAATCTTCCAATTTATCCGGTTGATTCATAATTTTCCATCATTCCTTCATCAGAGTATCTATGGCATCATTGGCAACTAGAACGCTCACCACCTGTCCACACAGAGGCCGTTTCCATAGTTCCTAGCCCATAATACTCGGCAATATAATCACTTATCAAGATGGACTCTCGTTGAAGATCAGCAAGATCAACCAACAGATCCATATAAAAGAGCCATGGACTCATCCGTTGAGGACCAGCAAGGTCAGTCAACCAGATCCATGCCCGGTTTCACAAAACAACTCTTACTCCTTATTCCAATATCTTCCTCGACACACGCGTGGGTATCCTAGGCGACCCAGAGCCCGAGCACCGTATGGTCAGCACCCTCTAGGATCCTTTACAGGTGACCTAGCGCTTCACTCATAGGCCGCTTCCTTGGTCCCTCATCCACCGTACCGGAAGCTCACCATTTTAATCGAACCGAGGCTGGTCAAGACCTCGGTCGACCTTGCTACGCGAGACGTCCTCCATTGACTCTCCGTTAGCAGTTACAACTTTATCAGTTAGGTCTCCACGACCTTAATCACAAGACGGTCAAAATGCTTCCCCAGCATTCTTGACATAAAACAGCCATTTACAAACAGCATTTACAAACAGTTTACAAATACAGTTTCTATATTAACTCTCATTTTTCCACATTATCCCTCATTAATCCACATTTACTTATTCCACATTCCATGTATATGTGTACTCATCCAATCACCTCCTTTTCCATCTCTTCACTTCAGATTCCTTCACATCACATATCATATATTCACATCCATATCCACATCCATACATCCACATCCACATCCACATTCACATCCATACATCCACATCTACATGCTTATCTCCATTTTCACATCCTCATTTATACATCCACATCCCATATCCACATTCATACATACACATCCATATATCCGCATCTACATCCACATACATACATACATCCACATCCACATTCCACATTCACATCTATACATCCACATCTACATTCACATTCACATACATCCACATCCACATTCCCATACATCCACATCTATACATCCACATTCCACATTCACATTCACATACATCCACATTCCACATTCACATTCCACATACATCCACATTCCACATTCACATCTACATTCACATTCACATACATGCATCCACATCTACATGCTTACCTCCATTTTCACATCCTCATTTATACATCCACATCCCATATCCACATTCATACATACACATCCATACATCCACATCTACATCCACATACATACATACATCCACATCCACATTCCACATTCACATCTATACATCCACATCTACATTCACATTCACATACATCCACATCCACATTCCCATACATCCACATCTATACATCCACATTCCACATTCACATTTACATCCACATCTACATCCACATTTACATCTATGCATATACATCTTCATGCATATATCCATTTTCATGTTCATACATCCACACTCCCATCTCCATATCCACACATCCACATACATACATCCATTTTCACATTCCCATTTATATAACCCCATATACTTTCACATCTAATCTTTTACATCACATCCATTCTCGCCCTATCACAACCCATATACATCTTATCCTATCACATACACTTCTTACCTCATCCCCCCATACTCATCTTAATTCATCTTATCACATCCTAACTTATTTCATAAGCATCTTATCACCTCTTATCACACCTCTTATCACATCCTATCACTTTCCATACGCATCTTATCAATTCTTATCACATCTCATACACCTCTTATCACATCTTATCACATTTCATATCTTTTTTTTTTTAATAAAGAGAATTCTTTTATTTGATATAAGATTTCTCTACACATTTATTTATACATAAATTCCATTTAAGGAGACTAACACTTTCGAAATTAAAATCAATCTTTTATGCATCTTCTTATGCATGATTTCAATTTGGTAGGGAATTATACTTTTAGAATAAAAGAATTTCTCTTATGCATCTAAGTTAAGCATAAAATCCATTTATGAGGAAAATCATACTTTTAGTATAAAAAGAATATCTTTTATGCATACCTATATGCATGAAATCCAATATGATAAAAGTAACACTTTTGATATAAAATTTTTTCCTTTATGCATACTTCTATGCATGAAAATTAAAAATGATAAAAGTAACACTTTTGATATAAAAATTTTCCTTTATGCATACTTCTATGCATGAAAATTAAAAATGATAAAAGTAACACTTTTGATATAAAAATTTTCTTTTATGCATACTTTTATGTATGAAATAAAAATGATAAAAGTAACACTTTTGATATAAAAATTTATCCATTATGCATACTTCTATGCATGAAAATAAAAATGGTAAAAATAACACTTTTGATATAAAAATTTATCCTTTATGCATAATATTAAAATTCAATTTCTCCATGATTATAATGAAATTCTTTCAATTAATCTAGGATGATGATTCCTAGAATATGGTAGGAAGTCCTCTTTTTATGCTTTGAATGAAAATTTTTTTATACATAATTTTTATAAAAATTTTGCCATAGCTCCGCTGCTATGACTGATAAATCTCAATTTTTCTAAGGGATAAAGCTTATCATTAAGGAAATAATTAAAATGATTCTCTAATTGGATCCTCAATCCATAATGGATTGAATCATCAATATACATAAACTAAAAGCATAAGAAAAAGCCATTAATTTGGCCTCAAGCATAGCTTTATCTTGGGTTAAGGAAAAGCTTTATGAAAAGCTTGATTAGGATTGAGAATGGGTCATGAGTATGACCATTTCTTGAGTGAGAGAGAGAATTTACATAAGAATCATTAGAATTTAAACATAAATGAAAATTAACTTCAATAGCATTTATTAAATTATGTAACTCTTCACTACTATTCAAACTTCAATAGCATTTAAAAAAAACCATACCAATTAAACTTCTCAAGCTTGAGAGGGATTGAGAAGAGAGAAACATTGAGAAATTATAGAAAGATGAATATTCACTAATTACCTTACAACTTGCTTGATTCTTTGTTCACGGTAGAGGCCCCCAACCAATCAATTGGTTAAGTATGTTGATGGAGCCACTAATGGGGATTGAAGAAAGAGGGAAGCTCCAAAAACTAGTGAATTATTAAATGAATTCACAGTTCTTGGCTTAGGTGGAGTAGAGTAACGATGCATAAACACTATATATTTTTCAACAAGGGTGAGGCTTCTATTTATAGGAAAAATTGAGCTCCTAACCAAACAAACTGATTCTAGAATTTTCTAAATCAGTTTGGTCAATATTTGACCATTTTTAGGTCAGTTAAGCTAACTTTTTGGAACTAGACTTGAATGAGGAGAGAGGAGAGATGAAATATCTCAATTTTTATGAGTTTAAAACTCATTCAAGCATGTGAAATATGCACCTCCTTTAAAGAACTCCCCTTCCTTACATATGTCATATTTTTAATATTGCTCATAGTTTTTTACTAATAAACCTTGTACATTTTCAACTCTTCATCTTATGTGAAATATGCACCTCCTTTAAAGAATTCCCCTTCCTTACATATGTCATATTTTTAATATTGCTCATAGTTTTTTACTAATAATCCTTGTACATTTTCAACTCTTCACCTCATGTGAGCATTTACTCATTTTTGGGTATTTTCTTTTTTACAAGTTGGATTTATCTCCTCCCTACACATGGATTGATGCTATTGGTCCATAGGAACCTTAATTGGACCATAGTCTAAAGATTTCTGAAAATCTAGACCCTTAGACTAAGGTTCTTTATACCTATTTCCAATTAATTCCAATTGCACATTGGAAAATTCTTTTTGAATTTCTGTTTCAGGGGAACTCATCTGAATTATAAGAGATATTTTTCTATCCAAAAATATTCAAAATCTGAATATTCTCTCTCTAGAATAATTTTTCTCTCTCTAGGCTAAAATAGTTAGCAACAGGGTCTTTATATTTCTGAAGAGGGTTGATTACAGGGGAAGATACTAGACATCAAAAAGGGGGTTGGGGGAGGAATCTTACAGATAGAATTTATTGTACCTACACTTCGAGTTGCAAAACAACTTGAGTGGACGGGTCATGAATTCTCTACACGGATCGATGAATTGGAGAGGCTAGATGAAGACAGGCTATTGGCAGTCATTACGCCAAAAGCGTTGGCATGATACGCATATAAAGAAAGGTCGCTTCAGGAGAGGTGATCTAGTGTTGCTTTACACATTGAAGAAACAAAAACGCAAGCTGAAAATGCGAGGACTTGGTCCATTTGTGATCAACGAGCTTAGTGCAAGTGGTGCAGTAAGGTTGAAAACCTTAGACGGAGAGCCAATGACTAACTTCATCAATGGTAGCCGCTTGAAGCGCTATGAAGAACCTCTAACAGATGATATGCTGATACGCATACATGCTAGTCAGACACGTAAAAAAGCTCAAGCTTTGTTACAAAGTCAAGCAAAAGAAGAAGCTAAGGCTAGAGTAGCACTAGCATGAGAGCGCCGCAAGGCAGCTATCATGGCCATCCACTTGAATGATGATGAAGACTTTGTAGATCCCTTTCATATTGATGTAAGGATCCCTACTCAAAGAGCAATCTTTGCTGTGTCTGCACTTATAGATTCGCGAGCCGACTGCAATGTTTTGTCTTATGAAGCGTGGACATCATTAGGCCAACCTTTACTCACCAATGCATCATTGAACTTCCAGAGTTTCTCTGGTGATGAAACCCCAGCCCTAGGCAAGTGCTGTATTAATATATCCATTCAGAATCAATCCATGCACGTGACTTTTTATGTTGCTAACAAGAGCCAAGCAGTGGTGGATGTTATTCTAGGCAGATCATGGATTAGAACCACCAGATGCGGTATAGACTGGAACCACCAGATGCGGTATAGACTGGAACTCACGACAATACACCTTGTTGGTAAATTCTACTCACCTTACAAGACTGGAACTCACGACAATACACCTTGTTGGTAAATTCTACTCACCTTACAGGATCAAGTGCTTCGGCACTCCCATCTTTTCAAAAGGTGGAAACCATCCCTACTGTGATAGAGACATCCTCAAAAGATCCAATGATTTGGGTGAATAATGACAATGACAATACTCAAGGATGGCATGTGCCAACATCTCTCTTATATGCACAAGGATACGGAAGGGGGAAAGCACTTAGAATTCAAATCTGGTTACCTAAAGCAGCTCGCAAGCCAAGACGCAATGCTGCCAAGGAACATCCAAGGAATACAAAGCTAAAGAGGAGGTTCACCAAAACCAACAGTTCCACCTCCAACAAGACCACTCAACAACGGTGGATCCCAAAGAAGGTTCTGCAAGCACAAGGCTACTACGAGGGTGCTACTACCTTGTGGCTACCAAAAAAGAATGTAGGGACTACTGCAGCAAAACATAATTATGTTCCTGAATGTACTCAAGAACAAAAGCAGTCAATACCACCTCACTTACAAAAACCAAATCAATACTGGAAACCATGCCTTACCAAGCCTGAAAGAGTCCAGGTGGAAACACAAGCTGACGCGTCAATCGGACATCATCAGAAGGTCTCGAACAGGAAGGGATACTCCAAACTGACATGGGAAGAAAAAGGCAAGTGGGTACCTTTACTCACTACTATCTCAGAGGCAACACATCGGAAGGAGGATATTGCAACCGAATCAAGTTCAGAGTCTATTCCTCAAAACACAAGCAATGTCAAATCTTGTCTTACAAAGCCGACAACTTTCAATCAGGCACCTACACAAGTAGACTCCCTGACTATCAAGGAAAGAGTGTTCTTCCTACAACTCCAACTATTTGGAATGTCGTCGGTATTCTACTCTTTCCCTAATCAAATTACATTACCAGCCATAAGTCTACAGGCATAGGTGTTAGAGTTGGGCACTCTGAAGACCCAAGAAAATTTTGAAAGCCCAATGGGATGGTAAGAACACAGCTACCATATGGTTGCCAAAGCTCAGAAGTGTTCAAACATCTCCATTCACACCTCCTCCTATTTGTCCCAATGCATTTCCTATGCCTATCGCTAAAATCTCACCTCCAACTAAACTTCAATCTCTTGCACGTACTCTGAAATGGGTACCAAAAAGAGTCCAACAAAAAGGAACCTGTGCCATACGTCAACACCCCACAAACAATTTGCATATTGTTACATCCAAAAACAAACTCATTCTTGAAAGAGCTATCATGCTACAAAAGCAACTCATTCTATTAGCTCTATTTCCGTCATGCCTGTACATACTAGCATTCTTCGTTCAACTTGCATTAAATAAAAAAATCTGAACACTTCCTTATGTGTTGTGTAGAATAACCAAATGGAGACTTGGCTGGACACATGCAGTCCATCTTTGGACCTAGATAGCACTCACCCTGACCATCAAGGGGGCTACAGCATTGCACCTTTTCGAACGCACTCTTGATATTTTTATGCCCCAGTGGGTGTGAGGATTGCTGTGGAAGACAATTTGTTGAGTTATACTACCAGCAACATCATCCGTTTCCACACTGTCGTGACTGTGCTCGTATGGTATTGGGGAATGCTTCCCATATATGTTGGCAGTGTCGCACATACTTCCGTCACTATGGCACGGGTATGATGCAGCAGATCATGGGGGTCACACATCAACGACATAATCTCTGGGCAATTATGATGCCGCAACGTGGACCCAACCAACAAAGACTCCCGGAAGAGGAAAGAGCTCAAACATGGCGCGAAGACACCCTTCGTTTGCTAACCCCTCCCATTTTGCAGGTTCTTCTTTCCCATGAATCTACATGTCAGTTTTGGCTCAATGTGAGTGAGTCTTTAGACCATAGGTGCCTCTTTAGCCTTCCTACTGTGCCCATACCATATGTTAGTGAAGATGCACTTCTTCCCTTGCCATCTTCTCCATGGGTAGGATTACGTTTTGGGTTATCTCTACATCCTGAAGCTATTGATGTCCACCCACCTGAGAATGCAGACATACATCCACCCCCAGTGCACCTAGCATTTGTACTCTCTTATTAAGAACTAGAAGCCAGGGCACTTTTTCCCATTGGGTTTTTTCCCTCGGCCAAATCCGGTGTTTAGCACCAATGTTTTTTATTTTTTGTCCTTTTAATTTTCTTTCTGTTTAGTTTGTTTTGTCGGAATAAAACAGATACAAGCACCAAACTACATCTTCCGCTTCAGTACCGCAACTGACACCGCAACTGACAGTCATACAATCAAGTGCAAACAATTCTTCACCAACCAGCGCTTTAACAGAAACAGGTGAACTCATGCCAATCTCTAGTGTTTTCTATATTTTCTTGTTGCTTGATTGTTTACAAATTTCACTTTACTAAGCATGGCAATATTGCACTTTAACAGAAACAAGTAAACTCATGCCAATCTCTAGTGTTTTCTGTATTTTTCTTGTTGCTTGATTGTTTACAAATTTCACTTTACTAAGCATGGCAATATTGCCTTCTCCGCCGGCGCGGCCTCGCCTTCACACTAGGCCTCTTGCCGCCTTCGTCTGCTTCGCCGGCCACCTGACTTCTCTTTGCCGGTCACCTGACTTCTCTTCGCCAGCCCAGCAGCAGCAGTCACCTTCTCTGCTGCCGTCGTAGGCGCGGGCAGCCTGGTGTGGGCACTGGAAGGGATTTGTGTGGCCCCTCCCGAGCTTGTTGCTGTCCGACACCCCTTCTTCTTCACCACAATCTTCGCCTCCTTTCTCTCGTTCGATTTCTCTTCAGCGGCGACCACCTCACCTACACAGCCCACCTTCACTTCTCTTTCGGCCCTTCACAGCCGCAGCCATCGCAGCCATCGCAGCTTTGCTTCCCTTCTCACCTTCTACAGTAACCGTCACAATGCATGTTTTCTTTGTGTGTTTTAAAAAAAATATATCACAAAAAATAAAAAATAAAATTTGCGACCTTATCCGACCCCTCCTTTGTCTTTGTAATCTACATTTTTTCTGCTCTAATCACTAGCTCCGATATTCCACACTCGCTAAACCTAAAAACAAAAAGAAATAGTGGTAGTAATGCAAGCTTCTCAACCGGTTTTGAGTCTTCTCCCCGACAGCGGTGCCAATGGAGAGACGGAAGACTCTCTACACTTGTAGCAAGAGTAGCATGATCCACATGTAGCTCAATCCAATGGGATTTTCATCCCTTTCGGAGCTAGGGATTCAACCCGTATCAGTGCACGGAAGCTTATCCACGAATGGGAGAGAATGCTATGAACACCACTACCTTGACATAGACTTTACACACACAAGCTCAATCTTGCCATAACTCATTCACTCATCATCCCACTCATTCACTCATCATCCCACTCATTCATGCATCCAATACAAGAAGGAAGCTAAGCTAAAGCATACACAAGCTCAAAGCATACTTCATTCTCAAGCACTTACTTCCCTAGTATGCACACAAACCTTGAAGCTTAATGGAACTTGAAATAAACATGCATTCTCATTCACTACTCAAGCCATGCCTTGCCCATGGATAAGCTACAAGCTATGGAGAAGCTTAAGCTTGAATCCACTACCACACAAAGCCTAATAGAGAATCCACTAGCAGCAACAAAGAAGCATGCATACTAGAGAAATAGAGATGAGAAGAGAGAAAAACATCATCTCATTGCATTGAGAAGAGAGAAAAACATCATCTCATTGCATTGAATTAGAAGAGCATTGCTCGTACAATAGTGTAGATGGGAAGAGAGAAGAGCTTGCACCTCTATGAACAAGAGGGAGAGCTAGTCTCAAGAGAGCTCAAACATGAGTTTAGCCCCATGTGTCCATAAGCTCTCAAATGAGCCACTTTTTATACTAAAACTCCTAAAACTCCCAAAACTTCCCATTTGGGATTATTCTCAAGCCCACTCCCACACTCACCTACAACTTGGAACTTTTTACAAGAGCCCTAAATAAGAATGTCAAGTCTCTTTTTTCCTGCTTGCATCTTTGTGTTGCATCCTTGCAATGATCACCATTCGTCACGCAACAACCTTGTTCTGTGGGAGGAGATCATCGATTGTGCCTCATAAATGAAGAAAAAAGCGGTGATTCCATGGACCAAGTGCAAGTCTCTTCTTGATCTGACCATGTGACTTTAGGTTTGGTCAGATCAGTTTTTCTAGTTAAGACTTGAATCCTTAGAGTAATTTCCCTATTAGAAGATTTTTCCCAATTGGCGGAATCGCCCGTGCCTTTTGGGGGCGAGGGGAGTCTAACGGACCCGGTCTGTGGCCGCCCGGGCTAGCCTCTTATCTCAGACATCCGCGGGCGAGGCCCCGAGTGTGTGGACCCCGCCCCGCGCGGGAGGCCGATGTCGCTTCTGCCGCCCCCGTCGGGGCAGGAGCCCCGAGCGGGCGGGGGACATAGCTGGTATCAGAGCTTTGTTGAAAGCTAATAAGGATAAACGAATTCAGAAATTGATAGTAAAAACTCAGAAAAAAAAAGCATTTTCATAATGTATTTTCATTCCGTAAGCTTCTTTAATGAAGAATTTTTAATCAAAGAAATGGTTTTTATAGATGGAAGTTCCGTACTTATCTGGTATTCCCGACCTCACCCAGTCTCGCAAGACATGACTTGCACGCCTTTGAGCAGCTCATCTCTTCCACTGCAACTTGAACAACCCGAGTCAGACTCGCACGTCTTTGAGCATCTCATCTCTTCCACTGCAACTTGAACAACCCAAGTCAGGACTCGCATGCCATTTCAAGGATTTATATTTTCCTGACCCAGCAGAGAGACGATAGCATAAGTGGTTTGTAGGGCAGTATGTTCATGACTCTTGCGACCGGTGTGCAACGCTGAGGCAAAACCTCTCATTGGCCATGATTCTGATAAAATTGAAAGTGGTACATGGTGTCATTCTATATCATTCAACGTCTCAAAATTTCAGACTCTCATGCCAAATCTATAGACTCCTTAGTCGCTTTATTCCTAAGGAGAAGATAATAGCTCCCTTGGCAGTAAGTGAACATTTGTATCAGGGCATGGCTATGGTCCAGTACCGCCGTCTTATGCGTCTCCCGAGGAGATTTTGATTTCTAAAGCCGAGCTGCTCTATGTACATATTGCAACTTTTATATAAATAAAGAAATGTTTTCTGGAGAAAAATTCCCTGTTGTATAAGTGATTGTTTATGGACGAACTAATAAAGAAGAATTTGTTACCAGACATATGTCATAGATCTCCAATAAGATCATTTGTCTTGTTTAAGAAATTGTTTTCCAAACCTCTTAAGTCTTAGGATCTCGTGGACGATATCAAAAATAAAAATTTAATAATATATCATTTTTGGTAGAATCATGAGATGAGGAAACCGTGGCCGTCAGCCAAACCCTCTCTCTAAAGATGATGAGCTTGACCCACTGACGTTCGCAAGGCTCTTCATAGAACTTGTAAGATCCCTGTTCCCACCGAGCAACGGATTCGGGGTACTGGCAGCGGAAGTAGCGCTTCTCGCGCGGGACAGGGGTCCCACACTCGGGGCCTCGCCCACGGATATCCGGATAAGAGACTAATCCGTCGGTTGTTCCAAAACCGAACCCGGAAAAACTTCCTTTACCGGAAAGCACGGGCGATTCCACCAGGATAACTTTTTACTCTAACGTAGTCAAGATCATTTCTGATCGAGATGTTCCGATTACATCTATAAGATACTTAGTCAGTTCAAGGAAGAACTTGCACTTGGATCATTGGGATCAACGCTTTTTTTCCCCATTCAAGAGGCACAGCCGTTGATTCCTATCCATAGAACAGTTTTTGTCCGGGATTTATTTTTATTTTTTTTTCTATCGTAAAAACAAAAGTTTGAGTCTCGATTTACGGATCCATCAGTCCAGCCTAACCCCATCCGATCCCAAGGGTTAGCCAACCGCCCAACCACTGTAGTGATGGGATCCAATTAAAAATTTGGTTAGGTTTTGTCCCGGGTACCAAGGAAAAGAGTTCCAAGGCCCCCTAGCCGGATGTTCATGCAAAATAAAACTAGTCACACCACTCACACACCCAATATGAAATTGCCCTTTTTCAACCAGATTCAACCAGTTTAAAACAATCCTTTAATAAAACCATAGTATCATTGATCACCATCTTCCAATTTATCCAATTGATTCTTAATTTCCCATCATTCCTTCATCAGAGTATCTATGGCATCATCGGTAACTAGAACGCTCAGGAGCCGTTTCGATAGTTCCTAGCCCATAATACTTGGCAATATAATCACTTAACAAGATGGACTCTCGTTGAAGATCAGCAAGATCAACCAACAGATCCATATAAGGAGCCATGGACTCATCCATTGAAGACCAGCAAGGTCAATCAACCAGATCCATGCTCGATTTCAGAAAACAACTCCAACTCTGTTCCAATATCTTCCTCGACGCACGCGTGGGTATCCTAGGCAACCCAGAGCCCGAGCACCGTATGGTCAGCACCCTCTAGGATCCTTCGCAGGTAACCTAGCGCTTCACGCATAGGCCGCTTCCTTGGCCCCTCATCCACCGTACCGGAAGCTCACCATTTTAATCGCACCGAGGCTGGTCAAGACCTCGGCCGACCTTGCTACGCGAGACGTCCTTCATTGACTCCCCGTCAGCAGTTGCAACTTTACCATCACGACTTTAATCACAAGACGGTCAAAATGCTCCCCCCAGCATTCTTGACATAAAACAATCATTTACAAACAGCATTTACAAACAGTATTTACAAACAGTTTACAACACAATTTCTATTTTAACTTTCATTTTTCCACATTATCCTTCATCAATCTACATTACTTATTCCATATTCCATTTATATGTATACTCATCCCATCACATCATTTCTATCTCATCACTTCAGATTCCCTCACATCGCATATCGTATATTCACATCCATACATCCACATCTATATGCGTACATTCACATCTACATGCATACATCTACATCTCTATGCATACATCCACATCCACATTCACATTCACCTCCATACATCTACATCTACATGCATACATCCATATCTCCATTCACATCTACATCTATACATCTACATCTACATGCATCCATCCACCTCCACATCCACATCTACATCTATACATCTACATCTACATGCATACATCCATATCTCCATTCCCATCTACATCTATACATCTACATCTACATGCATCCATCTACCTCCACATCCACATCTACATCTATACATCTACATCTACATGCATACATCCATATCTCCATTCCCATCTACATCTATACATCTACATCTACATGTATCCATCTACCTCCACATCCACATCTACATCTATACATCTACATCTACATGTATACATCCACATCCACATCTATACATCTACATCTACATGCATACATCCACATCTCCATTCACATCTACATCTATACATCTACATCTACATGCATCCATCCACCTCCACATCCACATCTACATCTATACATCTACATCTACATGCAAACTTCCACATCTCCATGCATAATAAAATTCTTTTAATTAATCTAGGATGATAGTTCCTAGAATATGGTAGGAAGTCCTCTTTTTATGCTTTGAATGAATTTATTTTATGCGTAATTTCTATAAAAATTTTGCCATAGCTCCGCTACTATGACTGATAAATCTCAATTTTTTTTTCTAAGGGATAAAGCTCATTATCAAAGAAATAATTAGAATGGTCTCTAATTGGATCATCAATCCATAATGGTCTCTAATTGGATCATTAGGAAAACAATTAGAATGGTCTCTAATTGGATCATCAATCCATAATGGTCTCTAATTGGATCATTAAGAAAACAATTAGAATGGTCTCTAATTGGGTCATCAATCCATAATGGTCTCTAATTGGATCATTAAGAAAACAATTAGAATGGTCTCTAATTGGGTCATCAATCCATAATGGATTGAATCATCAATGTGCATAAACTAAAAGCATAGCAAAAAGCCATTAATTTGGCCTCAAGCATAGCTTAATCTTGGATTAAGGAAAAGCTTTATGAAAAGCTTCATTTGGATTGAGAATGGGTCATGAGTATGACCATTTCTTGAGTGAGAGAGAGAAATTATAAAAACCATTAGAATTTAAATATAAGTGGAAATTAACTTCTATAGCATTTATTAAATTATGTAACTCTTCACTACTATTCACCAATTAACTTCAATAGCTTTTAAAAAAAACCATACCAATTAAACTTCTCAAGCTTGAGAGGGGTTGAGAAGAGAGAATCATTGAGAAATCATAAAAATTCAATATACTTACCTTATGATTTGCTTGATTCTTTATTCACGGTAGAGGCCCCCAACCAATCAATTGGTTTAGTATGTTGATGGAGCCACCAATGGGGATTGAAGAAAGAGAGAAGTGTCAAAAACTAGTGAATTATTAAAGAATTCACAGTTCTTGGCTTAGGTGGAGTAACATAGCATAAGACACTATATATTTTGGCTTAGATGGAGTAGAGTAACAAAGCATAAGACTATATTTTGGCTTAGGTGGAGTAGAGTAACAATGCATAAGACATTATATTTTGGCTTAGGTGGAGTAGAGTAACAATGCATAAGACATTATATTTTTTTCAACAAGGGGAGGCTTCTATTTATAGGAAAATTTGAGCTCCTAACCAAACAAACTGATTCTAGAATTTTCCAAGTCAGTTTGGTTGAATTTGGACTAGATTTGGACCTAGTTTGGTTACTTTTTGATTCGGTTTGGTTCCATTTTGATTTGGTTTGGTTCAAGAGAGATGAGAGATAAAAATATCACATTATTTTTGAGTTTAAAACTCATTCAAGCATGTGAAATATGCACCTCCTTTAAAGAATTCCCCTTCCTTACATATGTGTCAAAATTTTATTGCTCATAGTTTTTTACTAATAAACCTTGTACATTTTCAACTCTTCATCTTATGTGAAATGTGCACCTCCTTTAAAGAACTCCTCTTCCTTACATATGTGTCATAGTTTTTTTACTAATAAACCTTGTACATTTTCAACTCTTCATCTTATGTGAACTATGCACCTCCTTTAAAGAACTCCCCTTCCTTACATATGTGTTTATTTACTAATAAACCTTGTACATTTTCAACTCTTCATCTTATGTGAAATATGCACCTCCTTTAAAGAACTCCCCTTCCTTACATATGTGTTTATTTACTAATAAACCTTGTACATTTTCAACTCTTCATCTTATGTGAGCATTTACTCAATTTTTGGGTATCTTCTTTTACAAATTGGATTTATCTCCTCCCTACACATGGATTGATGCTATTGGCCCATAGGAACCTTAATTGGACCATAGTCTAAAGATTTATGAAAATCTAGACCCTTAGGCTAAGGTTCTTTATACCTATTTTCAATTAATTCTAATTGCATATTGGAAAATTCTTTTTAAATTTCTGTTTCAGGGAAACTCATCTGAATTATAAGAGATATTTTCCTATCCAAAAATATTCAAAATCTGAATATTCTCTCTCTAGAATATTTTCTCTCTCTAGGTTAAAACAGCCACAAACAAGATCTCTTATATTTCAGAAAAGGAATTGATTACAGGAGAATATACTAGACATCAAAAAGGGGTTGGGGGAGGAATCTTACATTCTACCCCACTTAAAAAACGCGAGATGTCCTCATCTCGCAACTTGGAATAATTTTGCAAGATGCACGAATATGAGACTTAGAGAAAAATTTTAATCACGATTAACCACCAAGAAAAGTCTTAAAGAGAGCAAGATTCAAAATAAGAACAAGATTTAAACTTTATTCATTCTCGGAACTTATACAGTAAAGATAGAGAAACTCTTTACACTTCCATAAGTCCGTCCATCATATGGTCACAAAAGCAGTCCTCACAAGCTGCACAAGTATAGGGTAACTCATCTATGGGAATGATTCTGCTGGTTATTGCCGCACCTATCTCAGTGGTATGAGGTGATCTAACAAAAGGACCTCTGAGAGGCAAGCCAAAAACGGGGTAAAGGCATATCTTCTCATGAGGAAGAAAACACGCCAGTAAGAAGACCCGCTCAGAAAACCCAAGATGCCTTGATCTCATGACGCAGTAGTATCGGGGACCCAAACCCAAGGCTTCGATAACCATGGCCAAGCGGACATTGTTACGAAAGTGCTGCTGTCCCCAGGGTGTTACCCTAGTTATGTTTTGATAGGTCCGCCATTTGGTCTGCGCTACAGAAGTTCCTAGGTGAGGAAAAAGTGAGCGCTCATACTGTTCTATAAAGTCTTTCTTCACAGACTCTCTTGCGTCTTGAAGGTGAGAAATCATCAGGGATAAAACTAATTCCTGTTGCCAAGCCATGAAGGAGATTAAGAAAGAAAGGAGATTGATGGGAGTAAGATTACTGTGAGCGACAAGTAAAAGTTACGACTTATATAAAGGAAGGAGCTAGTGTAACCTAGAAGCCAACGGTAACTTGCCACTGAAGTTTTACCGTCTTTCCATGATTTGTGTTTGACACATTTTTCTATAGAAGGCATTGAGAATTTTGAGATGAGGAGATAAAAGAAACTTGTAGGCTAAGTCACCTACTTTCATTGAATTCAGATACAAGGATCACAATATCTGGGGGATAACTTCTTATACTCCCCAAGAGATAAAGAACTTCTTTTGGGCCGTACTCGAATGAAAACCAAAACCTTGGTATCCAAAACACCGATTCTCACTTCTAAACTCATTGTTCTAAATCCTTAAAACAGGCGTGATTCCTGAGAAGTATTCTAGGAAAAGGGTCTTCCTTTTTTAAACAAAAATTTTTTTTTTTAATTTTAGAGAGGGAATAATTATAAGATCAGAAAGGAAGATTCTTACTCCAGTATACCTCGAAGGCTGGGGAGGAATCTTACATTCTACCCCACTTAAAAAATGCGAGATGTCCTCATCTCGCCAAGTAGAGGACAACTCTTTTTCTTAAGATCCAATTTATTCTGGGGTTCCTTATATTCTGGTCAACCCAACAGAACACTGGGATAAATATCCCTTATATAGAACTCATTATTAAATAACAATTCATTCAGATCATATCATTCATATCTTTAACATGATAATGGTCCATTAGACCGAAAAGTTTCCTTCGAAACATTCCTCCACGGAAATTTCAGTCAAGCAAGTTCTCAATTTGACATCCCTTAACTTGATCTACCGGTCAAATATTAACAGTAGCAATCTAACAGCACACCCATTAACCTCATAGTGATTTGCTGAATTCATTATCATCATTCTAGTTATGAATATCATTACAGGGATTCGTCCCATTCCCCCTCATTGTGGTTTCATTATATTTCAACTAATTTTTTAAAAATCAACATTTTTCAATCAGCATTTTCAATCAGCATTTTCAATCAGCATTTTCAATCAGAATCCAAATCAATTCATCCATTCTCAAACAGAATTAAAAATCATATCAATCACATGCAAAATCATCATCTGGATAGCATTAACGGTTATAATTTCAAGTCTTAGATTTACTCGTATATACTGTCAGTAAAGACCAAATTTTTAATTGGATCCCATCACTACAGTGGTTGGGTGGTTGGCTAACCCATGGGATCGGATGGGGTTAGGCTGGACTGATGGATCCGTAAAAAATTTGGTTAGGTTTTGTCCCGGGTACCAAGGAAAAGAGTTCCAAGGCCCCCTAGCCGGATGTTCATGCAAAATAAAACTAGTCACACCACTCACACACCCAATATGAAATTGCCTTTTTCAACCAGATTCAACCAGTTTAAAACAATCCTTTAATAAAACCATAGTATCATTGATCACCATCTTCCAATTTATCCAATTGATTCTTAATTTCCCATCATTCCTTCCTCAGAGTATCTATGGCATCATTGGCAACTAGAACGCTCAGGAGCCGTTTCGATAGTTCCTAGCCCATAATACTTGGCAATATAATCACTTAACAAGATGGACTCTCATTGAAGATCAGCAAGATCAACCAACAGATCCATATAAGGAGCCATGGACTCATCCATTGAAGACCAGCAAGGTCAATCAACCAGATCCATGCTCGATTTCAGAAAACAACTCCAACTCTGTTCCAATATCTTCCTCGACGCACGCGTGGGTATCCTAGGCGACCCAGAGCCCGAGCACCGTATGGTCAGCACCCTCTAGGATCCTTCGCAGGTAACCTAGCGCTTCACGCATAGGCCGCTTCCTTGGCCCCTCATCCACCGTACCGGAAGCTCACCATTTTAATCGCACCGAGGCTGGTCAAGACCTCGGCCGACCTTGCTACGCGAGACGTCCTTCATTGACTCCCCGTCAGCAGTTGCAACTTTCTCATCACGACTTTAATCACAAGACGGTCAAAATGCTCCCCCCAGCATTCTTGACATAAAACAATCATTTACAAACAGCATTTACAAACAGCATTTACAAACAGTTTACAATACAATTTCTATTTTAACTTTCATTTTTCCACATTATCCCTCCTCAATCTACATTACTTATTCCATATTCCATTTATATGTATACTCATCCCATCACATCCTTTCCATCTCATCACTTCAGATTCCCTCACATCACAATCGTATATTCACATCCATACATCCACAACTATATGCGTACATTCACATCTACATGCATACCTCTACATCCCTATGCATACATCCACATCCACATTCACATTCACCTCCCGACCTTGCTACGCGAGACGTCCTTCATTGACTCCCCGTCAGCAGTTGCAACTTTACCATCACGACTTTAATCACAAGACGGTCAAAATGCTCCCCCCAGCATTCTTGACATAAAACAATCATTTACAAACAGCATTTACAAACAGTATTTACAAACAGTTTACAACACAATTTCTATTTTAACTTTCATTTTTCCACATTATCCTTCATCAATCTACATTACTTATTCCATATTCCATTTATATGTATACTCATCCCATCACATCATTTCTATCTCATCACTTCAGATTCCCTCACATCGCATATCGTATATTCACATCCATACATCCACATCTATATGCGTACATTCACATCTACATGCATACATCTACATCTCTATGCATACATCCACATCCACATTCACATTCACCTCCATACATCTACATCTACATGCATACATCCATATCTCCATTCACATCTACATCTATACATCTACATCTACATGCATCCATCCACCTCCACATCCACATCTACATCTATACATCTACATCTACATGCATACATCCATATCTCCATTCCCATCTACATCTATACATCTACATCTACATGCATCCATCTACCTCCACATCCACATCTACATCTATACATCTACATCTACATGCATACATCCATATCTCCATTCCCATCTACATCTATACATCTACATCTACATGTATCCATCTACCTCCACATCCACATCTACATCTATACATCTACATCTACATGTATACATCCACATCCACATCTATACATCTACATCTACATGCATACATCCACATCTCCATTCACATCTACATCTATACATCTACATCTACATGCATCCATCCACCTCCACATCCACATCTACATCTATACATCTACATCTACATGCAAACTTCCACATCTCCATGCATAATAAAATTCTTTTAATTAATCTAGGATGATAGTTCCTAGAATATGGTAGGAAGTCCTCTTTTTATGCTTTGAATGAATTTATTTTATGCGTAATTTCTATAAAAATTTTGCCATAGCTCCGCTACTATGACTGATAAATCTCAATTTTTTTTTCTAAGGGATAAAGCTCATTATCAAAGAAATAATTAGAATGGTCTCTAATTGGATCATCAATCCATAATGGTCTCTAATTGGATCATTAGGAAAACAATTAGAATGGTCTCTAATTGGATCATCAATCCATAATGGTCTCTAATTGGATCATTAAGAAAACAATTAGAATGGTCTCTAATTGGGTCATCAATCCATAATGGTCTCTAATTAGATCATTAAGAAAACAATTAGAATGGTCTCTAATTGGGTCATCAATCCATAATGGATTGAATCATCAATGTGCATAAACTAAAAGCATAGCAAAAAGCCATTAATTTGGCCTCAAGCATAGCTTAATCTTGGATTAAGGAAAAGCTTTATGAAAAGCTTCATTTGGATTGAGAATGGGTCATGAGTATGACCATTTCTTGAGTGAGAGAGAGAAATTATAAAAACCATTAGAATTTAAATATAAGTGGAAATTAACTTCTATAGCATTTATTAAATTATGTAACTCTTCACTACTATTCACCAATTAACTTCAATAGCTTTTAAAAAAAACCATACCAATTAAACTTCTCAAGCTTGAGAGGGGTTGAGAAGAGAGAATCATTGAGAAATCATAAAAATTCAATATACTTACCTTATGATTTGCTTGATTCTTTATTCACGGTAGAGGCCCCCAACCAATCAATTGGTTTAGTATGTTGATGGAGCCACCAATGGGGATTGAAGAAAGAGAGAAGTGTCAAAAACTAGTGAATTATTAAAGAATTCACAGTTCTTGGCTTAGGTGGAGTAACATAGCATAAGACACTATATATTTTGGCTTAGATGGAGTAGAGTAACAAAGCATAAGACTATATTTTGGCTTAGGTGGAGTAGAGTAACAATGCATAAGACATTATATTTTGGCTTAGGTGGAGTAGAGTAACAATGCATAAGACATTATATTTTTTTCAACAAGGGGAGGCTTCTATTTATAGGAAAATTTGAGCTCCTAACCAAACAAACTGATTCTAGAATTTTCCAAGTCAGTTTGGTTGAATTTGGACTAGATTTGGACCTAGTTTGGTTACTTTTTGATTCGGTTTGGTTCCATTTTGATTTGGTTTGGTTCAAGAGAGATGAGAGATAAAAATATCACATTATTTTTGAGTTTAAAACTCATTCAAGCATGTGAAATATGCACCTCCTTTAAAGAATTCCCCTTCCTTACATATGTGTCAAAATTTTATTGCTCATAGTTTTTTACTAATAAACCTTGTACATTTTCAACTCTTCATCTTATGTGAAATGTGCACCTCCTTTAAAGAACTCCTCTTCCTTACATATGTGTCATAGTTTTTTTACTAATAAACCTTGTACATTTTCAACTCTTCATCTTATGTGAACTATGCACCTCCTTTAAAGAACTCCCCTTCCTTACATATGTGTTTATTTACTAATAAACCTTGTACATTTTCAACTCTTCATCTTATGTGAAATATGCACCTCCTTTAAAGAACTCCCCTTCCTTACATATGTGTTTATTTACTAATAAACCTTGTACATTTTCAACTCTTCATCTTATGTGAGCATTTACTCAATTTTTGGGTATCTTCTTTTACAAATTGGATTTATCTCCTCCCTACACATGGATTGATGCTATTGGCCCATAGGAACCTTAATTGGACCATAGTCTAAAGATTTATGAAAATCTAGACCCTTAGGCTAAGGTTCTTTATACCTATTTTCAATTAATTCTAATTGCATATTGGAAAATTCTTTTTAAATTTCTGTTTCAGGGAAACTCATCTGAATTATAAGAGATATTTTCCTATCCAAAAATATTCAAAATCTGAATATTCTCTCTCTAGAATATTTTCTCTCTCTAGGTTAAAACAGCCACAAACAAGATCTCTTATATTTCAGAAAAGGAATTGATTACAGGAGAATATACTAGACATCAAAAAGGGGTTGGGGGAGGAATCTTACATTCTACCCCACTTAAAAAACGCGAGATGTCCTCATCTCGCAACTTGGAATAATTTTGCAAGATGCACGAATATGAGACTTAGAGAAAAATTTTAATCACGATTAACCACCAAGAAAAGTCTTAAAGAGAGCAAGATTCAAAATAAGAACAAGATTTAAACTTTATTCATTCTCGGAACTTATACAGTAAAGATAGAGAAACTCTTTACACTTCCATAAGTCCGTCCATCATATGGTCACAAAAGCAGTCCTCACAAGCTGCACAAGTATAGGGTAACTCATCTATGGGAATGATTCTGCTGGTTATTGCCGCACCTATCTCAGTGGTATGAGGTGATCTAACAAAAGGACCTCTGAGAGGCAAGCCAAAAACGGGGTAAAGGCATATCTTCTCATGAGGAAGAAAACACGCCAGTAAGAAGACCCGCTCAGAAAACCCAAGATGCCTTGATCTCATGACGCAGTAGTATCGGGGACCCAAACCCAAGGCTTCGATAACCATGGCCAAGCGGACATTGTTACGAAAGTGCTGCTGTCCCCAGGGTGTTACCCTAGTTATGTTTTGATAGGTCCGCCATTTGGTCTGCGCTACAGAAGTTCCTAGGTGAGGAAAAAGTGAGCGCTCATACTGTTCTATAAAGTCTTTCTTCACAGACTCTCTTGCGTCTTGAAGGTGAGAAATCATCAGGGATAAAACTAATTCCTGTTGCCAAGCCATGAAGGAGATTAAGAAAGAAAGGAGATTGATGGGAGTAAGATTACTGTGAGCGACAAGTAAAAGTTACGACTTATATAAAGGAAGGAGCTAGTGTAACCTAGAAGCCAACGGTAACTTGCCACTGAAGTTTTACCGTCTTTCCATGATTTGTGTTTGACACATTTTTCTATAGAAGGCATTGAGAATTTTGAGATGAGGAGATAAAAGAAACTTGTAGGCTAAGTCACCTACTTTCATTGAATTCAGATACAAGGATCACAATATCTGGGGGATAACTTCTTATACTCCCCAAGAGATAAAGAACTTCTTTTGGGCCGTACTCGAATGAAAACCAAAACCTTGGTATCCAAAACACCGATTCTCACTTCTAAACTCATTGTTCTAAATCCTTAAAACAGGCGTGATTCCTGAGAAGTATTCTAGGAAAAGGGTCTTCCTTTTTTAAACAAAATTTTTTTTTTTAAATTTTAGAGAGGGAATAATTATAAGATCAGAAAGGAAGATTCTTACTCCAGTATACCTCGAAGGCTGGGGAGGAATCTTACATTCTACCCCACTTAAAAAATGCGAGATGTCCTCATCTCGCCAAGTAGAGGACAACTCTTTTTCTTAAGATCCAATTTATTCTGGGGTTCCTTATATTCTGGTCAACCCAACAGAACACTGGGATAAATATCCCTTATATAGAACTCATTATTAAATAACAATTCATTCAGATCATATCATTCATATCTTTAACATGATAATGGTCCATTAGACCGAAAAGTTTCCTTCGAAACATTCCTCCACGGAAATTTCAGTCAAGCAAGTTCTCAATTTGACATCCCTTAACTTGATCTACCGGTCAAATATTAACAGTAGCAATCTAACAGCACACCCATTAACCTCATAGTGATTTGCTGAATTCATTATCATCATTCTAGTTATGAATATCATTACAGGGATTCGTCCCATTCCCCCTCATTGTGGTTTCATTATATTTCAACTAATTTTTTAAAAATCAACATTTTTCAATCAGCATTTTCAATCAGCATTTTCAATCAGCATTTTCAATCAGAATCCAAATCAATTCATCCATTCTCAAACAGAATTAAAAATCATATCAATCACATGCAAAATCATCATCTGGATAGCATTAACGGTTATAATTTCAAGTCTTAGATTTACTCGTATATACTGTCAGTAAAGACCAAATTTTTAATTGGATCCCATCACTACAGTGGTTGGGTGGTTGGCTAACCCATGGGATCGGATGGGGTTAGGCTGGACTGATGGATCCGTAAAAAATTTGGTTAGGTTTTGTCCCGGGTACCAAGGAAAAGAGTTCCAAGGCCCCCTAGCCGGATGTTCATGCAAAATAAAACTAGTCACACCACTCACACACCCAATATGAAATTGCCTTTTTCAACCAGATTCAACCAGTTTAAAACAATCCTTTAATAAAACCATATTATCATTGATCACCATCTTCCAATTTATCCAATTGATTCTTAATTTCCCATCATTCCTTCCTCAGAGTATCTATGGCATCATTGGCAACTAGAACGCTCAGGAGCCGTTTCGATAGTTCCTAGCCCATAATACTTGGCAATATAATCACTTAACAAGATGGACTCTCATTGAAGATCAGCAAGATCAACCAACAGATCCATATAAGGAGCCATGGACTCATCCATTGAAGACCAGCAAGGTCAATCAACCAGATCCATGCTCGATTTCAGAAAACAACTCCAACTCTGTTCCAATATCTTCCTCGACGCACGCGTGGGTATCCTAGGCGACCCAGAGCCCGAGCACCGTATGGTCAGCACCCTCTAGGATCCTTCGCAGGTAACCTAGCGCTTCACGCATAGGCCGCTTCCTTGGCCCCTCATCCACCGTACCGGAAGCTCACCATTTTAATCGCACCGAGGCTGGTCAAGACCTCGGCCGACCTTGCTACGCGAGACGTCCTTCATTGACTCCCCGTCAGCAGTTGCAACTTTCTCATCACGACTTTAATCACAAGACGGTCAAAATGCTCCCCCCAGCATTCTTGACATAAAACAATCATTTACAAACAGCATTTACAAACAGCATTTACAAACAGTTTACAATACAATTTCTATTTTAACTTTCATTTTTCCACATTATCCCTCCTCAATCTACATTACTTATTCCATATTCCATTTATATGTATACTCATCCCATCACATCCTTTCCATCTCATCACTTCAGATTCCCTCACATCACAATCGTATATTCACATCCATACATCCACAACTATATGCGTACATTCACATCTACATGCATACCTCTACATCCCTATGCATACATCCACATCCACATTCACATTCACCTCCCGACCTTGCTACGCGAGACGTCCTTCATTGACTCCCCGTCAGCAGTTGCAACTTTACCATCACGACTTTAATCACAAGACGGTCAAAATGCTCCCCCCAGCATTCTTGACATAAAACAATCATTTACAAACAGCATTTACAAACAGTATTTACAAACAGTTTACAACACAATTTCTATTTTAACTTTCATTTTTCCACATTATCCTTCATCAATCTACATTACTTATTCCATATTCCATTTATATGTATACTCATCCCATCACATCATTTCTATCTCATCACTTCAGATTCCCTCACATCGCATATCGTATATTCACATCCATACATCCACATCTATATGCGTACATTCACATCTACATGCATACATCTACATCTCTATGCATACATCCACATCCACATTCACATTCACCTCCATACATCTACATCTACATGCATACATCCATATCTCCATTCACATCTACATCTATACATCTACATCTACATGCATCCATCCACCTCCACATCCACATCTACATCTATACATCTACATCTACATGCATACATCCATATCTCCATTCCCATCTACATCTATACATCTACATCTACATGCATCCATCTACCTCCACATCCACATCTACATCTATACATCTACATCTACATGCATACATCCATATCTCCATTCCCATCTACATCTATACATCTACATCTACATGTATCCATCTACCTCCACATCCACATCTACATCTATACATCTACATCTACATGTATACATCCACATCCACATCTATACATCTACATCTACATGCATACATCCACATCTCCATTCACATCTACATCTATACATCTACATCTACATGCATCCATCCACCTCCACATCCACATCTACATCTATACATCTACATCTACATGCAAACTTCCACATCTCCATGCATAATAAAATTCTTTTAATTAATCTAGGATGATAGTTCCTAGAATATGGTAGGAAGTCCTCTTTTTATGCTTTGAATGAATTTATTTTATGCGTAATTTCTATAAAAATTTTGCCATAGCTCCGCTACTATGACTGATAAATCTCAATTTTTTTTTCTAAGGGATAAAGCTCATTATCAAAGAAATAATTAGAATGGTCTCTAATTGGATCATCAATCCATAATGGTCTCTAATTGGATCATTAGGAAAACAATTAGAATGGTCTCTAATTGGATCATCAATCCATAATGGTCTCTAATTGGATCATTAAGAAAACAATTAGAATGGTCTCTAATTGGGTCATCAATCCATAATGGTCTCTAATTGGATCATTAAGAAAACAATTAGAATGGTCTCTAATTGGGTCATCAATCCATAATGGATTGAATCATCAATGTGCATAAACTAAAAGCATAGCAAAAAGCCATTAATTTGGCCTCAAGCATAGCTTAATCTTGGATTAAGGAAAAGCTTTATGAAAAGCTTCATTTGGATTGAGAATGGGTCATGAGTATGACCATTTCTTGAGTGAGAGAGAGAAATTATAAAAACCATTAGAATTTAAATATAAGTGGAAATTAACTTCTATAGCATTTATTAAATTATGTAACTCTTCACTACTATTCACCAATTAACTTCAATAGCTTTTAAAAAAAACCATACCAATTAAACTTCTCAAGCTTGAGAGGGGTTGAGAAGAGAGAATCATTGAGAAATCATAAAAATTCAATATACTTACCTTATGATTTGCTTGATTCTTTATTCACGGTAGAGGCCCCCAACCAATCAATTGGTTTAGTATGTTGATGGAGCCACCAATGGGGATTGAAGAAAGAGAGAAGTGTCAAAAACTAGTGAATTATTAAAGAATTCACAGTTCTTGGCTTAGGTGGAGTAACATAGCATAAGACACTATATATTTTGGCTTAGATGGAGTAGAGTAACAAAGCATAAGACTATATTTTGGCTTAGGTGGAGTAGAGTAACAATGCATAAGACATTATATTTTGGCTTAGGTGGAGTAGAGTAACAATGCATAAGACATTATATTTTTTTCAACAAGGGGAGGCTTCTATTTATAGGAAAATTTGAGCTCCTAACCAAACAAACTGATTCTAGAATTTTCCAAGTCAGTTTGGTTGAATTTGGACTAGATTTGGACCTAGTTTGGTTACTTTTTGATTCGGTTTGGTTCCATTTTGATTTGGTTTGGTTCAAGAGAGATGAGAGATAAAAATATCACATTATTTTTGAGTTTAAAACTCATTCAAGCATGTGAAATATGCACCTCCTTTAAAGAATTCCCCTTCCTTACATATGTGTCAAAATTTTATTGCTCATAGTTTTTTACTAATAAACCTTGTACATTTTCAACTCTTCATCTTATGTGAAATGTGCACCTCCTTTAAAGAACTCCTCTTCCTTACATATGTGTCATAGTTTTTTTACTAATAAACCTTGTACATTTTCAACTCTTCATCTTATGTGAACTATGCACCTCCTTTAAAGAACTCCCCTTCCTTACATATGTGTTTATTTACTAATAAACCTTGTACATTTTCAACTCTTCATCTTATGTGAAATATGCACCTCCTTTAAAGAACTCCCCTTCCTTACATATGTGTTTATTTACTAATAAACCTTGTACATTTTCAACTCTTCATCTTATGTGAGCATTTACTCAATTTTTGGGTATCTTCTTTTACAAATTGGATTTATCTCCTCCCTACACATGGATTGATGCTATTGGCCCATAGGAACCTTAATTGGACCATAGTCTAAAGATTTATGAAAATCTAGACCCTTAGGCTAAGGTTCTTTATACCTATTTTCAATTAATTCTAATTGCATATTGGAAAATTCTTTTTAAATTTCTGTTTCAGGGAAACTCATCTGAATTATAAGAGATATTTTCCTATCCAAAAATATTCAAAATCTGAATATTCTCTCTCTAGAATATATTCTCTCTCTAGGTTAAAACAGCCACAAACAAGATCTCTTATATTTCAGAAAAGGAATTGATTACAGGAGAATATACTAGACATCAAAAAGGGGTTGGGGGAGGAATCTTACATTCTACCCCACTTAAAAAACGCGAGATGTCCTCATCTCGCAACTTGGAATAATTTTGCAAGATGCACGAATATGAGACTTAGAGAAAAATTTTAATCACGATTAACCACCAAGAAAAGTCTTAAAGAGAGCAAGATTCAAAATAAGAACAAGATTTAAACTTTATTCATTCTCGGAACTTATACAGTAAAGATAGAGAAACTCTTTACACTTCCATAAGTCCGTCCATCATATGGTCACAAAAGCAGTCCTCACAAGCTGCACAAGTATAGGGTAACTCATCTATGGGAATGATTCTGCTGGTTATTGCCGCACCTATCTCAGTGGTATGAGGTGATCTAACAAAAGGACCTCTGAGAGGCAAGCCAAAAACGGGGTAAAGGCATATCTTCTCATGAGGAAGAAAACACGCCAGTAAGAAGACCCGCTCAGAAAACCCAAGATGCCTTGATCTCATGACGCAGTAGTATCGGGGACCCAAACCCAAGGCTTCGATAACCATGGCCAAGCGGACATTGTTACGAAAGTGCTGCTGTCCCCAGGGTGTTACCCTAGTTATGTTTTGATAGGTCCGCCATTTGGTCTGCGCTACAGAAGTTCCTAGGTGAGGAAAAAGTGAGCGCTCATACTGTTCTATAAAGTCTTTCTTCACAGACTCTCTTGCGTCTTGAAGGTGAGAAATCATCAGGGATAAAACTAATTCCTGTTGCCAAGCCATGAAGGAGATTAAGAAAGAAAGGAGATTGATGGGAGTAAGATTACTGTGAGCGACAAGTAAAAGTTACGACTTATATAAAGGAAGGAGCTAGTGTAACCTAGAAGCCAACGGTAACTTGCCACTGAAGTTTTACCGTCTTTCCATGATTTGTGTTTGACACATTTTTCTATAGAAGGCATTGAGAATTTTGAGATGAGGAGATAAAAGAAACTTGTAGGCTAAGTCACCTACTTTCATTGAATTCAGATACAAGGATCACAATATCTGGGGGATAACTTCTTATACTCCCCAAGAGATAAAGAACTTCTTTTGGGCCGTACTCGAATGAAAACCAAAACCTTGGTATCCAAAACACCGATTCTCACTTCTAAACTCATTGTTCTAAATCCTTAAAACAGGCGTGATTCCTGAGAAGTATTCTAGGAAAAGGGTCTTCCTTTTTTAAACAAATTTTTTTTTTTAAATTTTAGAGAGGGAATAATTATAAGATCAGAAAGGAAGATTCTTACTCCAGTATACCTCGAAGGCTGGGGAGGAATCTTACAGAACTCAGCCACTAGGACCCTTCAAAGGAGAAGGAGAGATCCTGGGCGAGGCCATGGAGAAATGGGTGGAAGCCATGGAAGAATATTTTGACGTCACCGGCTACAATGAGTGAAGCAAAATGGATCTTGCCAGGCTGAAGATAGTGGAAACAGCCAGGGTGGCATGGAGGAACCATTGCGACACCAACCGCCTGGACAGAAATACTCAGTCCTCGAATGACCTTAAAACCTATTTAAGGAAGAGATTTTGTCCCCTGGATTTTTGGAAACCAAAATGAACGAACTCTTAGAGCTGAAGCAGGGGAGCAAAACCATCGAGGAATATCACCAGGTCTTCGCTCTTCTACTCAAATATTCACCACCTCTAGATGAACAGCAACTCATGGCCAGATTCATTCGGGGAATGAACAAATCCTTGGACACACTGCTGGTAGAAAATGCCAAGCCAGTGTCCATGGCTGAAGCTGTCATGATGGCAAAGGACTTTGCCAAAGCCTTAATCGTAAAAAGTCTCGCCAAAGCTAGCTCCCTCATCCTTTAAAAGATTTCAGACTCCGAGAAGTTCTTCTGACTTTTTGCCTCCAAAGAGACACCAAGGTCCTAACCAGAATGGTGGCGACGAGAAGCTTCAGAAATGAAGGAAGACCTTTCCCCCGACGAAGTACATTCTCAGGAACTCCAGCTCTCTCCAGAATGCAAAGTTAAGAGCTTCGAAGCGAGAACAAATGCTTCGGATGTCAGGGATTTGGGCACCAGCTCAAGGATTGTCCATCTCCTTCGGTGGGCCAAGAAGCCAAGGTCCCAGAGTTACGAGACGGACTCCTTCTTATCAGTCCAATCTGGGTCCCCCGTGCCAGAATCAGGGTAACCCAAGAAGAGTGCCAGCTCAGCCTACAGCCTCCATGCAAAGCAGTTTTCGAACTCCCTCCCAGAATCGGAATAACCAAAGAGAGAGAGTTCCACCTCAAACAACATCCCACTCTTCTCCCTTTATTGGTTTTTGTCTTGATTGTATCATAGGAGGCATCCTTGCTCATCTCCCTTGCAACTTCCTCCGCATAACATGGTAGTATACTACAATAAGAATTTTATAAACCGCATTTCATTAACATTTCAAAGCACATGGCAAAAACTCACACACAAAAGCATATCATCCTCCTAGAGTGCATATAATGTCCTAAATAAGTCAATAGTAGTAACCTTAACAAACCATGACAAAACATAAGTCAATAGTAGTAACCATACTAATCAAAAGGGTAGCCATATGCATCATCCACTAGCTCACTCTCTGAAATCTCCTCGTCTGAGCTGGCTGATCTCTAGTACCTGCAGAAGGTCCCTCTACCAAAGGTTGTAGAATGCGACCAACAATGTCAGCGTCACTATCAAAAGAATAACAGGGGCGGCCAGATGCGATGCATGCACACATCAAAGGGACTGTACCACTACCCATCTCCAAAGCCAATCCTCCGGGAGGACAAAGAGCCTCTAGAAAGCATCGCACAAATCCGACACTCTGCTGCACACCTGATCTCAAATGTGCCTCCTCGCCAGCCTCCCGATACCCTCCCAGTATCTGGCAAATAGTGACGAATGACATGCCGCGAGAACTGCACACCATGATCATGTCATAATGTGGCACTCTCCTGAAGATGTAAAGAGGCCATGTAGCCTCGACGTCGTAGCATGTACAAGTAGAAGGCATCCATCTATCGCACAATAATGACAAAAAATAGAGACATGTCACAAACTAATCAAGAACAACAAAGCACCAAGAAAACTAAGTGTACAATAACCATGTCAAATACCTCTACGGCAATACCCTCAATCGTAACCTCATCCATGAAGGCTAAGTCCTCAATCGTAACCTCATCCATGAAGGCTAAGTCCTCAACTATGAATCTATGCACAATCTCTAGCTCACACCGCGGGGCATATTTCTCCACCCATGAGGGAGAGTCCCCTGACAGAAAGAAATACATTTTAAACATTGACAATTACCTAACAATCTTATTCACAAGTACCTAACAATCCTATTTACATATTTCTGACTGAAAGAATCACCTGAAATGGAGGCAAGACAAACAACCCATCCTGAGTCCGCCAAACAAGCTGCTGCCACTCCAAGCCCATGCCGAATATGATCCTCCGACACCTTGTTCCACAATGGAACACCGTCTCATCCATGCGCATAGTCCATGGGAAGATCCAAGAGCATAAAGTCAGCAGCCCATGCCACCGTCTTTTTCTTTTTCTTATACTCCATCCCCAATTTATTGTTTTCAAAAAAAAATGTATGGATCTTTGCATAATCCTCATTCCTAATAGAGGATGAAAAATCCTTACCCATAGAAATATAATCTCCACATCCAAATGAAAAGATAGAGCGATCCAAAGAAGCCCCCCCTTGTATGGACAAGAGTGGCACATATTCTTTTTGGGATGGTGGTCTAGGACATGAGGATGGACCTAAATAATCAGGGCAAGAATAATGAATGAACAAAACAATCGACTTGCGTATATCCATAAAAAGAAGTATACCACTATGAAAGCTACCATGCATACCAACATCGAGTGGTGGTGAATTGTCATCAACAAAAATTTCACGATCTAAAACAAAACAAACAAAGAAACATAAATCTTTATTTTACAAGGAAGGTATATAAAGTATCCAACATAGATAGCTAGCCTTCTCTAAGTTGCATGAGACATGAATATGCAAAGTGAAATAAGC
This sequence comes from Cibotium barometz, assembly GCF_041138505.1. Classification (NCBI taxonomy): domain Eukaryota; kingdom Viridiplantae; phylum Streptophyta; class Polypodiopsida; order Cyatheales; family Cibotiaceae; genus Cibotium; species Cibotium barometz. The sequence continues at coordinate 31,214,644 of NC_141067.1, forward strand.
AAAAGTCACATGTACTCTGTGTCTCACTAATGTGAGCTTGCTTGCCCTTTTGAGCTTGCTTGCCTCTTTGAGCATGCTCACCCCTTTGCGCTTCCTTGCCCCTTATTTGATCACCTTCAAAACCACTTCTTTGTTAGAAAAGTAAAGCTTAAGGAAAGAGAGGAGACAGTTGTGGAAGCCACTTCTTTGTTAGAAAAGTAAAGCTTAAGGAAAGAGAGGAGACAGTTGTGGAAGCCACTTTACCTTGACTCAGACAGCCACCACTTGCACCCTTTCCCTTTGATTTTTGCCATTCCTCAAACTTAGCTTTCTCACTTGGCAATACATGGGGCGAGGGCATGTCAATCCACCAAGGGCATGTCTCAATCTCAAAAGGTGAGAGAGCAATCATATTCTCCCCATACATAGTGGACTCTTTGTTAGTGATATCCACCCATGTTTTACAAGCCTTGGGCAAATCAACAAGTAGCTTGAGGTCTCTCAAGTGCAAACAATACCTGGAATATTCAAAGATAATTTATCCAAGCCAACACAAACTACACAAACAAAAGGCATTAAAATAGAAAACCAACCGATAGAGCAACCGACATGCGACTGCATCAAGATGGGAGTGAATAGGTTGACCCTCTTTTTTGGACTTTTCTTTAGCACCAGTTTTCTTAATGTTGCCAAAAATATATTTTCTACCCTCATATCGTATGGATGCAAAGTAATCATGAAGAGATGGCTCATCGGGCAAATTAATTGGATGCTCTGTGGTAGCTACTATTCTTATCTCTTGCTCCAAAGAACAAAGTGCATTCTTTTCTATCATTTCTAGCAATAGTTCCCTCGACAACCACCTACAATGATAGAAATAATGAAAGGCACGAAAACATGCAAAGCAAAGATAATTTTTTTCTATGAAGCATAGAGATAAAGCAAGAAAAGTGAAAAACTCTTATGCTCTGAACTCTGTGTTTGTTGATGGCATACCATGGGTATTGCAAACAGATCTTGAACTCTCAAGCAATCTCAACCAAGTTATCTTTTTCTCCGCAGCACTAACGGAAGAGATTGCTATCAAATTCAACTTTTCAATACCCATAATGGTGTCCGTTCCATCAAATTGAAGAGAAAACAAGGTTTTTCGATTAATTCAAAACCTAATAAATATACCAAAACCATTTCATATTAGTAGGAGACAAACACAACAATAATAATTTAAAACAAATCAAACATTCCAATACTTTTTGCATACGATCAGTGTACTTTCGTCGCAACTCAGTGGAGATCTCCTTTTCTTTTAAAGCCCTCTCCTCCACACTTAGACCTTTTGTCACTTCAACTACTTTGGTCCTTACTTTCTTTTGAAACTCAACCTACAAAATTTTGGGAAAATCATTGCATACCATACTTTCTAATCCTCTCATAACAAGAAAGAGCCCAAATATATATCTACCTGGTAGACAAGCTGGGCCAAATCCTCTCTAGCCAGCAGATACCATGGGGGTGAAGTCTTTGATTCAAGCTTCTTTTTGGCTTCCAAGGTTTTAGCCACATTAGCAGGTTGCTCTCGCAAATAGGATTTAATGTCACACTCACAAATATTTGCAGCATTGAGCAATGTATCCTTCAAATTTGTGACTATGACTGCATGCTCCTTCAAGCTTCCAAAAAAAACAAAAATTTAATACAAATGCATTTAATGAGAAGGATAACATGCGCATTGTGTTTTGAGAGGAACTTACTCATTCATGCGAAGAAAGCCAGCAAGCAAGGAGACTTCACTGAGTCTAGTTAGATCAACAAAAGTGCTAAAGACCCTCAAATGCCATTCTTTATCATCTTTATTTTTCTCTGTAATGAGCTCCATCCAAGCCACTGTGCGATGGTTTCCCTCCCACACATAGAACATTTTATTGGAAAGAAAAGACAACCCCTTCTTGGTTCTCAACTCATTCTCAAACTCTTTATCTATAGCCTGCGAGTGGGCATCCCATGAAGCCCCCATCTCACTTGTCACCGGAATTGCCCACCACAAGGGGAGACAATAGAGACAATGAAAATACCCTTCTCTGGACAGTAAGTTTCACCCTCTAAGGCTATTTTGAGTAGCGAAGTGTCGCTTCTCAAACCTCAAACCCTAGGGTATGGAAACATCCTACAAAGGGGAATGGGTGGGCACCTTGAAACATCTAAAACCCTGCATTTAGCCAATACATCTCCACCTTTCATAATTTCCACCACCTCATTTTCCCCTTGCTCTTCTTTCTCACTACACATGGACTACTTGTACAAAGAAAAAGGTTAGGTCTAAACTTTGTTTACATTTTTTTGAAACTCACATGTTGCAATGGTTGACTTTTGGTATTTGATTAGGATTCAGAGATCCATGGATATTGCCCGTCAAAATGTGAAGGGATCGGTTCTTGGGCTCGAAGCATTACTGGATCTTAAGGAGAAAACAAATAAGCGATACCCTTTCTTTCATAGCCTCTTATTTCCAAACCAGATGGCAAGCAATGTGGAGCCTCATGTATTTAAGATGTCCTCTGTGGGTCCTGGAAGTGGGATTGACTTGGTTAATCAAATGAGGCCAGGTGGACCATTAGAGAAACAATTTGTCCACTTTGATCATGTGCACAGGACAAGTGGCTGGACCACAATGAGTGCACATGTTTATCACCCTTTTGTTAGAGAATTGCTTACAATTACAGGTGAGTTCAAGGTGGAGAATACAAATGCACAGGTTTTATTTTGGACTTTGATGAATGAAAGGTTGCAGCAATGTGGATTTGAGAGTGCAAAGTTTGCAGGTTTCATGGCTGATGAGGCACAAGCAAATTGGCTGCAGTGCGTACTGTTTTCAATAAAGGTAAAAGGAATGTGATGATGTTCAAGGAACACTCGTGTTCTTTTCACTGGGAAAAGAGTATGCTGGAACATACACGAATTTGTATCAAACCACAATTTCAAGAAGAGCATAAGGATTTGTGTCGACGATGGAGAGATGCACCAAGTGAAGTGTCAGCCGCATTAGCAAAGGACAAACTTGTTACATTTTGGAGTTTGGGACATGCGCATGAGACAGAGCTACATTCATTAGAGACATGGTTATCTTGGTGGGAGGTGCGGGGATTTCACTGGGCAAAATGGGTATTGACACAAGGGGGTGGAGGTCCATTTGTGCCTACAGTTAATCTCTCAGAGTCTAAGCATGCATCCATGCGAGAAACTTTGGGATACGCTCAACAAGTTAGCTTGTTCTCTGCTTTAGCTGCAAACCTTGCCATGTCAGTCTTACAAAGTGCCCATTATAAGGCCTACTTGACAGGAAGACATGAGGGGTTTGGGCCGGGTTTAAATCAAATTAAGAAAAGATTTATGTCCAGAGACGAAGGGGTTCGAGCAAAAAAAAATCTTGTGGACCTTGCATCAACAGTGTTGGAGGAACAAGATATTGTTGCTCCAGATGTTCAGAGGACAGTCCTAAAAAGTGTGATGCAAGAGAAGAAAAATGGATGCAAAAATCATACTTGATATAGATAGTCATCGGCCAGAATATGAGAACGTTACTATTCATGTTCCAAGACCAAAAAGGGGTGCTTCATGCATTCATGGGACCCCAAAAGAGAGTGAGGTTGATGTGAAAGAATGGGCTATCCGGAGAACACCACCCAAATGTCAATCTACATGCTCGGGTATTTTGGAAGGGAGAGCCAAACGCTGTGGAGCTTTCATTCGTGAGACAAGAAGGAAGGGCCACTGAAGGGTATTCCTGCACCTTGCTTCAAAGGACGTCGACAGTATAAGGATAAGGAGAGTTGGCAGATGTTCTACTTTTGTCCATCGAGTGTAATTCATTTAGCTAGAGTGGATGAGCAGATTTAGAAGTCTTGTGGGCCAGCTCCTCTTCTTTGGAAGGTTGCTAGAGGCACATGTTTGTCTGCGGAAGAGACAACCAAACTCATCAACGCGGGTTTTATTTTGGAGGGTGTAAAGCACAGTGTTTCCACTATTCAGACAACACCATGCAATGTTCGCCCAACGAGCAGAGGTGATGGCCGCATTGTAAGATGGAAGGAGAAGATAAGCAAGGCAAGCCAAGATTGCATCAACAGAGCACTTATAATGGAAGGAGAGGTAGTGCGTGAGACAGTTGTAAGTCAAGCAGAGTCACACATTTTTTGAATTTCAACAACTGATTCAAAGAAATCTGGAATCTCCTTTGCGGTTAATGTATGCAAATTTCGAAGGTGCTCTTGTCCAGAGTTTGCTTTGAGGGATCTGAAAAAAGAGTCGTATGTGCCATGTGAGCATATATATTTTGTGTTCATTAGGGTGTTTGGTTTGCAACCTGCAATACATAAATTTATGCACCAAGCTGCAATTACAAAGTTAGAGCTTAGTCAAGCACTCTCGGGACACCGCAGTATTCCTTCTACTAGTGTTATATAGAAGGAATGTATAAGGGATGTTTGGCATTTGGTTGGATTTTTTGATCCATTGCGGAAATGCAGAAATTGCAGGGAAGCAAGAAATTATGTAAAGCAAGAAATTAGGTTTACGCCATAGATAAGTCAGTAACTTTTGGGACATCTGTAATTTCTTCTTTCAGTGTCTTATAGATGGTTATATGTTGTCATTCCTTTTTTGGTTCATTAAAATAGAGTCGCATTTTGAATTATGTTTGCGCTTTCTTGATTGAGACAATATAAGTTTCTTTTGCTAATGTCAATAATTTGTTGCTGTGTTGTAAGTTGTTGCTCTATTGTTCTTGTGAGGTTCCATTTTACTACGCTTGTGTATGCACTTTCTTTGAGAATCTAAAACTTTAAGATATGACTACAAGTTCTGAATGACATTGTCAAAAGAGCTTGCTTGGTCTCTTGCCGCTTGGTTTGGGTCCTCGCTCGGTTTTTCCGTGCTTGATTTTTGGTAATCCTCTTTATTGGATATTCCCTTGAGCAAAAGGGATACAAGTGTTATTGTTGAGATTCAAGCTCGATGTCAGTGTGTGCGCCAGTTGTGTTATGTGCTGGCATGTTAGGTAGCAATATGTGTGAGACATAAATGACCACGTCCAACTGGTCATAGTGTATGGACATGGGTTGAGTGTTGAGTGAAGAAGAAGAAGATTTTCAGCCTCTCACCTTGTGTGTTCTCTATTAGGGTTTTATGAGTGTGTGTGTGCTTGCAAGAGCTCAAGCTCTCTTCCCCCTTGCATCTTTTCATGGTATCAGAGCCTGGTTTGTGCTAAGGGCTGAGCTGCAAGCAAGAGAACCACAGGAAGCAGTACGAGGGTAAGAGCTTCAACTACTCTTCCCTATTTGTGTTGGTGACTACACCCTTATTGTCGCGAGCTCTACGGGAGGCACCGGCAAACGATCTCTGATTGAGGAGCTTTCTTCACGGGAGTAAAGCTATAGGGAAACTATACTGTCCTATCGGACTAAATTTTCTAGAACAAAAACGCGTTTCGGGCGAGTTTGGACCTCCGTTTTTCAGAAAGCATGCAATTTTGAGCACTACGACAGGTAAGTCATCGATTCTCTACAGAACTCTATTTTAAGAACTGCAGGAAGACAGATTGACTGTGCAGACACTGTGGGTGCTGCAAAGAGGTCAACAGTTGCCATTGGGTGTATGTATGCACATTGAAGTCACTGGTTGTGACATTTGAGAGTACCACAGTACCGCTATAGAGAATACAACAGTTTGTGCAGGAAAAACCAGAGTGCTGTTTCTGGTAAAATTGTGTGTTTGGCAAGATGTCAAATGATGGGATAATCCAGATTGTGGCTAAAAAGCTTGATAAGAATAACTTCCATGCTTGGAGGTTCAGGTTGACGAATTTCCTGATGGGAAAGGGCTATTGGGACTACGGTGAGCATGAAGAGGCACCGGAGATACCGGATGTAAATCCAACTGTTGCAGATGTGAAAGAGTTGAAATACTAGAACCAAGGAGCCAGGAAAGTTATGTATTGGCTCTCCATTAGTATACAGGACACCAATATTGGGACACCAATATTGGTGTCCCAATATTGGTGTCCTGTATACCGGATGTAAATCCAACTGTTGCAGATGTGAAAGAGTTGAAATACTAGAACCAAGGAGCCAGGAAAGTTATGTATTGGCTCTCCATTAGTATACAGGACACCAATATTGGGCACATTCAGGATGCCAAGTCCCCCAAGGAGGCGTGGGACACCTTGGTTAAACTCTATGAAACAAATACCAAGGCACGCAAGATACAGTTGAAGAACAAACTTCATACTGTGAGAAAAAGAGCATGTCTGTGAATGACTATGCATTGAAGATAAAGGGTATTGTGGAATCCCTTGCATCTAATGGTGTGTTAGTAGATGATGATGATAAGGTGGAGGTCTATCTACGTGGTCTCGGGCCACAATACAAGGCGTTCATCAAGACGTCTATTCAGACTCGAGAAAACATTCCCAACTTTACAGATTTGGTGTCTATGCTGATTATAGAAGACAAGAGCTTGGGTGAAGACCGACAGTCTTCACAAAACAAAAACAGTTCAGAGCAACAGGCCTTCTACACAAGTTCAGGAAGAGGACAAGGTAGAGGAGGTCGTGGACGCAGTCAAGGAGGTGGCCGAACAGGTAATCAGAATTATGGCTAGCAGCAGCAACAACAACAGTCCCAGAATACACAACAACAACAACAACACACAGGTGGAACAGGAAAATTCAGAGGCAGAGGGGGAGTCAAAGAGGCCGTGGAAATTGGCAAAGGCAGTATAATGATGCACGTGAATGCTATTATTGTGGTAAGCCTGGACATGTGCAGGCAGAATGTTATAAGAAGTAGGCTGACATGCAAAATGGAAAAGTGCAACAAAACAACTATGCATCCTCAAGCAGAAATAATGAAGATAATGAAAGGTTGTTTGTTATGCAGCATGTTGTGAAGGCCATGTCTGAAAATGTTGATGCAGCACAAAAAGATGATGTATGGTATGTGGATTCAGGTGCTTCGAACCACATGACAAGTCATGGGAAGTGGTTCAAGGAGATGAAAAACCCAGAAAGACGAGGTTTTGTGGAAACAGGGGATGACACTGCTCATCCAATTGCCCATGTTGGAGATGTGCCATTGTCTATGCAGGATGGCAAAGTGAAGTACCTTGTAGATGTACTTCACATTCCGAACATAACAAAGAATCTGGTTTCAGTTGGCCAGATGATTGAGCAGGGTTTGCAGGTTTGATTTAACCCTGATGGTTGTTATGTTGAAGACTTTAAAGACAAGTACAGGTTGGTTGCAAAAGGCAACAGAGTGGGCCGAATGTTTACGTTGAATGTAGACATGCCTGAAATGAGTGCTGCGATGTTTGCAAATGGTTTAGGAATTGTTGCAGACACAGACATTTGGCATAAAAGAATTGGACATGTGAATGTGCAGAGAATGAAGTCTATGCAGACTAAAGGAATTGTGACAGGGCTGCCAAAGTTTAAAGTGGAAGGTATGCAGAGAATATGTGAAGCATGCCAATTTGGAAAGCAAACACAGCATGTATTTCCACGTAACAGATATGTGAGCAGAAATGCACTAGATGTTGTGCATTCAGATGTATGGGGTCCTACGAAGACCATGTCTATGGGAGGTTGCAGGTATTATGTGACTTTCACTGATGACCACACAAGGAAAGTGTGGGTATATTTCATGAAGGAGAAGAGTGAGGTGTTCACTCACTTTCATAATTTCAGAGTTTTGGTTGAAAAGCAAACAGGGAAATATGTAAAGTGCCTGAGGTCAGATGGAGGGGGAGAGTACTTCTCCAATGAGTTCTCTGAATTTTTGAAGAAGAATGGTATTCAGAGACAGTTTACATGCAGATACACTCCACAGCAAAATGGAGTTGCTGAGCTGAAAAACAGGCACATTGCCTTGATTGCGCAGGCATTGATGGAAGAGAAAAATATGCCACATAGCTATTGGGCTGAGGCTGTTTCTACAGTAGTATATATCATGAACAGGACTCCAGCTGCAGCCATACATGATGTAACTCCAGAGAAGAGGTTTACTGGCAGAAAACCAGATTTGTCTCATCTGAAAGTCTTTGGTGGATGCATTGCATATGTGCATGTGCCAGATGAGGTGAGAACTAAGTTGGATCCAAAAGCTAAAAAATGTGTGTTTATTGGATATTCCCTTGAACAAAAGGGATACAGGTGTGATAACCCTACTACACGTGAGTTGAGGGTAAGCAAGGATGTTGTCTTTGATGAGATGAGCAACTGGTATGCTGCTGAAAAAGAAGCTGTTGGGGCTGATGTGAGTGTAACTGTGGTTGCACAGAATGCAGGTCAGCAAATCACAGTCTTTGAGTGGACCAGGAGAGTCCTCATCTAGTGGGTCTGTTGATAGACCATGGAGTGGCAAGCTGCATCATAATACCAGTCCTGCAAATGTGATTAGTACATCACGTAAAAGAAAAGAGAAAGTGGTTGAGCCCCTTGGTATGCCTGACATTTCTGTAGGGCATTCTCATGTTGATGGAGACTCTAGTGGCTCAGATATGAGCCTTGATGAGGAGCTTGGGATCCCAGCTACTATGAGAACACCTGGTGTAAAGAAGGTTATAGAAGCCATGAATAAAAAGCTGCGAAGATCTGGGAGAGTGAGAAATCCTGTGCAGAGATTTGCCTATGATGGTTATGTGGCACATCACTATGCATATATGGCAAAGGTTGTGTAGGTTGTAGAGCCCACATGCATTGATGAGGCTGTTGGAAATGTGTGTTGGGAGAAAGCTATGGATGAGGAGATGAATGTACTATATGGAAATGAGACTTGGGACTTAGTGCAATTGCCTGAAGGCAAGAAAGCCATTGGATGCAAGTGGGTGTACAAAGTAAAACATAATAGAGATGGAAGCATAAACAGGTACAAGGCTAGATTGGTAGCCAAAGGATATGCGCAGACATATGGCATTGATTATGAGGAAACTTTCAGCCTAGTTGTTGCCAAGATGGCAACAGTGAGAGTTGTGATAGCAGTGGCTGCGTCAAAGCAATGGTCTTTACATCAGATGGATGTAAAGAATGCATTCTTGCATGGGGATTTGCAAGAAGAGGTGTATATGTTGCAGCCACGAGGTGTATATTGTTGCAGGTTGAAAAGGTGTATATGTTGCAGGTTGACAAGATTTTTGAATATCTTGTCACTATTGGCTTTCATGTAGCCAATGAAGATGTCTCGCTGTATGTGAGACATGGTGATAGAGGGGTTGTGCTTGTTGTCATCTATGTAGATGACTTGATCATTATGAGGGACCATGATGCAGAGATCTTTAATGTAAAGATCTTGCTTAGACAGAAGTTCGAGATGAAGGATCTGGGGGAGCTCAGATATTTCTTGGGCATTGAGGTGATTAGGTCACCACATGGTATTGGATTACTGCAGAGACAGTATGGCTTTGACATGTTGTCCAAGTATGGTATGACAGGCTGTAAGCCTATTTCCGTGCCATTGGATCAGAATGGCAAGCTGAGTGCAGATTCAGGAGAGATCTTGGAGGATCCTACTATGTATAGGCGCATATTAGGAAGTTTGATCTACATGACGATCACCAGACCAGATTTGAGCTATGCTGTTGGGTTGGTGAGTCAGTTTATGCAGGTTCCATGGAAACCGCACTTGGATGCAGTGAGACGCATACTGAGGTATGTGAGGTCTACTTTGCATTGTGGACTATTCTATGAGACTGGGAGAGAGATATGTGTACATGGGTACATAGATGCTGATTGGGCTAGTAGTATCTCAGATAGAAGATCTACCACTGGATTCATGTTTTCTTTGGGGAGTGCTGCTGTGACTTGGAGCAGCAAGAAGTAGCCTACGGTTGCTTTATCCAGTACAGAGGCCGAGTACAGAGGAGCTGCTATGGCAACATGTGAGGTAGCTTGGTTGAGAAAGCTACTTGCAGATTTGGGTCTATCAGTGGATAGATAAGTTGTCATTTTTTGTGACAACATTAGCAGTATACAGTTGGCCAAGAATAGTTTTTTATGCTCGTACTAAGCATATAGAGGTCCACTACCACTTCGTCAGAGATGGCAGGAGACCTTGACCTTGTTTATGTCAGCACAGAGGATCAAGTAGCTGACATCTTCACCAAAGCATTGGGTACAGAAAAGCTCCGCAGATTTAGGGCTTTGCTTGGTGTACATGAGATGGAGTTAAGCTCGAGGGGGAGTGTTGAGATATCGAGCTCATCCAGTGAGGCGGTGGACACTGATGACTCGCCTGGGGGATAGGCCCCACACCTACACCACTGGCATGGTTGGTGAGATCTTGGGTGATATGCGGCCCAGTGGGATGACAGGCTATGTGACAGCCATTCTAGAGACTGGTATAGTTATAGCGCCAACTCATTTAGTTGGGTTCACACTATGGAGAACCCGTGTATGTATTGGTTCAGTACCTTTCATATTATGTGTACTCTTATCTTTGTATATGGTGTGTTGAGTGTTGAGTGAAGAAGAAGAAGATTTTCAGCCTCTCACCTTGTGTGTTCTCTATTAGGGTTTTGTGAGAGTGTGTGTGCTTGCAAGAGCTCAAGCTCTCTTCCCCCTTGCATCTTTTCACATCTTCCATCCTTCTTTGGTCAAACGATCGCCGCCGCTAGAATCACCCATTCAGAAGTTGTAACTCGGTAGATGAAGTTAGGCTCAACAAATTTTCCACTTTGTCTCATTAATGCATCTTGTTGACCTTTTCCCAAAGCCCTTACCCTTTTGCACACTGGCTTGGCACCTTCCTTCAGTTCAATATGAAGAGTCTCTCCTTTAAATCCTCAAATCTCTTCATATGATGTGATGAAGAGATTAGGAAACTCTTGCGACATAGTTTTGTAATTGATAAATTTCTAGGATCTAATGGGGTTCATAAAGCATTATCAAATCCATGGCTGAACAAAGATAATTAAAAAACTAAAAATAATTAAATCAATCACTATCAATAAGACTAAACAAAGCACTAATCACATTATGATTACATTAATCAAATACTACAAATGAGCCAAGGATTACATGTTTTTATAGCTCTCCAAGGAACTCTCATCCACATGCTCCGTGCACCCTTTGTTGAGAATGCAAGCTCATCGGGATCTAGTGGATAGTGGTAGCATGTGGACACCAATCTAGCTATGTGTGTGTGTGTGTGTGTGTGTGTGTGTGTGTGGACAATAATGGCCGCGTCCAACTGGACAAGTGTGTGGACATTAGACTTAGGTTATTTCAATGTGAACTTATCACTGGTGTAGTGTGATGTGTTTTGTGGTGTGCAATGAAGGAAAGCTATGGAGCTTCTCTATCATGTAGATGTTGATGGTTTGAGATAATGAGAGATAATTAGGGTTTTCCTCTCTATACTTGTGTCTATTTCATATCTCTTTTCATGGTATCAGAGCTTGGTGCTCTCTATTAGGGTTTTGTGAGTGAGTGAAGAAGAGGGAAATTCTGTTTTGGAGCTATCCATTGGAGCTTGGAGCTTGCAGCAAAGAGAAGCATGGAGCACACACTTACTCAACAGATCTGAAAGCTAAGGACCATGGATAAGGAAAGATAAACACCTTGAGCAAATTGCAGGGTGATTTGACACAAGCAAAGAAAGATTTGAGTTGCCCTAAGCAAGTGGAAATCTTGTTTTGCAAGCTTTAATGGAAAGATTGAGATCTTGAATGCAAAGTGGCAAATGCATGTAATAGGTGAAAGACACATGTATGTGGCATTAGTGAATTCAATAGCAACTCATATCAAAACCCTAGATTGTTTTTGGAGAAAATCTATGCATTGTATAAGTGGGGAAATGACTGTTTTGGAAGCTTCACAAAAATAGGGAATATATGCTTCAAATTGATGCCATTGGAGGTGTTTGTACAAACTGGAAGCATTGAAGTGTTGGGAGCTTAGGTAGGATCAAATATAATCCCTACATACCATCAATGATGATTGCAAGCCTCTCAAATACTCTATACAGTAGGCGGCATTGATTTTTATGTGTATTGGAGCAGTTTTGTATGGTTCTACACATGTTTGATGCCTCTTGGAGTCATATGCGGTGTTCCAATGCACATGAAGCTTAGAAAATGGGTGAAAATTGATGTGGAGGAGCTTTTGAAACATTTGATTGAGCACATTGAGCAAGAAGGAGCTGATTTGGAGCGGATTAGCAAGGTCATTAACCTCAAAAGAGAATTAATAAAACACTAATTACTCTCTCCACTTCCATGTATGGGGTTAAATGTATATGGTTTACACTTGGTTCAATCATTTCTCAGTGATTTGAAGGATTGGAAGGCTCGCCAAAACCCGTCTCATAATAGGGCATAGTGGACTGTTCATACATAGTCAAGCTCAAATGCTACTTGGGTGAATTTTTATGCAAAGTGTGAGCTCATTGGTGTGTTTCAGAAAGCGGAGGGCTGTTTTGGATGCGTTTCTTATATTTTGTGAGTGGCACCAAGTTATTTTCAGCTTATGCAAATAGTGGTTTTGAGTCTTGGATTTTGTCGCCATAAAAATTGTGGAATGTGCAGACAACATTGGTGACGAAGTATATGTATGTATGTGTGGTTGAGTTGATTGGTTGAAATACTTAGTGAACATTGTGCATAAAAAATGAGTGACAATCCAGACACAAGATTGTTGGAGAAAAGCTTGATAGACAGAACTTCCGAATTTGGAAGTACCGCATGACAAACTTCCTTAATGGCAAAGTTCCATGGAACTTGGTGATAGGTGAGGAGACGGAGCCAAGGGTTTCCGTAGTGAATGCAACACACGCCCAACTTACATCACATAGGAATTGGACAGAGAGAGCTTTCAAAGTGCTGCATTACTTCTGAATTTGTGTGACAAATACCATGTTATGCCATATTCAGGACACACATAATCCTAAGGATGCATGGGATACATTAGTGAAGCTGTATGATATGACTACACAATTAAAGAAGATGTAATTTAAGCAAAAGATACATGGTGTGGTTTGAAATAATAGGAGCATAAATGATTATGTGTAGAAGATTAAAGAATGTGCTGATACACTTTCTTCCATTGGTGCTCCCATTAGGGCCAATTTGGATGAAAAAAGGGCTGTTTAGGGTTTCTCTATTCTTGATCTAAGGGTCAAGGAGGAGCCACGTGTCAAGAAGTATGGCATTTTTGTACACGTGTCAGGATCTATTTTGCACTATTTTAGCCATAACTTTTACATATGAACTCCAAATTTAGCGCTCAAATGGTCCACAGGTGGCGCTTGATGAGCTCTACCCATGTTGAATAGTTTTGGTAAGATCTTCATGGTCTTTTTTAAGTTGCCCCTTTTTAGATCCGTAGATAGTCCTTTTCTTGTCCAAATTGGCCCTAATGCACACAGAAGATGATGACTTGGTTGCCATCACATTGAATGGTTTGGAAAAGGATTACAAAGAATTTGAAACCTCTATCACAGTTAGAGGTGGATACTCCCCAGATTTGGATGAGTTGATCTCGTTGCTTATTGTGGAGGAGATAAAACTTGGTTTTGGTGCCTCATCTAGTACCAATGGACATGCAAGGGACCAAGCATTCTACACTCATAGAGGTGCTAGGGGGGAGAGCTAGTCCAAGAGGACGTACAGGTGGACATTTGTTAAGCCATGGATTTGAAAATGCTTTATGAACCTTATAAGATCGTAGAAATTTATCATGGTATCAAAACCTCGTTAGGAGAGGTAATTAGGGTTTCTTTGCAAGGACTAGTTCAGAGCATTTGTTAAGCCATGGATTTGAAAATCCTTTATGAACCTTATAAGATCGTAGAAATTTATCATGGTATCAAAGCCTCGTTAGGAGAGGTAATTAGGGTTTCTTTGCAAGGACTAGTTCAGAGCATCAAATAAGCAAAACAAGCAAAATCAGCATCTCCTCTTTTCCAAGCGGCACAATACACAAGCCTATAAACAACAACAAACCAGCCATATGTCATGCTTCATGTGGCTTGTTCAATAGCACCAAATTCATCAGCATAGTGCTCCCTGCAGAGATGATAGAGGAAGAGCCAAAGATAGCTTCAATAGAACTCAGAGGCAAGAGAGATCAGGTTTGCAAAAAAATAGCATCATTTGAACACAGAGTGAGGAGGAGAGAAGAAGATAGGCCCATGCAGCTCAGCCACTTGACAAGATCCCAGCGATCCTTAGCAAAGGGGGTGTCTTCAATAGCACTAGGTTTGTCAGCATAGCACACTTTGCAAAAAATAGAGAGGAATCCTTGCACCATGGTCTCAACAGGGGTGCCACATAGCTCCTCCTACATCGGCATACCCAACTCTAGAACACCATCAAAACCGATTGTTCCTAGCATCATAGATTGTGTAGATTCTTCTACACTTACAATATCACCAATCCTTAGCATCGTTTCCTTTGCTCTGCTTGGTGTTTCCCAAGCACACCTGTAGCACCACTTTGCGCTATAGCAATTAGTCACATGTCATGTAGAGATAAGGTATATTTTAAAAAAAACAAACTTAGTCTAAAATAAAAGTGGTGAAAATTGACTTTCCTAAGAGCTGTTCGCATGGGGGTGAGAAGTTGTATGGGTTTTTGTTACAAATGTACAATAGTGCATAACTCATATCGCATTATTCAAATGCTTGTTGAGAACATCCAATAATAAATCTTGCATATCGCACAGTAAACATTGTATTGGATCTAACAAAGAATTGTCCCAAAATTGTGCATATTTCCCAAAATTCCTAAATTTGAGTTCTAAGCAAGATCTTTACATCAAAGATCTCTGCATCATGGTCCCCCGTAATGATCAAGTCATCTACATAGATGACAACAAGCACAACCCCTCTATCACCTACATAGATGACAACAAGCACAACCCATAGATGACAACAAGCATAACCCCTCTATCACCATGTCTCACATACAACCCCTCTATCACCATGTCTCACATACAACGAGAAATCTGCATTGGCTACATGAAAGCCAATAGTGACAAGATATTCAGAAATCTTGTCAAACCATGCTCTTGGTGCTTGTTTTAAGCCATACAAGGTCTTATTTTCTTTGACTGTAGAGCTGAATAGGCATACTCCACTAGAACTGAAGGAGCTGAAGGTTTGGAAGCCTCCATGCAAGTTTCCTCTAGAATGAGCACAGAAGGCACTGAGGTTAATGTATTATTATTTGGATTTTCTATGACGGAGACACACTGCCCATAACAAGGATTCATGTTGGAAAGCAACACATAGATGGCCTCCTCCTCATCAATAGTCACACCTGCACCAATGAGTTGGTAATATATATACAATGGATGTTACATAAGCAACAATACTAGTTTTATCATCCTTTTCCATCCTATAAAGCTTCTTCCTTAAGAAGAATCTAGCAGCTGTATTTCTTTTCCCAAAGATAGACTTGAGAGAAAGCCATGCTTCATTCAAAGTCTTTGCAAAATTGACTTGATGAATCTAGAAGGGACAATGTCTTTGAGTCTAAAGTGGTCCACTTAGAGGTAAGATCTAGATCTCAACTTAGTCTTTCCTTAGCTCGATCTACCACTCCCCACATGTCTTTCTCAATCAGACACATTTGCATTTTGATGCACCAAGTATGGTACTTGGAGCCATCAAATTTATTGGTTTCGTCAAACATTTTCCCCACCATGGTTGCCATGGTACTCAACCTGGCACTCACACACACAGTGCTACACAAAAAAGGAAGTCCTTTATAGCTCTAGGACTTTACAATGGAGCTCGTCTTTTCATGTAGAAATGCTTTTACTCAAGTACCCTTTCACCAAATAAGTGAAGATGTGTACACATAAAGTTTGACTACTCTAGGCAATCATGGCTTTGCTGTGTCTAGTTGTGTGTGTGTGGAAAATAATGGCCGTATCCAGCTAGCCAAGTGTGTGGACATTAGACTTAGGTTTTTTCAGTGTGAACTTATCACTTGTGTAGTGTGTTGTGTTTTGTGGTGTGCAATAAAGAAAAGCTATGGAGCTTATCTATTATGTAAATTTTGATGGTTTGAGATAATGAGAGATAATTAGGGTTTGCCTCTCTATACTTGTGTCTATTGCATCTCTCTTTTCACCCTTGTGCTATCCATGTGTTCATAAAGGCCCACATGCCTTGAGCCCCCTTGCACTTTCCATGTACTTACTTTTTGACCATTGACTCCTTCTTACATTCATCCATTCACATATCTAAATAGAATTAGCCTTCATCCATTCCTATTTCATGACAATCTAAGGCTTCATCTCTTTTCACCCTTGTGCTATCCATGTGTTCATAAATGCCCACATGCCTTGAGCCCCCTTGCACTTTCCATGTACCTACTTTTTGACCATTGACTCCTTACATTCATCCATTCACATACCTAAATAGAATTAGCCTTCATCCATTCCTATTTCATGACAATCTAAGGCTTCATCTACCTTGCTCTCACATAAATGTGCCCCATACATGACATGATGGGCACCATATTTGAACACCCCCCCTTGGTGCCCGAATGGGTCTCATTCCAAGAAGGTAATGTGACATACATAGGCATGACATTCTCCCCCCTTAATGAAGACACATACATACATCATCGGTGGCTAGACGGTAATAAATCAACATGAACATACATCCACATAACTGCCCATTTCCAACTTGTCTCACTCACACTGAGCTTAGAGGTTGGCATAACATACATGGCATAGACATCATCATAGAAAATTACATAAAACATCATCACATCCATATACATATGGGCACATCTTGACCAAGGGTTGCTCAATCCCAAGGTTGACATAGATATCATACATGGGACATTAGCCACTATGCCTCATAATGGGGTGGCCATACACATAACACGAAATACATGAGAACATAAACATACATGACATTACATAACATAATTGAACATAGAACACCATATTGGGGAATATGGGAATTTCCCACAAGTTTGGGACACGTGATCAAAAGTTTGGATTAACCATAACTTGAACACCACTAATCCAAAATGAGCGCTTTATAGCTCTTTAGATTCCATTTTTCAAGCGCTTTCCAATGATAGGTCATATGATAGGGTTTTGAGAAACTTACAAACATGTTATCCATGTCCCCTTTTTAAGTATTCAAAAATGGGAATTGGGAAATTCCCAAATTCACTAATATGGTGTTATAGACATCATTGCCTCCATGGTCTTCATCTTTATCTTTATGTTGTTGAGCTCCATCTTTGTCTTTACCTTGAGCTCCATTTCCATGATCTTCATACATGTTACTTCATCTTGGTCTTCATCTTTCTCATATGGCTCCATCATCATGAGCCCATTCATCATCATGACCCATGAGCCTTCATGAATCTCATACATGGGATAATGCATAGCATTCATCTCATCTTTGACATTGAGAATGCATTGAACATACATACCTTCTATGAGTACATGTAAAATATTTTTGGTGTAAAAGAGCAAGGAATATGAGCTCCTCTTACTTCTTTGTTTTCATGAGAACCTTGTTCAAATTTCCAAAGAAATTGGTATTGACGTCATAGAATATACCATTGTTGTGGGGGACAAAAATGATGCAGCTTGCTTATTAGTTACCCACAACAAGTATATATGAATGTTGGTGGGATGTAAATTTGCCTGCACACACACACACACATGCACACCAAGAATTAAGTTTGTTTATATCACGTAGCCTCCAGTTGACCATCAAACACAGAAACTTTAACAAAGAAAGGATATTCAATGTAACTTTAAGTTGTAAGAAAGACTAGGTGATAGAATTAAAAAGATCACCATCTGTATTGAATCAAAATTCTTGAACAATGGGTGAACCATAAATTTAAAAGCTTAAGAAAGCCTTACAATCTGAATAATGATTGAACTATGAGTTTGGTAGCTTCATACAACATTGCTAAAAGATTACGAAGCTAGTTGCCCATGTGCTAACAAATCATTCTTGCTCAACTGCACTGACATGTGATGGTGCCTCACTTTTGGGTTGATTCAATTGATTCTGTTTGGCCTTGAGCATTATAGCCTTTGGAATCTTGATTTTCTCTGGAAGTCGTCCACCCTTGGGCTTCCATGCCCAAATGATGCAGCTAGTGTCTTCCCAACGCTGAGGATCATGTCTATTCTCTCGCCAATACTTGTTCCAGCAATCCTTATAAACCTCCACATCACTTGCATTCTTCTTCTTTGAAATTGGTGCCCAATATTGTATCTGAACTTGTAGGTAGTTTATCGAGTTGTTGTTTTGATCAACATCACTTGTTGTCACTCCCAACCATATTGGGTAATTTGCATCACAAGGTTGTACAAGCACAAAATCTCCTTTAGACACATCAAGAGTCGGGTTGAACTATTCAGCAGGTCTGTTGCGCATTGGACAACAATAATGGTCCTCATTTACATCAAACCTTTCATCTACATCATCCTCCACTTGAAGGTTAAGAGGCTCAGCTTTTTTGCATACACTCCTTGGCCAAAAGTCATGAAATCGAATGTCTTCCCTTGCACTAGGGGTCTGTATGTTTAGCATAAGATTCTCCCAATAGGCAAGGACCGGATTGATCCACTTAGCATAATCACTTTGGTCTCCTTTCTCTTTGCAAGTGCTCTTTCCACCAATTGACATGTTTTTTAAGCCCTCCACAACCTTCTCATTTTCCTTAACATACTCAAAGGGTGGCAAATACATAACGGTTCTTATTTTCAGAACCACAATTGTCAAGTTGCAACAACAACGTCCTTGGCAATCTCTTGAAAAATGTCCTTGAATTTGATGGCATTAAACTTGCGGCATTGACATTGCCCCTATCCTGCACATGTGTGTTAGTATGAAAGACTGACTGCATATGTGAAGAACAATTTCCCTCTGTATCCACATTTGTTTCTACATGTGTTTCTGCATCTGCATCCTTAATGCTCTGCTTGCAATATGTGTTTCTCTCCTTTAGCACTTCCATATGAAAGACTGACTGCATATGTGAAGAACAATTTCCCTCTGTATCCACATTTGTTTCTACATGTGTCTCTGCATCTGCATCATCAATGCTCTGCTTGCAATATGCGTTTCTCTCCTTTAGCACTTCCATATGAAAGACTGACTGCATACGTGAAGAACAATTTCCCTTTGTATCCACATTTGTTTCTACATGTGTCTCTGCATGTGCATCCTCAATGCTCTGCTTACAATATGTGTTTCTCTCCTTTAGCTCTTCCATATGCTAATACAGGGCCATAGTAGACAAAACACAATAAAAAAGATCCGTTCGTGGTTCTGCATCTGAGTTTTGTCAGCTCAAGTCACCATACATGTGTTGCTCTCCTCTTTCTAAGTTTCTTAAACATTTTGAGAGAGATGAAATTGTGAAGTTAGGATCACTTGGCCATAACCCCAAGGCAAAGTGATCATAAGCTGTTTTTCCATGTCCACCATGAGTGAGCATTCCTCTTAAGGATACTAGAAGCCTCTCAACCCCATTGAGAGATTTAGGAACTGGTTTAATTTGTGGTATGGCAGTCTTGCTCTGGTCCATCTTATCATGTATAATACACAAATACCTATTTGGGTTCATTTTGGAAGAGCTCCTCCAAGCATAGTATAGATTTCTACAACTCATTTGCTGCAACATTCTTTGTGCCATGTATCTAGCATGCTCCTCTTGATTTTTTTTTGATTCCAACTTGACCTTGATTGCCATACAAATGTTGCATTTTGAGAAGGTGCTGGTTTTTGATAAACTAACTGTCTTGAACTCTGTGTTCCACAATCTTGAGAGAATGATGGTTGTCATAGTGGCCGGTATTCGAATGAGACAAGTGTGTCATTCATCACTTCATGCAACATGTCCACCTGTTGTTTGTACATTGCTGGTAGAACACGTTGGGTCTCGTGGGCTCCATGCATAGTTGTCCTTGACCTATGTGGCATTTGATCGGCATTATTATCTATGAAGCCCTGTATGATTGATTTTGCCATCTCAACATGTGTCATGCCCTTCCGTATTATCCCACTGTTGCCATGACTGACATTACATGCACCATTCAAGAACTTCTTTCTGAGCCTATAGAAGGTTGACTTACCAATGCCATGCATTACATACCATGCTTTACTACAAACCTTCTTCCCATCAACAAATGTGAACTCAAAGCACTCGTCATCTTGACCTTGTCTATAGGCCATGCCCATGCAATCTCGTACAAATGTGTATCGTGTACTATAGCTCTGGTCCCCAAAAGTGTACCCTAGCTTGCATGATTTTGGATCTATCTCCAAATTGACAACATCGCTTCTCGCAACAATCAATGGTTGCGACATTGTGAATGTTTGCAACATCGCATTTTTTGCTAGCTCCATGGGTTTTATCGTAATTTTTCATTACCCTTACCCTATGGACATAGCTCCTTTTCTTATTTGTCCCTTCAATGATATCATAGTCAGTGATCATGGCATCATGGTGTCTGTCTCATCAGAACTATCGCCATCATTGCTCTCTACATCATCATCCTCTTTTTCATAACTTGAATTGTTTAGGCTGTCAATATTTTTTTGCATGAAGTGATCTTGAATACCCTCATCAATAAAAGAATATTCTGTGTCCTTCACTAATGGTTCACCATTCCAAATGTGAGTTGCTTGATCGGCAAACTGACCAAATTTAGACCTGAAGCACAAGTTGAACTGGGATGCAAAGATCCTTCTATAATGACACCCAAGCTACTCTCCCCTAGTTCTCTATAATTTATAGTCTCGTATGGGTGGACCAGCAATACCTACTCCATTGCCAAGTTTTGTACATCTGTTGTCATCCTAGAGGATGACAACAGATGTACAAAACTTGGCAATGGAGTAGGTATTGCTGGTCCCTTTTCTCTTTCCAGCTCTCCCTATCTATAAAGTGATCTTCTTGATCAACAAGAAGTTCTGCAAAATTATCCTCTTTGGTATTAGTAATGTCTTTGTCCATAACAAGGTTGACCAATGGCCATTTAATGATGCTTCCAACTGCTTGAGACATTGTTCTTGCATCCATTGTGGCAAATGGAATGAGAAATGTGTCATAAGCTTTGTTGAACATGTATTGCTGCACATGTCTCACCAATGAATTGAAAACCACATGTTTGAGATGCATCAATGGAATGAATAACCCCGCGTGCCTTCCTTTGCAGAACCATCAATGAGAAACACTGAAGCACCTTGTTTTAGACCCTCCAATCCCTGAGAAAATCAAGATCTCAATAAGAAAGATTAAAGCGATGTTTTTACGGTAGTTCATAGAACTATAAATGTAATTCAATCTCAACATGAGTTTAGGCTCTAACCAAAGTTTGAATCTCACCTATCAATGCTAGTTTGCTAGGAGGCTAGGCTCCATCCATCTAATGCTAGCTTATCAGTAGGAGGCTTCATGAGCCTCACCATCATATGTTAGTTTGTTAGGAGGCTCCAATTAAAGTTATCATCCTCACTTGCATAATATATTAGTTTGTATATGTTAGCTAGAAGGGTAGGCTCCTCCAACAAAAGTTTGAGCCTCACCCACGGATGCTAGTTTGCCTCTAGGAAGCTGAAAGTAAAGTTGTAGGAAGCTGAAAGTATATTTGGGTGTATGGGGAAAGAAGGAAGAAAAGAAGAAATCTCAAGCTCAAGCTCAAGGCTCAAACTTGAGTTTGAGCCTTGTCTATTACACAAGCAAGTAGGAATAGAGAGGGAAGCTAGAAAGTATATTTGGGTGTATGGGGAAAGAGGGAAAAAAAGAAGAAATCTCAAGCTCAAGCTCAAGGCTCAAACTTGAGTTTGAGCCTTGTCTATTACACAAGCAAGTAGGAATGGAGAGGCAAGCTAGAAAGTATATTTGGGTGTATGGGGAAAGAGGGAAGAAAAGAAGAAATCTCAAGCTCAAGCTCAAGGCTCAAACTTGAGTTTGAGCCTTGTCTATTACACAAGCAAGTAGAAATAGAGAGGGAAGCTAGAATAATCCCAGAGAACAAGTGGGGTGTGGGTGAAGAAGGGTATATAAACAAAAGTGAAACTAACTATAATCAAAAGACCTGGGACCTGGGCCTGGGCCTGGACCTGCTGGGGAATGAAATCGAAATCGAAATTCCTTTCTGCCTGCGCCCGCCCCCGTTGATTGTCACAGAGGACAAGAAGTATCAATTGATCATCGCCATATCAGAGCCGTTGATTGTCTGTATCAATTCAGATGACAAGAAGTTCCATCGCGCAGCCCCTCCCTTGCAGATCGCCAACCCCCCCTCTCGCATCCACGCCATCGCCCAGACCCCCCCTCTCCCTCTCGTAGCCTTGCCAGCCCCATCCATGCCATCACCATCGCCCACACCCCCCCTCTCGCATCCACGCCATCGCCCAGACCCCCCCTCTCCCTCTCGTAGCCTCTCTCCAGCCCCCATCCACGCCATCGCCCACACCCCCCTTCTCCCTCTCGTCTCTCATAGCCTCGCCAGCCCCCATCCACGCTATCGCCCACACCCCCCCTCTCGCATCCATGCCATCGCCATTGCCCACACCCCCCCTCTCCCTCTCGGGGATTCGCATCCACGCCATTGCCCCGGGGGCTTCACCTAAAATATGTAAGTGTATCACGTGAGTTCATCAGAAGGGGCACTTTTAATCCAAAAATTAACAGAAATATACATACAGAAGGGGTATTTTTATTCAATTTGGAAAAAAGTTTGAACTTTCTAGTGTAAATATATTTGAAAACCCATATGTAAGTAGGGGTTTTTTTATTACCCCTTGAACGCACGTGCTATGAGAATTTTTCATGTAGTGAAGGCCCCGAGGCCATTGCCCAGACCCCCCCTCTCCCTCTCGTCTCTCGTAGCCTTGCCAGCCCCCATCCACGCCATCGCCCGCACCCTCCCTCTCCCTCTCGTCTCTCGTAGCCTCGTGAGCCCCTCTCCCTCTCGTCTCTCATAGCCTCGCCAGCCCCCCCCTCTCGCATCCATGCCATCGCCTTGCCAGCCCCTCTCCCTCTCATCTCTCGTAGCCTCGCCAGCCCCCCCTCTCGCATCCACGCCATCGCCATCGCCATCGCCCAGACCCCCCCACGCCATCGCCTCGCCAGCCCCCCCCTCTCACATCCATGCCATCGCCGCCAGACCCCCCCTCTCCCTCTCGTAGCCTCGCCAGCCCCTCTCCCTCGCATCCATGCCATCGCCAACCCCTCTCGCAGCCACGCCATCGCCAGACCCCCCCCCTCTCCCTCTCGTCTCTTGTAGCATCCCCCTCTCACATCCATGCCATCGCCCGACCCCCCCTCTCCCTCTCGTCTCTCGTAGCATCGCCAGCCCCCCCTCCCTTGCATATCGCCATGCTAGCCCCCCTCTCGCAAACCGCCCCCCCTTCCTCTCACCATCACCAGTGCCCCGCCCCCCCCATTTGAAATTTGAATTTCAAATTTTCTCCCTCCATTTGTTCCACCAAATTCAAATTTGAATTTTAAAATTTTCCCTGCTCGGTGCTCGTGCCCCAATTTCGCCCCTCTCCAGTTGAAATTTTAATTTCAAATTTTCACCAAATTCAAATTTGAATTTCAAATTCCCCCCTGCTCGGTGCCCGCGCCCCAATATTTCAAATTTTCCCCCAACTCGACGCCCGACTTTGAAATTCCATTACACTGCTGGTAATCACCATCGTATGCAGTCTTCTAACACAAGGCACAATCTCAAGTTGAGCGATCTTTACTTTGCCCTTGTAAAGTGAGGCTCAAGTTTGACCCTTATGTGAAATTCTTGGCATGTAATATGGTTCCTAATTCATTATGGTACATCACTCAATGTTGAGTAATCTAAGTTTGGATACAAAGTATATGTGTAGATATAAAAATGACTAGTATTATCCTTGGTGTATTATTTAAATCCTAAAAGTAATAGCATTTTATTTTAATCTTACAGATATATACAAAGAAGGGAAAGATGAAGATAACATTGCTCAACTAGAACATCATCATGAAAGCCCTACTAGAGAGATCAACTCTCATGATTCAAATGCTAGAAATAATGAAGACAACATGGTGGAGGTAGATCACATTGATGATTAAGCTTTGCAAACATCTTCAAGGTTAATGAAGAGCTTCAAGAGACTTTTGCAACCAATATTTGGTCCGCCATGCTACACAAGAATGTTTGTGCCTATGTAAACACTCTTCAACAGTATACACATAAGAAATATCATTTCTTTATGGTGTGCAGACAAGAAGAATGTTATATCCATAATCTTTGAAAAGTGTATAGGCCAGATAAGCCTACTGTTGAGGCTATGTTTAAACCTTTACTCAAGGTTTGGAATCAGTGCCAAGATATTTGCAATAAGAAGAATACATTGCTTATTGATGATAGCCCTTTCAAGGGATGTGTTAATCCAAAAGACAACTATCTCTTCCCTGAAAGTTAATCAAGAGCCTGGGAAAAAAGAGAAGTAGAATCCATAAGCAAGGATCTAGCAATGTTGGCATCCAAAGCTAGAGTACCATTACTATCCAAAGACCAGCTAAGCTTGTTAAAAGTGTGTTACAAAAGAAGGATTTTGAGTGATCAACATGCTATTGCTTATGCTACTCGTTTGGGATATGATCGTGGTCATCTCATAAGTGGAGTTGCAGCAAAAGCATACATATCAAGGATACAAAAGGCTTACTTGAGCTTATGGGTAGGATAATGTCTGGTTTCATTAAACATTGAGTGACTATATATCAGATTCCAACCTAACTCATACTAGTTGTTGCTGCAGGTGAAGGAAACCATTTCTGAGGTCTAAACGTGCAGTTTGAAGTATGGGATCTGCACAAATATCAAGACTTGTTGGGTGTAGAATGTTTGGAGCCATTTTGTACTAAAAGCCCATAAGATAGACTTAGGCTTTGGCCAAAAAAATGTGCAAATGCCTCCATACTGTCATTTGATTATCTCTTTTGTCAATATTTGCAATTCAATTGCAATGAAGATGTGTTTGTTTTTTATTGAAGATATTGCCTTATCAAGGTGTAAGGCTATGAATATTATAATTTAATTTGGATAGACTCAATTAACTCAATAGTGAAAATCTTTTATACATCATATTCAATAAATTTGATAAAATTTAGCATTGACAATATACTCGCTCTTTTATTTTTTGGTTGAACTTCTGACGTATTGGAGCAATTGTCTATGAAGGTTTAAGATTATCCATATCATGGATGAATTTATGTTGTTGTTGGCACATAATATATTTATTTAAAATTTTGAATGTCCATTAACCATACACTTTGTTTTCAATAGGATATGTTGAAGCATATAGCTTTGATTTCAAGTGTACAGAAAACGTACTATTGAGGTGGCACCAATCATTGGTGACTCATGTACCTAGAAGCAAAAGAGTTCCACCACCTTCAGATACAATAAGGAAACAAAGAAGAGTATTGATACTTGAACTCAATGGTGTTTTACTTAAGATGTAAACTTGAATGTAACAATCTCATTGAAATTTGATTGCTTCTGGTGTTTTTAAACACCACACTCTTTGGAGATCCCTCAATTCTAAGGTTCCTTTTCCAAGTGTTCTTTGGCATTGTTATCCCACGTTTTTACTTCAATGTCCCTCAAATTTGAGCATATATATCATAATTTATAATCTTGATATAGTGTCTAAGATGGGTTTTTATCTATGGATCAATCGTAAACTTAGCACATTGTACTGTCATTGAGATTTACTTTTTGTTTTATTGTTTCTAACACCACACCCTTTAGAGATCTCTCACTTCTAAGGTTCTTTTTAAGTGATATTTAGAATTCTTTTGGTAAATTAAATAAAGCCCATGTTTTTACTTCAATGTCTCAAAGTGGAGATAGTATTTAACAGGTGTTGTATAATCTCAATTAAGTTTAGTGTCATGTTTTCCTTGTCCTTCCAATATTGTTGCATTGACGTATGTATCTATACAACTACAAACAAATATGCCAAATAGTTGTGTCAAGATATAATCTAATGGCACAAAGAGTGCACCAAAATATAGATGTTAGCTCAAACTACACAAAAATACCGAGTTTCCAACCAATCCTATAAGAAATGGGACTCGAATAATTCCCAAAATTCCTAAATTTGTCTTTTAGACAGAAGTTCGAGATGAAGGATTTGGGGGAGCTCAGATATTTCTTGGGCATTGAGGTGATTAGGTCACCACATGGTATTGGATTACTGTAGAGACAGCATGGCTTGGACATGTTGTCCAAGTATGGTATGAGAGGCTGTAAGCCTATTTCCGTGCCATTGGATCAGAATGGCAAGTTGAGTGCAGATTCAGGAGAGATCTTGGAGGATCCTACTATGTATAGGTGCATATTAGGAAGTTTGATCTACATGACGATCACCAGACCAGATTTGAGCTAAGCTGTTGGGTTGGTGAGTCAGTTTATGCAGGTTCCACGGAAACCGCACTTGGATGCAGTGAGATGCATACTGAGGTATGTGAGGTCTACTTTGCATTGTGGACTATTCTATGAGACTGGGACAGAGATATGTGTACATGGGTACACAGATGCTGATTGGGCTGGTAGTATCTCAGATAGGAAGATCTACCAGTGGATTCATGTTTTCTTTGGGGAGTGCTGTTGTGACTTGGAGCAGCAAGAAGCAGCCTATGATTGCTCTATCCAGTACAGAGGCCGAGTACAGAGGAGCTGCTATGGCAGCACGTGAGGTAGCTTGGTTGAGAAAGCTACTTGCAGATTTGGGTCTAGACAAGTTGTCATTTTCTGTGACAACATTAGCAGTATACAGTTGGCCAGGAACCCAGTTTTTCATGCTCGTACAAAGCATATAGAGGTCCACTACCACTTCATCAGAGAGAAGGTCTTGGCAGGAGACCTTGACCTTGTTTATGTCAGCACAGAGGATCAGGTAGCTGACATCTTCACCAAAGCATTGGGTACAGAGAAGCTCTGCAGATTCAGGGCTTCCCTTGGTGTACATGAGATGGAGTTGAGCTCGAGGGGGAGTGTTGAGATATCGAGCTCATCCAGTGAGGCAGTGGACACTGATGACCCGCCTGGGGGATAGGCCCCCCACCTACACCACTTGCATGGTTGGTGAGATCTTGGGTGATATGAGGCCAGTGGGATGACAGGCTGTGTAACAGCCATTCTAGAGAACCCGTGTATGTATTGGTTGAGTACCTTTTATATTATGTGTACTCTTATCTTTGTATATGGTGTGTTGAGTGTTGAGTGAAGAAGAAGAAGATTTTCAGCCACTCACCTTGTGTGTTCTCTATTAGGGTTTTGTGAGAGTGTGTGTGCTTGCAAGAGCTGAAGCTCTCTTCCCCCTTGCATCTTTTCACATCTTCCATCCTTCTTTGGTCAAACGACCGCCGCTGGAATCACCCATTCAGAAGTTGTAACTCGGTAGATGAAGTTAGGCTCAACAAATTTTCCACTTTGTCTCATTAATGCATCTTGTTGACCTTTTCCCAAAGCCCTTAGCCTTTTGCACACTGGCTTGGTACCTTCCTTTAGTTCAATATGAAGAGTATCTCCTTTAAATCCTCAAATCTCTTCATATGATGTGATGAAAGAGATTAGGAAACTCTTGCAACATAGTTTTGTAATTGATAAATTTCTAGGATCTAATGGGGTTCATAAAGCATTATCAAATCCATGGCTTAACAAAGATAATTAAAAAACTAAAAATAATTAAATCAATCACTATCAATAAGACTAAACAAAGCACTAATCACATTATGATTACATTAATCAAAAACTACAAATGAGCCAAGGATTACATGTTTTTATAGCTCTCCAAGGAACTCTCATCCACATGCTCCATGCACCCTTTGTTGAGAATGCAAGCTCATTGGGATCTAGTGGATAGTGGTAGCATGTGGACACCAATCTAGCTGTGTGTGTGTGTGTGTGTGGATAATAATGGCCGCATCCAACTGGACAAGTGTGTGGACATTAGACTTAGGTTATTTCAATGTGAACTTATCACTAGTGTAGTGTGATGTGTTTTGTGGTGTGCAATGAAGGAAAGCTATGGAGCTTCTCTATCATGTAGATGTTGATGGTTTGAGATAATGAGAGATAATTAGGGTTTTCCTCTCTATACTTGTGTCTATTTCATATCTCTTTTCATGGTATCAGAGCTTGGTGCTCTCTATTAGGGTTTTGTGAGTGAGTGAAGAAGAGGGAAATTCTGTTTTGGAGCTATCCATTGGAGCTTGGAGCTTGCAGCAAAGAGAAGCATGGAGCACACACTTACTCAACAGATCTGAAAGCTAAGGACCATGGATAAGGAAAGATAAACACCTTGAGCAGATTGCAGGGTGATTTGACACAAGCAAAGCAAGATTTGAGTTGCCCAAAGCAAGTGGAAATCCTGTTTTGCAAGCTTTAATGGAAAGATTGAGATCTTGAATGCAAAGTGGCAAATGCATGTAATAGGTGAAAGACACATGTATGTGGCATTAGTGAATTCAATAGCAACTCATATCAAAACCCTAGATTGTTTTTGGAGAAAATCTATGCATTATATAAGTGGGGAAATGACTATTTTGGAAGCTTCACAAAAATAGGGAATATATGCTTCAAAGTGATGCCATTGGAGGTGTTTGTACAAACTGGAAGCATTGAAGTGTTGGGAGCTTAGGTAGGATCAAATATAATCCCTACATACCATCAATGATGATTGCAAGCCTCTCAAATACTCTATACAGCAAGCGGCACTGATTTTTATGTGTATTGGAGCAGTTTTGTATGGTTCTACACATGTTTGATGCCTCTTGGAGTTATATGAGGTGTTCCAATGCACATGAAGCTTAGAAAATGGGTGAAAATTGATGTGGAGGAGCTTTTGAAACATTTGATTGAGCACATTGAGCAAGAAGGAGCTGATTTGGAGCAGATTAGCAAGGTCATTAACTTGTAATTAGTCAAAAGAGAATTAATAAAACACTAATTACTCTCTCCACTTCCATGTATGGGGTTAAATGTATATGGTTTACACTTGGTTCAATCATTTCTCAGTGATTTGAAGGATTGGAAGGCTCGCCAAACCCCGTCATAATAGGGCATAGTGGACTGTTCATACATAGTCAAGCTCAAATGCTACTTGGGTGAATTTTTATGCAAAGTGTGAGCTCATTGGTGTGTTTCAGAAAGCGGAGGGCTGTTTTGGATGCGTTCCTCATATTTTGTGAGTGGCGCCAAGTTATTTTCAGCTTATGCAAATAGTGGTTTTGAGTCTTGGATTTTGTCGCCATAAAATTTATGGAATGTGCAGACAACATTGGTGATGAAGTATATGTATGTATGTGTGGTTGAGTTGATTGGTTGAAATCATAAGGAACTCAATGGAGTCTTTTTGGGCCCTTTAATTTGCCATGAGGTTATGGAAACGTTTAACTTTTTGACAAATAGGAGCCCGCCATGTAAGCAAAAACCAATGGTTTGTAAGAGAGGTGTAAGAGTGGTCAAAGGGTGCACTTTTTCCCCCAAAAAGGGGAGGGGGCAATTTTACAATTTTCGGACCTCCATAACTTCTATATACAAGCTCCGATTTGAGCGGAGATTACAGATCCGTGATCTACGCATCAAGAGCTTTCCATAGATATGTTACATGATATGGTTTTATCTGCTAGATTTTAAATTCCATTTTCCCCCCAAAATTCAAATTTGAATAAAGTAGCCGTTTTGAAGCTTCAAATTAGAAAACGTTTCTTCTTAAGAGAAAAGGTTTGACTCCCTTAAACTTCCAAATAAAAGGGCCCAAGAAGACTCCATTGAGTTCCTAATGACTTAGTGAACATTGTGCATAGAAAAATGAGTGACAGACAAGACAAGATTGTTGGGGAAAAGCTTGATAGATAGAACTTCCAGATTTGGAAGTACCGCATGACAAACTTCCTTAAAGGCAAAGTTCCATGGAACTTGGTGAGTGACAGGCGAAAAGACGGAGCCAAGGGTTTCCGTAGTGAATGCAACACACGCCCAACTTACATCACATAGGAATTGGACAGAGAGAGCTTTCAAAGTGCTGCATTACTTCTGAATTTGTGTGACAAATACCATGTTATGCCATATTCAGGACACACATAATCCCAAGGATGCATGGGATACATTAGTGAAGCTGTATGATATGACTACACAATTAAAGAAGATGCAATTTAAGCAAAAGATACATTGTGTGGTTTGAAATAATAGGAGCATAAATGATTATGTGCAGAAGATTAAAGAATGTGCTGATACACTTTCTTCCATTGGTGCTCCCACACAGAAGATGATGACTTGGTTGCCATCACATTGAATGGTTTGGAAAAGGATTACAAAGAATTTGAAACCTCTATCACAGTTAGAGGTGGATACTCCCCAGATTTGGATGAGTTGATCTCGTTGCTTATTGTGGAGGAGATAAAACTTGGTTTTGGTGCCTCATCTAGTACCAATGGACATGCAAGGGACCAAGCATTCTACACTCATAGAGGTGCTAGAGGCAGGGGGAGAGCTAGTCCAAGAGCACGTATAGGTGGACATTTGTTAAGCCATGGATTTGAAAATGCTTTATGAACCTTATAAGATCGTAGAAATTTATCATGGTATCAAAGCCTCGCTAGGAGAGGTAATTAGGGTTTCTTTGCAAGGACTAGTTCAGAGCATCAAATAAGCAAAACAAGCAAAATCAGCATCTCCTCTTTTCCAAGCGGCACAATACACAAGCCTATAAACAACAGCAAACCAGCCATATGTCATGCTTCATGTGGCTTGTTCAATAGCACCAAATTCATCAGCATAGTGCTCCTTGCAGAGAAGATAGAGGAAGAGCCAAAGATAGCTTCAATAGAACTCAGAGGCAAGAGAGATCACGTTTGCAAAACAATAGCATCATTTGAACACAGAGTGAGGAGGAGAGAAGAAGATAGGCCCATGCAGCTCAGCCACAAGCTCCCAGTGATCCCCAGCAAAGGGGGGGTCAACAGCACTAGGTTTGTCAGCATAGCACACTTTGCAAAAAATAGAGAGGAATCCTTGCACCATGGTCTCAACAGGGGTGCCACATAGCTCCTCCTACATCGGCATACCCAGGTCTAGAACACCATCAAAATTGATTGTTCCTAGCATCATAGATTGTGTAGATTCTTCTACACTTACAATATCACCAATCCTTAGCATCGTTTCCTTTGCTCTGCTTGGCGTTTCCCAAGCACACCTGTAGCACCACTCTGCGCTATAGCAATTAGTCACATGTCATGTAGAGATAAGGTTTATTTAAAAAAAATAAACAAACTTAGTCTAAAATAAAAGTGGTGAAAGTTGACTTTCCTAAGAGCTGTTCACATGGGGGTGAGAAGTTGTATGGGTGTTTTTTTGATGCAGCAACAATGTGGGTAACTAATAAGCAAGCTACATCATTTTTGTCCCACAACAATGGTATATTGTATGACGTCAACAGCAATTTCTTTGGAAATTTGAACAAGGGTCTCATGGAAACAAAGAAGTAAGAGGAGCTCATATTCCTTGCTCTTTTACACCAAAAATATTTTACATGTACTCATGGAAGGTACTTATGATTCTCAATGTCAAAGATGAGATGAATGCTATGCATTATCCCATGTATGAGATTCATGAAGGCTCATGGGTCAAGATGATGAATGGGCTCATGATGATGGAGCCATATGAGAAAGGTGAAGACCAAGATGAAGTAACATGTATGAAGATCATGGAAATGGAGCTCAAGGTAAAGACAAAGATAGAGCTCAACAACATAAAGATAAAGATGAAGACCATGGAGGCAATGATGTCTATGTTCAGTTATGTTATGTGATGTCATGTATGTTTATGTTCTCATGTATTTCGTGTTATGTGTATGGCCACCCCATTATGAGGCATAGTGGCTAATGTCCCATGTATGATATCTATGTCAACCTTGGGATTGAGCAACCCTTGGTCAAGATGTGCCCATATGTATATGGATGTGATGATGTTTTATGTAATTTTCTATGATGATGTCTATGCCATGTATGTTATGCCAACCTCTAAGCTCAGTGTGAGTGAGACAAGTTGGAAATGGGCAGTTATGCAGATGTATGTTCATGTTGATTTAATACCCTCTAGCCACCGATGATGTATGTATGTGTCTTCATTAAGGGGGGAGAATGTCATGCCTATGTATGTCACATTACCTTCTTGGAATGAGACCCATTCGGGCACCAAGGGGGAGTGTTCAAATATGGTGCCCGTCATGTCATGTATGGGGCACATTTATGTGAGAGCAAGGTAGATGAAGCCTTAGATTGTCATGAAATAGGAATGGATGAAGGCTAATTCTATTTAGGTATGTGAATGGATGACTGTAAAAAGGAGTCAATGGTCAAAAAGTAGGTACATGGAAAGTGCAAGGGGGCTCAAGGCATGTGGGCATTTATGAACACATGGATAGCACAAGGGTGAAAAGAGATGAAGCCTTAGATTGTCATGAAATAGGAATGGATGAAGGCTAATTCTATTTAGGTATGTGAATGGATGAATGTAAGGAGTCAATGGTCAAAAAGTAGGTACATGGAAAGTGCAAGGGGGCTCAAGGCATGTGGGCCTTTATGAACACATGGATAGCACAAGGGTGAAAAGAGAGATGCAATAGACACAAGTATAGAGAGGCAAACCCTAATTATCTCTCATTATCTCAAACCATCAAAATTTACATAATAGATAAGCTCCATAGCTTTCCTTTATTGCACACCACAAAACACAACACACTACACAAGTGATAAGTTCACACTGAAAAAACCTAAGTCTAATGTCCACACACTTGGCTAGCTGGATGCGGCCATTATTTTCCACACACACACAACTAGACACACCAAAGCCATGATTGCCTAGAGTAGTCAAACTTTATGTGTACACATCTTCACTTATTTGGTGAAAGGGTACTTGAGTAAAAGCATTTCTACATGAAAAGACGAGCTCCATTGTAAAGTCCTAGAGCTATAAAGGACTTCCTTGTTTGTGTAGCACTGTGTGTGTGAGTGCCACGTTGAGTACCATGGCAACCATGGTGGGAAAAATGTTTGACAAAACCAACAAATTTGATGGCTCCAAGTACCACACTTAGTGCATCAAAATGCAAATGTGTCTGATTGAGAAAGACATGTGGGGAGTGGTAAATCGAGCTAAGAAAAGACTAAGTTGAGATCTAGATCTTACCTCTAAGTGGACCACTTTAGACTCAAAGACATTGTCCCTGCCAGATTCATCAAGTCAGTTTTGCAAAGACTTTGAATGAAGCATGGCTTTCTCTCAAGTCTATCTTTGGGAAAAGAAATGTAGCTGCTAGATTCTTCTTAAGGAAGAAGCTTTATAGGATGGAAAAGGATGATAAAACTAGTATTGTTGCTTATGTAACATCCATTGTACATGAATTACCAACTCATTGGTGCAGGTGTGACTTTTGATGAGGAGGCCGCCATCTATGTGTTGCTTTCCAACATGAATCCTTGTTATGGGCAGTGTGTCTCCGTCATAGACAATCAAAATAATAATACATTAACCTCAGTGCCTTCTGTGCTCATTCTAGAGGAAACTCGCATGAAGGCTTCCAAAGCGGCAGCTCCTTCAGTTCTAGTGGAGCATGCCTGCTCATTCTAGAGGAAACTCGCATGGAGGCTTCCAAAGCAGCAGCTCCTTGTTATGGGCAGTGTGTCTCCGACCGTCATAGACAATCAAAATAATAATACATTAACCTCAGTGCCTTCTGTGCTCATTCTAGAGGAAACTCTCATGGAGGCTTCCAAAGCGGCAGCTCCTTCAGTTCTAGTGGAGCATGCCTACTCAGCTATAGTCAAAGAAAATAAGACCAAGGATCCTCGAGCATGCTACTATTGCAAAAATAAGGGCCACATCATCATAATAAGGGCCACCAAGCTATGAAGAGGCATCATTATCCCCTTCCTTTCCAGGATAAGATATTCAACCAAGTAGCGAAGCATGAGAGATACTCAGTCTGTAATGGGTATAGTGGCTATTTTTAAATTAGGATAGCCCAAGAAGATCAAAACAAGACCAATTTTATTACTCCATGGGGATTATTTTGTTATAGAGTTATGCCTTTTGGGATTCTCAATGCCTATTCCAGTTTTCAAAGTTGGGTAGATAAGATCCTTACTCCTGACCCTAGATGTTTGTCTAGATCTTTTTGTATGCTTGCAAAACATGTTTATACTTTTCAAAAGGCTAGTCAAATAGATCCATTTATGTGGAGTCAATTGGAAGAGGATGCCTTTGTACGAAAAAAATTGGAAGAGGATGCCTTTGAGAATCTCAAAGATATGATTTCTACTCTTCCAATCATGTGCCACCCATATTGGAGCCAGCCATTCTATTTGAGCATTAGTGCTGGAAAGCATGCAGTGGGTGTTATAGAAAGGCAGAAAACAATCATACATGAGGCCTATCTTCTATATTAGCAAGATAATGGGTGAGATGGAGAAGTCATGGCATGAAGTTGAGTTATTGATATGGACACTTGTGTATGCCACTAAGAGTTTTAAATCTTATTTGATTTATAGATTTTTTGTGGTACTCACTTGCTACCTCATGTAATTAGATATCTAGGTGATAACTTAAAGGTATAGAAGTGGATTATGACTCTGCAAGAATTTGACATGAGTTTCATCAAAGAAGATAGTGAGAGAGATCACATGGCATATATGCTCACCTATAAGGAGGTCCAAGTTAAACCCCAAAGATAGTGAGAGAGATCACATGGCATATATGCTCACCTATAAGGAGGTCCAAGTTAAACCCAAACTCATTACAGACATTGAAACACAAATTGTCCCTAATCATAGCATGCATAAGGAGTTGCAAGATATAGATGGAAGTTTGTTTTTTGATGGAGCTTTTAGAAAAAGTGTTTGAAAAAGAGGTGCAAGGTTTGTTTTTGTTAACAGAAAGGGACAAGATTTGTGGTTTGGCACAGTCAAGAAATATAGGTTAAAAGAAACAATGAGGCTGAGTGTTTTAGCCTCTATTTGGGTAGACTTGAAGAATGTTGAAAAAGAAAGGTTAAGAGGCTATTTATAAAAGGTGATGCCATGCTTATCATAAGACATGTACACGTCACTTAGAAGGTCAATAAAGATGAAATAAAAGGATGGTTTTTTAAGGTAAGAAAACTTCTCAACTATTTTTATGCTTTTCAAATATGGCATGTATCCAGGGATGACAACAAAAGGGCTCATGAATTGGCGGAGCAAGGTTTTACCAAAGATGTGCATGATATGGTGATCTAGAAGCCTTTATATGAAGGTAGAGAGTCTCTTGATGATGAGGAAGAGTATGTTCTTCTTATAGGTTTTGCAAGAAAAGGTTTAGATTCTTCAAAGAGGAAATCAGTTGTTGTTAGGAAAGCCATGAGGTATGTGTTAATTGGTAATTAAAAAGGAATTGATGATGTTATAAGGAGAGTTTTATGTCAAGAAATGAGATCCAAGATTTCTTGAAATTTAGCCATGAAGAGAGATGTGGAGGTCATTATGGAAATGAAATATCACAAAGAGGAAAATTTTGACATCCAAGCTAATGTGGCCAAGTATGAACAAGGATATTAATCATTGGTGTAGGAGTTATCATGAGCAAATTAAAAATCTTAAGGATTCTATGAGCACATTAAAAGAATCACACATATGGCATACAACATGTTGGCTTTGATGATCCAACTTATCTATGGCTACTACATGGAGTACATGGAACACGTTCATGGGATATTTGGTGTGTAGGACTTAATGGACATGGATGGTAAGTAATTGGCCAGTTCAAATACATCTATTGTTGAAGTATTGTCTTAAAATATGGTGTCAATGAAAAAATGATATTAATAATGATAGAATGATGCATGAGAGGGCCGTAGGAGACGCTCGATGAGGATACTACTGAGAAGACTAAGTGAGAAGATGAGGTGAGGTCCCAACCGTGTCACCTGTAAGTCGAAAAAAAAGACATTCGGGCCAGAGGAAGAGTCTCAATGAGGATACTACAGAGACACCTATAAAAACGAGTGAGAAGGCACGAGGTCCTTGTTGAAGATACCTATTGAGTTACCTATTAGTCTCGGATAAAGAGGCATGAAATCCACAGGAGAAAGCTCAGTGAGATACCTATCGAGACACTCGAAAGAGCGAGTGAGAAGGAATGAGGTCTTGAGGAAAAGCTCATTGAGGTCCCTACAAAGGATAAACAAAATAGAAACCAAAATGGAAATGTCAAAATCATAAGAAAATGATGTAAT
The DNA here is from genome assembly GCF_041138505.1 of Cibotium barometz. Classification (NCBI taxonomy): domain Eukaryota; kingdom Viridiplantae; phylum Streptophyta; class Polypodiopsida; order Cyatheales; family Cibotiaceae; genus Cibotium; species Cibotium barometz. The sequence goes on from NC_141067.1 coordinate 31,250,940, forward strand.
GATTTCTGGAATATAGTTACTTGTTGGGTGTTGTAATTTCAGGACTGAAGGGAGGAGTCACTTTTTGGACTTTCGGAGATAAAGCTAACTTCCCAAACACATGAAGTAGAAGCCAGCTACATCGACATAGATAGAAGCATGTGCACTTGTCCCATGGACGAGATTCTTTATCGACATAGACAGAAGCATGTGCACTTGAGTTCCCATGGACGAGATTCTTTATCGCCATATGCTTGTGGATTATTCATCGGATTGGTGGAAATCATTTTCCCACCATCTCCTTGGTATACCCCATCAATTTTATGTGGTTCTACATGATTATATTGTATAACTTGAAATGGCTTGTATTTCACAGCCACTTAATCATATATTTTCATGATGTACTTGGCATTGATAGGAGATAGTACACCCCCAATTAAGCATAGGGGAAGAGAGGTCTTAATGGGTGTGAATACCCCCTAGCATTACTAGAATTATCTTAGGCTAATAAGTTGTGAGATTTGGTCATTAAAATATTTGATATCAAGAAGTGGTTATAAGAGGACTAGTGGTGGGGAGCTAGGATCTTGTGGAGGTTATGGGGGGCCAATAGTCACATGGGTATCCAAAGAGGCACATGGCTGGATAGCTATATAAATCCCCTCTTGATGCACAATATACATGATGGATACGAAATATACTATGATGTTTTACTTGTATCTTTATCTTATTCTTCCATGTCTCCTACTCCATACTCATGTGTAAGTGTACTCCAGCATATGTAGGAGCATGTGTTTTACCCCATTTTAGCAAGGCTATGCTAACACTTTCACGATAATGGTAGCTTCAATGGTAGCTTCAAGGTCTCCTATGCTAAGAGCATACTACAGCACATAGGCGTGGGGGGGTGCACTACTATAAGGAACCCTATGTATCACGTAAATTCAAGGAGTAAATTCAAGGAGTATTTAAAAACCCCCTTGCCTATGAATTTTTCATGAATAAAATGACCCCTTTTTCTTTATGGACTTACGAGTTTTTTTTCAAAATCAATTAAGAAACCCCTTCTGTAAATTTACCTTAAAATTTTGAATTTAAAAACTCCTTCACTTGAAATCACGTGCTATACCTTTTTAGGTGAACCCCCAAGACATAGTCATGTTAGAGTCTAGGTTCGCATGCATCCCCCTCCCTAACATAGATGGTCCCACCATGTGTATTTGCTTGTAGTTCTTCAGTTTCAAAAAATGAATTGTAGAACCAAATTCAAGGCTAGAGAATCAATCCACTCATGGTCTTCCAAATCAATCGAATCTTGCACGTCTGGATCAAAGGTAATGGATTGTAGGTTATCATGGATTGCCTCATCTAGCTCTTCTTCTAACATGAAGCTTTGGTATCTAATATTCAACAATATTATTTATTTATGATGCAAAGGTTACATGGAGACATGGACAAGTGTTTTGGTTTATGACCTCCTCCTAGATGTGTAGTCAAAGTTTACAAACCATGTGTCTTTTTTAGGTCCTTAGCCCTAAAACTATGTCATACCTATGTCATCTGATCCTCCAAGGCATATTTTTCTTTAAATCCCTATGATTCTGAGGTCCCATCGCCCCATCTATGCACCAGAATTCTCGGTTTTGGTAGCAGCAGAAGTACCTTCCTCTTGCGTAAGGCAAGGTTTCCCACTCGGGGCCTTGCCGTCGAATGTCCGGGCACGAGACTAATCTGGTGGTGATTCCGAAACCAAAATTGGGAAAATTTCCTGTGCCCGAAAAATGGGGATGATTCCACCTTTTTAAATTTCTTAACGAATTTTCTAACGGGGTCAAGAGATTAAACTAACCTTCATCTGATTAAACCAGATAGAAGGAAACTATTACAGACTTAACTTCAAGAAATCAATGCTTTTTTCCTAATTGAATCAGACACAGCTGTTGATCTATTCATTTGAAAAGCCTTCAGGCTTTTATTTAACTACTTGAGTTCTGAGCGTATTCTTATTAATCAATTCTATTATTAAAACTCTACTGATTCTAGCCTATGGGTTAGCCACCTCCCAACCACTGGAATTGGTAGAACCAGACAAGTACTCACCCACCCACAATTAAATGCCTTTCTTAACTTTTGCTTTAGAATACAGATACGCACACACTCCTCTTTGAAATTTAACTTATAAAACAGTCCATTGACAAACAATTATTGGTTACAGATGTCATAACTCAAAATTTCCATCCAATCCTTGTTCTCAACAAAAACAATATCACTCTGGACTCTCCGTTGAGACCAGTTGGTCAGCACGAGATCCAGTAATTACAATAAACATTGGTCCATCATATAATATCTTCCACGACATACACATGGGTGTCCTCGACACCGTGAGCCTGTGCATCGCCTGGTTAGAACCCTCCAGGATCCTCCTTAGGTGTCCTGGCACTTCACTCCGGACCACTTCATCGGCCCTCATCCATCGTACCAAAAGCACACCATTTTAACCGTTCCGAGGCTGGTAGCAACAAGACATGGGCAAGCTTTGCCACGTGAGTTGTCCTTTGAACACTCCTCACCAGCTGTTGCAACCGAACTTCCCTTAGAAAAACACATATACCAAATGCTTCCTCTAGCATTCTGGCGTAAGACAGTCCTTTAAGAAAATAGGGTTTCTATGCAAGTTTTCAATTTTGATTTTCTTTGAATATAATGAGTATATCTTAAATCCGTATCCCAAGACTTCTTGATCGTAGGTCTGAATTCCAAACAGAATTCCTCGAATTCTGTAACCTTGATCCTCAGATCAATTCAAAGGGTCTCAACTTAGTTTCAGATTTGGTGGGTGATTTGAGTGTATTTTTCTAAACTGGTCACATCATTTTTCCTTGAAACTGACGAAGAGTTTGGTCTTGGTTAAAGTTTGATTCTGGGTTCGAGTCTGGTAAGGTTCTTCCTGAACTACCTTTCTCGAAAGGGGAGGTGATACTTCAATTACTATTTTACTGAATTTCATTCATTGAATATTCACTTAATTGATTTCTAAACTAATCACACGAATCCCTATGAGGAATAAATTAATCAATTTATCTAATTTTTTGACTTCAATAGATTTTCTGAATTTTCTCATTACCATCCAAGTGAATATGAAACGATAGAATTTTTACTCAAAGTGTATTTACTTATTCATTTATTGATTATTCATGGAAATTAAACATAGAATCAAAGAGAACTCTAATTTTGATATAAAAATTCTTTATGCATCTATTTATGCATAAAATCCAACTTCAATTGAAATAACACTTTTATATAAAAGAAAATCCTTTTATGCATCTATTTATATATAAAATCAATTTAATAGGAGTAACACTTTTTATAATAAAAAATATCCAATATGCATCTTTCTATGCATAGAATTTAAATCTAATGAAAATAACACTTTAATAATAATAAAAATATCCAATATGCATCTTTCTATGCATGGAATTTAAATCTAATGAAAATAACACTTTTATAATAAAAAGATATCCAATATGCATCTTTCTATGCATTGAATTTAAATCTAATGAAAATAACACTTTTATAGTTAAGAAAATATCAAATATGTATCTTTCTATGTATAGAAATTGAATCTAATGAAAATAACACTTTTATAGTAACAAAATATCCAATATGCATCTTTCTATGCATAGAAATTGAATCGAATGAAAATAACACTTTTATAATTAAAAAATATCTAATATGCATCTTTCTATGCATAGAATTTAAATCTAATGAAAATAACACTTTTATATAAAAGAAAATCCTTTTATGCATCTATTTATGCAAAAAATCAATTTAATAGAAGTAACACTTTTAAATTAAAAAGAATTCCTTTTAGAATGCACAAACGGTGGGGATTATTCTTTTTGAATAACATAAAGATAAAACTTATTTCCACAAAATTTAAGAAAATTTTACCATAACCTCCTTTGTATGGCTAACCATTTCTCAATTTTTACATTATAAAATATCACTTTAATTTAAACCCAAGTTGAAGTAAAACACTCTAATCTACTCAATTCTCACTTTCAAGTGAGTAAACAATAAGAAAAATTAAATCAATTTATTTGTTACTCATTTTAGGATAAAGAAAGGCTGAAATTCTTAATGAAGAGAAGAGGGGAGCCTTTTCATTAAGGCTTAACATCCAAAATCACATTAAAAAGCAAGAATTCAAAAAAACCATGGATTAGAATTAAAAAAAGTAGAATTTCTAACTTACATGGAGTTTTGTGAGATTTCCTTTAGCTTGAGGGATTGAGGGTTCTACTCTTGTTTGGATCAAGAGTGGCCACCAATTCTTTGTAGAGGAATTAGTCAAAAACAAGTGAATCATCAAATGAATTCAATGTTTTTGGCTCTAGGAAGGAGTAGAGTAACAATGCATAAACACTATTAAGCTTTTACAAAGGTGAAGGCTTCTTTTTTTAAGGAAAAAGTCAGCCTCTAACCAAGCAAACTGACTCTAGAATTTTTCATACCAGTTTGGTCAATTTTTGACCATTTTTTGGTCAGTTTAGCTTACTTTTTGGAACCAGACTTGAATTAGGAGAGCGAGAGATGAAATATCTCATTTTATTGATTTAAAATGAAAAGCAATGATGAGAAAAAAGGCACCTCCTTCATAAGGGAGAATCCCCATTTTGAGGTGTCAAAAATTTATTTTTTTAATATTTCCTTTGGTCCTTAGTCCACTCTTCATCTTATGTGAATATTTACTCATTTTTTTTGGGGGGGTTTCTTTATTTCTTCAATTTATCTCATCCCTACATTTGCATTAATATCATTGGCCCCTCAAAACCTTAATCTAAAATTTTTAGAAAATCTGGACCCTTAGGCTAAGGTCTTTTTAGTAGATTATAATTTATTTCTAATGCACCTTAGGAAATTCTTTTTAAACTTCTATTTCAGGGAAATTTATTTTAGTAAGAAAGAATATTTTTCCATCCAAACATATCTAAAAATTGAATTATCTCTCTCTAGAACATTGTCTCTCTCTAGGCCAAAACAGGTAGAAACAAGATCTTTTATTATTCTGAAAAGGGGATTGATTACAAGGGAAGATACTGGACATCTTGAGGGGATGGGGAGGAATCTTACAATGATTTATAGGATATTTTTTATTTTTTGAGGTTTTATTAGCTACCATCTATTATTTTGAATGGTTTTTTCCATCTTTATTGGTGATGAAAATAAAACATTCTCATAACAAATCCAAAAAATATATATAAAATAGAAAAAATGCCTAATGGTTGTCATTTGTTTTCAAAAGTTGATTTTTTACATCAAAGTTGATGTAAAACATCAACTTTACCACAAAACTTGATGTTTTACATCATCAAGTTTCAAATGCTCTGGAGAAGAAAGTTAGAGGATTAGAGGTCAATTTTCACAAACAGCCTGATTTTCCAATTCTGTTTTCACATGCATGATGCTGAGATGACTTGCTCCATAAATTTTGAGTACCAACATGACCTTGATTTAGTGTGATTCTTTGTAGAAGTAATAGAGCGATTTACCAAAATTGCAAATCGCTATATTACTTTTACAAATCATACTGACACAAGGTCATGTCACTCTATAACATTTTAAAATCCCACCAAGATTGGGTCATATTGGTACATTAAATTTGTGGAATAGGTCACCTACACATGCCTTCACAAAACGAAATCATAAAATCAAGTTGTTTGTGAAAATCGACTTATGATCCTCCAACTTTCAAAGCATCTGAAACTTTATGTAAAACATCAAGTTTTGTAGTAAAGTTGATATTTTGCATCAACTTTAATGAAAAACATCAAGCTTTGTGGAAAAGTTGATGTTTTATATAAAGATGATGCAAAACATCAACTTTAAGACTAAATTTGATGCTCTTTGTGGAAAAGTTGATGTTTTGTATCAAGTTGATGCAAAACATCAACTTTAGTCTTAAAGTTGATGTTTCGCATCAACTTGATACAAAACATAAACTTTTCCACATTTTGCATCAACTTAATGCAAAACATCATCTTTTGTGGAAAAGTTGATCTTTTGCATGAAGAAAAACATCAAGTTTTGTGAAAAAGTTGATGTTTTATATAGAAATTGATGTTTTAAGTTGATGCAAAACATCAACTCTTAGTCAAAAAGTTAATGTTTTACATCAAGTTGATGAAAAGCATCAACTTTTAGTTGAAAAGTTATTGCTCTACATTAAGTTGGCCACAAATTTTATCCCTACTATGTGTTCTAACCAACAGGATTTAAACCCACGCCCCCACTTGATATTTTACATCAACAAAATGTATTTTGAAAAGTATAAATCTTTTTTTTCTTAAAGCAAGTTTTTCATACTTTTTAAACTCGTTTAACAAAACTAAAATTACCATTTGAACCCCTTTTTCTCACATTAAGGACACATTTTTCCTTTAAAATGAGTGTGTAACATTTTATAAAATTACATAACTTATAAATATAAGCTTATTCACATGATATTTTAAAATTCATCTATAGATAATAGACTCTCCCAAAAAAGTATATATTATCAATTTGTAAATTGTGATACTGAAGAACTTTAAAATGGATTTTAATACTACTCTCATCAAGAGGTAAATAGAGTTATTTAATTAAGATAATAATTGTATCAAGATAACACTTTTGTAATATATTCATATAAACTGATAGTTTTTTTTATAGTTGCAGTTTATAGCACATCCTCAATCATGCTAACATGACAACAAACCTAAGGAGCCTGAGCTTCAAGTGTACACATAGAAGAAAAAAATGTATTTGTGGAGGGTAATGAGAAGAGGATGCCTCATCTATCTTCTCAGGGGAAAGCACATTATCTAGTGATGGTGATAGTATAGATAGCAGTGATCATGAGGAACCATAACTATGCCATAAATTGTATATCTAGAAAACAACTCCTTTTTAGAGTTTATCAATTTCTTTTCTAGATTAAAGATGACAATGATCAACGATGTCTCTATTTTGGCATGTTTTTGAAAACTTATTGTTAGACTTTTAGTTATAATCTCAAAAAATAAGCAAAACCAAGTCATTTTTTTCATGTTAATGTTTGTAAAAATGTGCAAAGTGCCCAAAATATTATCATTTCTTGGTGGTGTTGTACTCATGTGTAGACCACTTTTCAAAAAGAGGTAAAAAGTGAACCTTTTTTATGGAATCTTTGAAAGATGATAAATGTTTCTTATTTTTAGAAAATATTATCTATTTTGTCTACAACAATTTTTTTTCTCTCATACAACTCTCATTGTTGCCTGTATAACTTACTCCTCTACAACTTTAGTAGCATTTTCATTTGTAGAAATATTGGTGAAGCTTGTTTACTAATGCTCTTTCCTCATAAATATCAGAGGTTCTTGCTTAATTAAAATCTTTAAAATGTTCATATCAATTACAACATTAAAACTCTAGTGACACTACATTCTCTCAAAAAAACTATAGTAACACCACATTAAGACAATATGCATGGAAGAATGACCCTAGGACCATTTTATACTCTTAGCACAATAAATACATGGCCCTAAGATGATTCTTAATTTGTGGAAAGATTGGTCCAATGAAATATGCATTCTTATTATAGCTTATTGAATGGCAAGACTTAATATGAAAACATAGAAGAGTAATCTTTCAATCATCAATGTAGAATATGCATAGTGTCAAAGAAACTCATAGTCGACAAATAACTCTTTCCCAACATGAATGTCACATAAGGTTTTCGCACATATGTAGCCATACTCGATAGAATTGACATTTGTGTATGTTGTATGCCAAGGTGGCAAGTATGGGGGATAAGAGTGTAACATACATTTGGTCTCATGTTCATGCCATTGAGTTGGGGGGTTCACTTAAAAATATGTAAGTGTAGCACGTGAGTTCATTGTATTAATTCAAAAAAGGTTACAGAATTATATTTATAGGAGGGGTTTTTAAAACCAATTTTGAAAAAACAATCGTAAGTTTATGAAGAAAAAGGGGCCATTTTATTCATAAAAGTATTTAAGTCTAAGGGGTTTTTTAAATATCCCTTGAATGCAGGTGATACATAAAATTTCTTAGAGGTGAACCCCTGAGGCCATTGACAACTGTTTATATATCCTACCACATTTCCATATTCTACTACATCACCAACAATATACACCAAATCATCTGCTTCAGATTAACAATTTTTTTGATGGGAAATGGTTATTGGGATTACCTTGAAGGTGAAAACGAGGAGGCACCAGAGATACTAGAGATTAATCCAACTGTTTGTAGATGTAAAAGAATTCAAGGATTGGAATCAAGGAGCAAGGAAATTCATGTATTGGCTTTCTATTAGTATATAATAGGACACCATGATTGGGCATATATAGGATGCCAAGTCACCTAAATGAGGCATGGGATACCTTAAGTGAAGTTATATGAAACTAATACCAAGGCACGAAAGATTCAGCTAAAGAATGAGCTTCACATTGTGGAGAAGAAAAATATGTTTGTGAATGATTATCCCTTGAAGATCAAGGGCATCGTGGAATCCCTTGCATCAATTGGTGTTTTTGGGATGATGATGATAAGGTGAAAGTGTGTCTGCATGGTCTCGGGCCACAATACAAGGCGTTCAAGGTGTCTATTCAGACTCAAGAGAACATTCCCAACTTCACACATTTGGTGTCAATGCTGATCATTGAAGATAAGAATTTAGGTAAAGATCAATAATCCTCACAAAACAAAAATAGTTCAGAGCAATACGCCTTCTACACAAGTGCAGGTAGAGGATGAGGTAGAGGTCGTGGATGTGGCCAAGATGGTGGGCTGAGCAGGTAATCAGAATTATGGTCAGTAGAGCAGCAACAGTCCAAGGATTTGCAAACAACAACACACAGGTGGAAGAGACCACTTTAGAGAGGCAGGGGGAGTCAAGGAGGTCGTGGTAATTGGCAAAGGCAGCATAATGATACACGAGGTTGTTTTTACTCTTGGTAAGCCTAGACATGTGCAGGTAGATTTCTATAAGAAGTAGAGTGACATGCAAAATGGAAAAGTACAACAAAAAAACTATGCATCCTTTAGCAAAAATAATGAGGATAATGAGAGGTTGTTTGTTATGCAACATGTGGTTAATTTTGTGTCTGGAAATGATGTAGCAGCATGTAAGGATGATGTATGATATGTTGATTCAGGTGCTTTGAACCACATGACAAGTCATGGTGAGTGGTTCAAGAAAATGAAGAGTCTTGAAAGACCAAGTTTTATTGAAACAGGGGATGACACTGCTCATCCGATTACCCATGTTGGAGATGTGCCATTGTCTATGCACGATGGTGAGTTGAAGTACCTTACAAATGTACATCATGTTCCAAATATTACAAAGAATCAGGTTTCTATTGGCCAGATGATTGAGAAGGGTTTGCAGCAGGTCCAATTTAACCCCTAATGGTGGCTGTTATGTTGTTGAAGACTTTAATGATAAGTATAGGTTGGTTGCAAAAGGCAAGAGAGTGGGTAGTATGTTTACATTGAATGTCAATATGCCTGAAGTGAGTGTTGCAATGTTTGTAAATGGTTCAAGAGTTGTTGCAGATATAGACATCTGGCATAAGATAATTGGGCATGTAAATGTGCAGAGAATAAAGTCTATGCAGACTAAAGAAATTGTGATAGGGCTGCATAAGTTTAAAGTTGAAGGTATGCAAAAAGTATGTGAAGCATGTCAATTTAGAAAGCAAACCAAGCATGTATTTCCACATGACAGGAATGTGAGCAAGAATGTACTAGATGTTATACATTTAGATGTATGGGATCGTGCAAAGACTATGTCTATGGGTGGTTTGCAAGTACTATGTAACATTCATTGATGATGACCACATAAGGAAACGGTGGGCATATTTCATGAAGGAGAAGAGTGAAGTGTTTACTCATTTTTAAAATTTCAAAGTGATGGATGAAAAACAAACAGAAAAGTATGTGAAGTGCCTAAGGTCACATGGAGGGGGATAATACTTCTCCAATGAGCACTCAATTCTTGCAAAAGAATAGAATTTAGAGATAATTTACATGTAGATACACTCCACAACAAAATGGAGTTGCTGAGCGGAAAAAGAGGTACATTGTAGAGATAGCACAGGTATTGATGGGGCAGATAAGAATATGTCGCATAGATATTGGGCTAAGGCTGTGTCTATAGTAATTTATATCATGAACCAGACTCCTACTGTAGTCATACATGATATGGCGGCAAAGGAGAAGTTTACTGGCAGGAAACCTGATTGTTGTGTACCAATATGGATCCAAAGGCAAGAAAATGTGTGTTTATTGGGTATTCCCTTGAGAAAAAGGGATATAGATGCTATAATCCTACTACACGTGAATTGAGGGTAAGCAGGGATGTTGTATTTGATGAGATGAGTAGCTAGTATGCTGCTGAAAAAGATGTAAGTGTAAACGTGGTTGCATAGAGAATGCAAGTTAGTAATCACAGTCATTGAGTGGACTAGGAGAGTCCTCATCCAGCAGTTCTGTTGATAGACCATGGAGTGGCAGGCTACGGCATAATATCAATTGTGAAAATGTAGTTGGTACATCACATAAAGGCAAAGATAAAGTGGTTGAGCCCCTGATATTTATGTAGGGCATTCTCTTGTTGATGGAGGTTCTAGTGGCTCGGAGATGAGACTTGATGACTCGGAGATGAGACTTGATGACTCGGAGGGGGGGAGGGTCACTCATAAATATATAAGCATAGCATATGGGTTTAACAAAAGGAAAGTTCCCATTTTACACATTTTTTACATACAAAAGGGTACCATTTAAAGGGGGTATTTATAGATTGAATAGAAAAAGGGTGTGTTTTATTCATGAAAAATTTACAGATAAGGGGTTTTTAAATAGGCCTTGAACGCATGTGATATAGAGAGTTTACACATAGTAAAGCCCCCAAGCTTATTGAGGAGCTTTAGATTCTAGCAATGATGACACCTGGTGTGAAGAAGGCTATGGAAGCCATGAATGCAATGTTAAAAAGATTTGGAAGAGTCAAAAACCTTGTGTAGAGGTTGACTTATGATGGTTATGTGGCACATCACTATGCTTATATGGAAAAAGTTGTGCAGGTTGTAGAACCCACATGTTTTGATGTGGCTATTGAAAATGTGTGTTAGGAGAAAGCTATGGATGAGGAGATGGATGCATTGTATGGAAATGAGACTTGGGATTTAGTGCTATTGCCTAAAGGAAAGAAAGCTATTGGTTGTAAGTGGGTGTATAAGGTGAAACGTAACAGTGATGGTAGCATAAGTAGGTACAAGGCTAGACTAGTAGCCAAAGGATATGCATAGACACATGGGATTGATTATGAGGAGACATTTGCCCTCGTTGCAAAAATGGCATAACAGTGATGGTAGCATAAGTAGGTACAAGGCTAGACTAGTAGCCAAAGGATATGCATAGACACATGGGATTGATTATGAGGAGACATTTGCCCTGGTTGCAAAAATGGCAACTGTGAGAGTTGTGATTGTGGTGGCTATAGCTAAAGGCTGGTTTTTACATTAGATGGATGTAAAAAAATGTGTTCTTGCATGGGGACTTGCAAGAAGAAGTGTATATGGATCAGCCACCTGGCTTTGGATATACAAGTCACCCGAAGTATGTATGTAAGCTTCTATTTTGCTACTATCACATCTTCCCCAAAAACTTAAAAGAACTGCAGACTTTCTGACAAACCATTTGACAAACGGAATGATAGCACTGGTGACAAACAGATTGACAACTAAATTGACAAGTAGATTTACAGAAGGTTTGCACATTACATCTTGCATTCATAAATCCGCCCCAAACTACACAGAGAAATCTGCCATTAAAACATCTTTCTTCTTCATCTCCCTTCTAACCACCAAAAACTACCCCATAGATAAAAACTCCCACGACTTCTAACTTCTATTCAGTTCCAAAAGACACTTTTCATTACATCCAATTATGACAAACTTAAAGACAAAAAAGTAGTCAAAAAGAGCATCTAATTTTTAGCCTTAAACACTTGAGCCATAGGCTAACTTCGGATCCACAATCCCTTGATCCATAGGCTAGCATAGCTCGGTGGCTTGAGCCATAGGCTAACTTCGGATCCACAATCCCTTGATCCGGATTATTTTGCGCTTTGTCCTTCTCAGTACTTGCATCTTGAACTGTCACTTCAGCTTCCAACTTCTTTGTCTTCTCAGCTTTGGGCTCTGCCTCTAGAAGAACAGCAGTATTCACCGGAAGCTCGTCCTGCTTGTCGGCCTTTGCTTTAACTCCTGATCCTTCCCCCTCAAACTCCAACTGCACCACCTTGACCTTTTGCTCCGCTTGCAACTGCTGCTGCAAATCTGCCAAAGTCCGCTTCAGCTCCTCATTTTCATTCCGAACACGCTTATCGCCAGCAGCCTCGAACCACATTCTGAATTTATCAATGGGCTCCCCCAAATGTTCTTCAAACATGCGGCTGGCATGACTCCATAATTTCTGAGTAAACTCCTGCACCTCTTTCTTCAACTCTTCCAAATCCACCTCATCCACCACCAGCACACCTGTAACAGATTGCCCCTCCAAGATTGCTTTCTCCATGCTGATCAACGGAGTCAGTCTGTTTATCAGAAAATTATTATCCGACATAAGCTCCACAATCCTGTCTTCAAAGGACTTGAACTGCACATCAATGGCCATTTTCAAGCCATCTACCCAACTACCAAATTCCAGAGCTGCTTGCAACACTTCCTCCATCTTCCCTTGCATCTGCTCATTTAATTTTGATAATTCTTGCTCAAACTGGGCCTTTTCTTTTCCTGCTACATCCAACTGATCCTTAAGAAACTGGATCTGCCTTTCTAACACTCCCAACTGCTCTGAATTCACTTTCTGACCCTCCAAAGACACAAGCATTGCCTCTTGATTATTAATAAATCTACCTAACTCCGCCAGGCTATTAATAGCCTCATTTGCAGTAAATATCCCAGGCAGATTGACATTAGCCCATAGCCCAACTCTGTGACATCAGAGGTTTGGACACAGACTGAAATGTCTTCTGTTCTCCGGACTGTTCTCCCAACTTTTTTGGAATAAAGGTGAAAGTCTTGGCCTTTGACCCTACATGAGGCACACTTGGCAAAGAACAAAACAGTGTAGACTTACTTACTCCCCCTTGGGCTACCGCATCGCTGCACTCCGGAGTCACCCACCAAGTTATGCGATTTGCTGGCTTTTGCCGATGGAGATCCGTACTCTAGCTTTCGCTTCTTAGCTTCCGTTGACAGCGTTACCACCGGTCCCACAAGTACCTGCAACAACACATGACTGAAAATTCCCCCCAAATATGGGACAAGCTTTGTCAAGGACGGTGATCTCCTCTTAGTTTAGCCGTGTGACAGGAGCTCATGGGGCGGGTAAGTGTCTACAAGCATGATGTTTTTTAGTTATCATTCAACAGGGACTCTGGGATTCTGAAACATTTTCGGCTTCGTCATCATCTTCAATCACCTGCACAGCAACCCGCGGCGTCTTCAATTCCTCCATGGCGACCTTCATCAAGCTCGTCTGTGGCATAAGATCACTTCCCTGCTCCTGGGGCTGCATGAAGACCTTCTTCCTAAAACTCTCAGAGAACATCTTGAACAAGACACAAAAGATGCTCAAAAATACCAAGCTTCCACACACTTTGATTTGGACTAGTCGGGCACGGCGACCTCCGCCCGCAGGTTTATCATGGTGCGCCTTCTCAAAAAACACACCCCATGGAGATTTCTCAAAAGGTGTGCCGACAATCTGTCTCACACGTGGCACCATTCTTTTCTTAACTGGAGTGCAAAGATTCCCTCGAAATAATTTATTCCCCCTTTGACTTTCATTTTGGCTATCCTTTTGACAAAATATCTGACAACCACATTGTCTATCCAAAAACTGCTTTCCCTCAATCATTCCGATTCCGCTTCCGCCTGCCATCAAATTTCCCTGGAAACCTGGTTGCCAACTTACTTTCCTCCTTACTAATTCTACTCCAATTTCTAATTCAACTTCCACATGCCTCACAGCAATGTCCTCAGCCTTATTAATCATCCATCTTGGAATTTCAGGAATCTTGCCATAAAACTTCTTCAATCGGAATCCATTCACTGGCTTGGGGATAGGAGTTCCAAACACATCTATCAATCTAAAAGTTCCTTGCCCCAATTCTTGCACAATCTGATATGGACCAAAATACCTAAGCTTCAACTTTCTCGGGTGTGGCCCTAATTTTGAATTGTACATCATCACCCAATCACCTTTCTGAAAAATTTTGAATTTAACCTGCCTTGTCATCCATGCTTGTCTTCTGTTTTGACTTACCTCCGCCACATAAGCACTGTAAATTCTTTCTTCCAACTTTAACAATTCATTGCTGCCTATGCAGCAATGAATCTTCAGGGCTCAATCTATGAACTGCAAGCCTCAAGCTAGATATCACATATTCCATAGGGACAACTGCCTCAATCCCATGAACTAGCTTAAAAGGTGTCATGCCTGTTGCCACCTTGTATGCAGTTCTAAATGACCACAATGCTGAATCCAATTTCTCATCCCAATCTGCCTTGTTTTCAGAAACAATCTTCTTCAAAATCCTCACTAACACCTTATTTGTGCTCTCCGCCTGCCCATTAGCTTGCGGATGATATGGGGTAGATTTCTTATGAAGAATCATATGCTTGGATGTCAACTCCTTAATGACTGAATTTAGAAAATGAACGCCTTGATCAGACACCAATTCTATCGGACACCCAAATCTGGTCATCATTTTGTATAGGAACCTAGCCACACTGGCTACCTTATTATCCTTCAAAGCCACTGCTTCCACCCATTTGGTGGCATAATGTGTTGCAACCAGGATGTACCTTGCTCCTGTTCTTCTGGATTTCGGCTTAATCGGCCCAACAAAATCAAGACCCCATTTTTCAAATGGTTCAAGGGGTAATATCGGATGATCCTGCATCCGATCCATGGAAGTTGGCTGGCCCATCTTCTGGCATTGCACACATTCTTTTGCAAATGAATAAGCATCCCTCAGCAATAATGGCCACCAAAGTCCAGCTTGCATAATCTTTCTACCAGTAATCTCTCCTGAAAAATGACCTCCAGCTACACCAAAATGTGCTTCTTGTAAAACTACCTTCTGTTCTTCATCTGGCACACATCGCCGAATGATCTGATCTACTCCTCTTCTATACAAAGATTTGGCAATTATCAAAAATGGTCTGCTCCTTAGAACAAACTTCTTCCTCTGATCAGCTGTCATGTTGGAAGGTAATGCCCCATCAGTCAAAAACTGAACCATTTGGTCATACTAGTTGTCATATGCTTGTTGACCTTGAACCTGAAACAATTCCGCATTTGGCAATTCATCCGACACCCCTGATATATCCGAGACATTTTCCAACCTGCTCAAATAATCCGCCACTGCATCAGGAGTATGCACTACAGTGTAATCAAATTCCTGCAACAAAAGCATCCATCTTGCAAGTTTTCCTTCCAGCTTTGGTTTATTGACCAAAAACAACAGAGCTTGATGATCCACATGAAAAACAACTTTGTTTCCCAACAAATAATACCTGAATTTTTCCAATGCAAAAATCATTCCCCTAGCTTCCCTCTCTGTGAGTGTAATTCCTTTCAGCTGGACTTAACATTCTACTTGCATAATACACTGGTCTAAACCATCCTTGAACCTTCTCTTGCATCAAAACAGCTCCGATTGCCATATCCGACGCATCCACATAAATATGGAAAGGTAACTCCCAATTTGGTGGTTGAAGGATAGGTGAAACTACCAACATTTTCTTGATAATCTGAAAGGCTTTTTCCTGTGCTTCACACCACACAAAACTCACATCTTTTTTGGTCAAATGACTCAACGGTGCACACACATCAGCCAAATATCTCAAATAACGGCTATGCCATTTAGTTTGACCAAGAAACCGCATAACTGCCTTCAAACTATTCGGTGCTATTGCCCTCTGAATTGCACTAATCTTGTCAGCATCTATTGACATCCCCTCCTTGGATATGATGTGACCCAATAGCTTTCCTTTTTGAACTGCAATACCACATTTGTGCGGGTTTAAAGCCATTCTAAACATCCTGCACCTCTCCAAACACTTCCTTAAATGCTCCAAATGTTTAATCTTCTCCCCAAAAATTGAAAAATCATCCATGAAAATCCGCATAAATTCTGTCAAATATGGTTCAAAGGTTTTAAACGCTGCCTTTGAAAAGGAAGGTGGTCCATTCTTCAAACCAAAGCTCATTACTGTATAAGCAAATGCTCCCCATTCAGTGATAAAAGCTGTCTTTTCAATGTCTTCTTCTGCCATTGGAATCTGATTATAGCCACAAAATCCATCAAGAAAGCTATACATCTCATGCCCTGCAACGTCATCCAAAACTGAATCAATAAATGGCAATGGAAATGGATCCGCAATAGTTGTTGCATTCAATTTTCTGTAATCCACACAAACTCGAATTTTCCCTGACTTCTTTGGCACCACCACAATTGGGGACAACCACTCTGCTTTATCCACTGGGATGATAAATCCAACATTGAGAAGTTTATCCAACTCTTCCTTCACCTGTTTGGCATAATTCGGATTCATTCGGTAGCTTTGCTAGATCACAGGCACCGCATCCTCCTTTAAATTTATCTGATGCCTATACACCTGGGATCCATACCCTTCAAATCAGAATAATCCCAAGCAAACACATCCATGAACTCCTGCAACAACACCTTTAAATTGGCCTTGAAATCATCATCCAGGTTGACACTCACTTTGACAACCTTCGGATTCTCCACAAATCCCAAATTTAAATCCTGCAAATCATCCTCCTTCACTCTGGAAACCTTCTCCATCAATTTATCACACAAGAACTCTGCTCTAATTATTGCCTCCTTAGGTGCAATCTTAGCAGCATCATCAACTTCTTCCACCATGTCACCATCATCAGTTTTTTCTTCCTTTATCTGTGGAATCTTCTCGGAAGTACTGTCAGCCATTTGACAAAACACGTCCTCCTGAATTGGATAATGAACATATCTATCAAGAATCGGTTCCACATCCACTTCAAAAACAGGGACCACTGTTGGATTGGCTGCAAAAAAATTATCTTCCTCATCATCCTCAACTTCATCCGCCAAACTGATTGGTTGTGCCATCATTGGCTTCACAGCCCTTGATAGGTCCTGCTTAGATCCGATTGGTATTGTTATCACTTTCTTACCCTTCTTTAATGTGACCACATTGGTATTGTTATCACTTTCTTACCCTTCTTTAATGTGACCACATTCTTTTCCCAATCCTACTTGAGCTTTGCTGTTCTAAACCACGGCCTTCCTAACAGCATTGAATATGCATTTGCATCATCTTTCATCCGCAAAACAACAAAATTTACTGGAAACAGCAAACCTTGTATGATAAGAAATTGTTTCCTCAGCATCCCAATAGGTTGAACCCGACTCTGATCCACCATGCGTACCTAAAATGGTGCTGGCTCAAGCTGAACATTCTTCATCTTCAAAAACTCCAATTCTGACAAAATATTGACTCCAGATCCGCCATCCAAGAAAACTATTGAAAATCTTCGATCATCAAAATCCAGTTGAACTGTGGGAACAGTGAAATCCACATCTTCAAGACTAATCTGATGAGACTGCCCACACTTTGATTCAACACAGCCCGGATTCCAGACACTTTCGACTTCCCCATAGCTGAATAAACTTGATCCCTAAACATCGGAACCAATAAAAGCAACTGATCCAATGTAAAACTGAGAGAACTATTCAACAACTCTTGAAACAATGCTTCAGACTTATCCTCCTTATGCTCCTCCTTAGCCAAGGATTTATTCTTTCTCTGCTGCATTTCCTCTTTCTGTTGAACATCCAAAATTCCTTCAGTTACTTCTTCACAAACATCCTTCTGTTCCTCCCAATCCAATGGAGACTTTAGCTTTGCCTTAGAACGTCTAACTACCATAACTTCTGAATCCCATTCACGAACAGTCACATGTTATCCCACATTCTGCCATTACTCCACCTACTCTTGCTTCCAAACAAACATCCACATTCACCATATGACTCTGAGGAGGTTTATTCACTTCTGCCTGACAGGAGGCACAGGTAACTGAAGTAATTGTTGAGGAGGTCTTGGTTGATTCCACCCCTGCGGAGTCCAATTCTGCTGATTCCAGCCTTACTGATTCCAATTCGGGGGCGGCTGCCAATTTTACTGTTGTGACCATCCCTGTTGTTGATTCCAATTCCTTCCCCATGATGACCGAAAATTTTGCCATCCACCAAATCTTGATCTTCCCCCTTGATTAAAATTCCCCCTAAATGGTGGTCTCCCTGGCGGTCTCCAATTCGAATAGGGTTGCTGTGGCCTCTGCCATCCTTGATTTCCAAATGATCTCTGCTCATCCAGAGTTTCCGGAAAAATGCCATGAGATTGTGTCATATTTTGCTACATCTTTTGCTGTATTCTTTCAGGAATTACCCCCCTAAAGCTAGGATTATACCAACAATCCGCGGTTTTGTGACCATCTTTGACACAAATGTCACAGTGCTCTATCTTCTTTTTTGACTCCTTTTGAAATCCCATCTCTTTCAATTTCTTTTCCACAGCCTTCTCAACTGACACCTCCTTAGTCTTTTCCTTTGACTTCTTACTTAACTTCCCCTTTTGTTTCTTCTTCTTATGCTCCTCATCCTCTAACTCTGAATCACTCTACTAGAATCATCATCACTTCTTGAACTTGAATCTGCATCAGAATCCATATCCGAATCCGCATCAGAATCCGTATCCGAATCCGTATCTGAATCCGACTCTGAATCCTCATCAGAATCCGTATCAGAATCCGTATCCGAATCCGACTCTGAATCCTCATCCGTACTTGCATCACTTGACTTCTTCCTCTTTTTCTCCTTCTTCTTCTTCTTCCTCTTTGAATGCCTTTTTCCAGAGCTCAATCCTGATAAACCAAACCTTTTCTCCGCTCGAGTTGCAATATTTATGAGTTCATTCATTCATCCCGCAACATCAACACCAGCTACTGCATTCTGCAACTCCTTTCTGAGGCCTTTAACATAATATGCTGCCAACATCTCATCAGTGGGCCTTTCTTGAGGAGTGAGCCTTCTCACATACCGATTAAACCTCTGTGTGTAATCTTCCACAGACATCCTCTTTTGCTTTACTGCTTTAAGTTTTGTCAACACATCATTGGCGATCTTTTCCACCCGAAACCGATTCAAAAATGCAATCTTCAATGCATCATAATCTGCAAAATGCCCTGGCACAAAATTGCTAAACCAATGTACAGCTTTCCCCTCAAAGGTTGCCTCAAACTGGCACATCTTGGCTTGCGCATCATATACTCCGGCAAATCCTCTAGCCTGCCACCATCATCGAGTCTCAAATTGAGCTACGTGACAATCAGGGTCTTCTTTTGACTTTCCTGAAAAGCTTCCGAATTTGACGTGCAAATCTGCTTGAGCCGTTTTGCTACCATGTTAAAAGGTCTATTTGGGAGTACATGCCTGTTGGTTCTCCTATTCGGTAACGGATTGAATTGCAACCGTCTTCGAGGCAATAATGCCTGTTGTATTACTGCTGTTGCTAAAACATGTGGAAATCCTCCTGCTAATCCTAGAGTTGCTGCCCTTGAATTAACCACCGCATTCTCTGAATCCTCATCAGAACTATCTGTTGACATTCCACTATCATCTCCTTCATGCGGCCATCGTTGATGTTGGTCATCTCCCCGCCGATACTGCAAACCCAAACTTCTTGCTCTTGATCTTGTAAAATAGAAATGAGATGATTCCCTTGAATCCTCCAGAGCGAACTCAAACCCCCACCATTATAAATGCATAAATGAAAAAAATATACCCATTGCCTACATAAATCTCTTCATCTTGCAGCACTCACCATTAGTAGAAAAATGTAAACCCGCCCATGAAGTTCATCACAAACACCGTGATCACCAAGTGTGATCGCCAAGTGTTTTGCTGCTATCACATCTTCCCCAAAAACTTAAAAGAACTACAGACTTTCTGACAAACCATTTGACAAACGGAATGACAGCACTGGTGACAAACAGATTGACAACTAAATTGACAAGTAGATTTACAAAAGGTTTGCACATTACATCTTGCATTCATAAATCCGCCCCAAACTACACAGAGAAATCCGCCATTAAAACATATTTCTTCTTCATCTCCCTTCTAACCACCAAAAACTACCCCATAAATAAAAACTCCCACGACTTCTAACTTCTATTCAGTTCCAAAAGACACTTTTCATTACATCCGATTATGACAAACTTAAAGACAAAAAAGTAGTCAAAAAGAGCATCTAATTTTTAGTCTTAAACAGCTTCGTAAGGTATAGGAAAATTATGGGGAGTTTGATCTATGTCATGCAATCAGTAGGCTAAATTTGAGTTACACTATTGTCTTAGAGAGCCATTTTATTGTCTTAGAGAGCCAGTTTATGCAGGTTCCATGCAAACCACATCTTGAAAGTGTGCGACGCACACTTCGGTATTTGAGGGCCATTGTTGATTATGCATTATTTTATGCAGCACGTGTACCATTAGAGCTAGCTATATGGGTACACAGATCTAGATTGGGCAGGTACCATCTTAGACATGAGATCCACTAGTGGATTTATGCTTTCATTAGGGAGTGCTGCTGTGACATGGAGCAGCAAGAAGCAGCCCACAGTTGCCTTGTCAAGTACAGAGGAGTTGCGGTAGCAGCATGTGAGGTAGCTTGGTTACGCAAGCTACTTGTTTGCTGATTTGGGGTTGCATGTGGAGAGAAAAGTTGTCATATATTGTGAAAATCTTAGCAGTATATAGTTGGCTAGGAATCCAGTTTTCCATATGTGGACAAAAACACATTGAGGTACATTACCACTTCATCAGGGAGAGAGTCTTGGCAGGCGACATTGACTTGGCCTACATCAGCACACAGGATTAGGTTGCTGACATCTTCATGAAGGCCTTGGGAGCTAAGAAGCTCTACAGATTTTGATATATGCTTGGAGTTCATGAGCTGGAGTCGAGCTTAAAGGAGAGTGTTGAGATGTCAAGATTAACATGAGTTGATACTCACGAGGTGCCTAGTCCACACCACTGGCAAGTTTGGTAAGCCAGCATCGACATATCTTCGCTAGAGATTCTATAACTAGACTACACCGACTAGTCCATACCCACCCACTCCACTTAGCATGTTCACATTATGGACTGCTTGTATATACTCTATTATGTGTGTTAGTCACTTTATCTTCTTAGTATACCTCTTTTGTTGGGTGAAGAAGAAGAAGAATTTTCAGCCTCTCACCTTGTGTGTTCTCTTCTAGGGTTTGTGTGAGTGTGTGTGTGCTTGCAAGATCTCAAGCTCTCTTCTCCCCTACATCTTTTCAACCTACACATCACCATGCTTTGTGGTAATCTTTGTCTCTTTGATTTTATTTTCATGTCTAATCAAAGCAAACTCCATATTTTTGCTAACCAAGACATAAACTACTAACAAAACTTCCAACAAAAAGGTGAACTAGCAATAATGGAAATAAGGTGGAATCTATCAAGTTATTTTGCACATTGACGGTAATTATGGGTGGCAAAGATATGGCATCAACAACACTATTCACACATTTAATAAAAAGTATTCTAAAAAAAGATAAGATTAAATTATTTTACTTATAAATTATCTCAAAAATAGTTTCAAACATATATCTGATGTCAATAAACACAAACTAATAAAATGTGTTCCATGGAAAACTTATTATCCAATATACATTTTGCTAAGATATTCATCAGAGAAACTACAATTCTACTACATGTGGTGCTGCATGCAACAAATTTGCAAACTTATACTGCATTCAATGAAATATAATATTCCAACACTTTGAACAATTTAACAAGCTTTAATAATTTTAGTACAATATTCAATACTTAGTACCTATCCATATCTATTTAATATGAAATAACAATAATTCAATGATCTAATCTCACTAATGTTAATATCATACTCCAACCCCCCAAAAACATTAAATAACACCCAACGACATAGAAGTTAACACTCTATAATGTGATTAAGTACAACTTTATCTAAGAGATCAAGGTCTAGCTAGTTTTGCATATGAGACTAAGGTCCAAAGTGAGAAGCTATGCTAACAAGTGGCTTGTAGAGATGAAGTGTGGAGGAAGAAGGGGTTCTACTTCATCTGCAGTGGTATGTTTACATGACCCTCTCCTCTTCTCTATGGTAAGTGCTTAGATAAGTTTGTCTCAGGATGTCTCTTTATATGCGTGGGTATTAGCCATGTGGGTTAGTTTCTCGGGGGGTCCACTATATGGAAGCCCCTCCTACGACGTGCGTTCAAGCGGTATTTAAAAATCCCCTTATCTGTGAATTTTGGGCTAATAAAACTACCCCTTTTTCTTTATAAACTTACGGTTTTTTTTCCAAAGTACAATTAAAATACCCCACTTGTAATTGTATTTCTATAAATTTACCCAATATTTTGGATTAAAAAAACCCCACCTAATGATCGCACGTGGTAGACTTACATATTTTGAGGTGCACCCCCCGAGGTTAGTTTACGCGGTGAACTTCCCCCAAGTGTTGACTTTTGATGATCGTTGTCTCATGGGCATTTTCTATTGTTTTTCTACCTTACAAGTTTCACACACACATACATAGTGAATCATCACCAGTCTTCCTATGAGACATTTTATTAAATGGGCCAAATTTAGAACATTTGATTTCACATACACACTTGGTATAGTTGAAGAGAAATCACTTCAAGGTATAGACTTTCTACCTTACAAGCTTGTAAAATCTACCATATTTCAAAGGCTTTATATATTATAGTTTTCAAAAGCTTGTAAAATCTACGAAACACACACTTGATTTCACATAGATTTGCTAGCTTACAAGCTTGTAAACTCTACAAAATTTCACAAGTTTTATATATTTTGTAAGTCTACCTTACAAGCTTGTAAAGTCTATCAAATTTCACAAGTTTTTTATATTTAGATTTCACAAGTTTAATTATTATAGATTGAAGATTGCAAAACCTAAGTAAGTTCACAAAAACAAAGGGAAGAAGCTTGTTGCACAGGAGGCCGGCAAAGAAAGGCCTGGTAAGTTTAATCCCCCATGTTGTTATCTATAACCGTAGACCACAACTGGGGGTAGTTCACTAGCGAACTACCCCATGTTGCCCCCACTTTCAAAATGTATGCACATGTTTGCGGTGTAAGACAAATCTATTGTGGTTATTTGTATCTACAAGACTACGATTGGGGGTAGTTTGATGGTGAACTACCCCCAGGCGCCCCACTTCCAACAAGTATGTGATAGTGTCTATCATAGCTAGCTCCCAATGGTGGCACTGAAATATGGCAATTTGATGCTCTTGTACAATCTATTGAAAATATGTTGTTTTGAATTCTAAAAGTATAATTATACTAGGAGTATGAAGATGCATCCAACGCTGTGTGCGACTATTTTCCAAACGATCTGTAAATCCCCAACACAATGTTTCGCTAAACTTTTTTCCCTTTTTTTATTGAATTTCATCGTTCCTGCTTAGATGGGTTTGGGGGTAGTTCGCCGGCAAACTACCCCCAGATGTCTTTACTTGAGCTTCCAAGATGGAGTTTTATATTATTTTCTATTCTTTTTTGGTGCAATGCTATTTTTGATATTTTTTGGCCGAGCGAACTACCCCGAGAGGTATTTGCCACCTGAAATCAATGGAGGCTCAGATGTTTGTATACATGGGGGTTTAAAGTGTGCTCTCCTCTCCCTAATCATAACAACGGTATCTGTACCAAAAACAATGTTTTGATGCATATTTGGATTTGGACAAAGTATTTTGTTCCAGTTCACTAGTTGGGAACATGTGCTTTTATCAAAAGGCTTCCAATAGTTTTTCATCTTGTGGGTAGTACGGTGGCTATATAGTGGTGTGCCCTCTATTTGGATGCTAGATTTCTGAATACTATGCATGATAGAACTATGTATAGTACTGTGTGCATGATAATACTATGCATACATTAGACATATAGTACGGGGTGTCCTATCGTAACTTGAACAGAATTGAATTTTATTATAGGAATCCATTGATCTAGCCTAACCCCATCCAATCCCATGGGTTAGCCAACCGCCCAACCACTCTATAATTTGATGGGATCCATTATAAAAATTTTGCATCTTGTGGGCAGTACGGTGGCTATATAGTGGTGTGCCCTCTATTTGGATGCTAGATTTCTGAATACTATGCATGATAGAACTATGTATAGTACTGTGTGCATGATAATACTATGCATACATTAGACATATAGTACGGGGTGCCCTATTGTAACTTGAACAGAATTGAATTTTATTATAGGAATCCATTGATCTAGCCTAACCCCATCCAATCCCATGGGTTAGCCAACCGCCCAACCACTGTATAATTTGATGGGATCCATTATAAAAATTTGGTTACGTTTTGTCCCGAGTACCAAGGAAAAGAGTTCCCAAGCCCCCTAGCCGGCACTCAAGCAAAAATTAAATAGACACACCACTTACACACCCAATATGAAATTGCCTTTTCTTAGATTCAACTAATTCCAAAACAGCATTGTAATAAAACCACAGTGTTTCCATCATAATCCTCAATATTCTAGTTCTAAGGTCCAAGTTCCAACTTTTCCGATTTCCAATCATGATATCCAATTCGAGTCATTCCTTCCTCAGCGTGCCTATGGCATCATTGGCAACTAGAGTGTCCCACCACCTAGTTAGTCCCTGTGGGTTCACCTAGTGCTTTACTCACAGGCCATTTCATGGTTCCTAACTCATAGTACCCAGGAGTATGATCTCATAAAATACATATGGAGTCTCCGTTGAAGATCAACTAGATCGACTAATAAGATCCATTTATCAAAAAGGCACCATGGACTCATCTGTTGAAGACTAGCAAGGCCAATCAACCAAATCCATGCCCGTGTTTAGAAAACAACTCCAACTCAACGTTCCATTTTCTTCCTTGATGCATGCGTGGGTATCCTGGGCGACCGAGAGCTGGAGAACCGTATGGTCTGCACCCTCTAAGTTCCTTCGCAGGTGACCTAGTGCTTCACTCATAGGCCGCTTCGTTGGTCCCTCATGTACCGTACGGAAGCTCACCAATTTAACCGAATAGAGAGGCTAGTAAAGACCTCGGCCGATCTTGCCACACGAGATGTCCTTCTTTGACTCTCCGTCAGTTGTTGCAACATTCTCCACGTAAAACAATCTTTAAAAATAGCTTCACATACAAGTACAAATTCTAAGCAAAATTCCCATCTTTCTGTATCATTCCTCATCATTTCTCATCATTCCACATCATTTCTCATCATTCCATATCATTTGACATCATTCTACATCTTTTCACATCATTCCTTATCATTCCACATCATTTCACATTATTCCTTATCATTCTACACATGAATCCACATCAATTCACACCATTCCATACATCGATCCACATCAGCCACATCATTCCACACATCAATCCATATCAATCCACATCACTCCACATCTTTACATACATTAATCCACATCACCCACATCTTTCCATACATCAGTCCACACTACCCACATCTTTCCATACATCAATCCACATCACCCACATCACTCCACATCTTTCCATACCTCAATCCACATCACCCACATCACTCCACATCTTTCCATACATCAATCCACATCACTCCACATCATTTCACACATTCCACATCCTTCCACATCATTTCACACATCACCCACATCAATTCCAATTTCTATGAACAAGATGGTCTCTTTTTGCTTTGAGCTAATCAGGTTAGATTATCAACTTTCCTTGCATCAGAATCTGTGTTCTGCAATCAATCACGTTAAAAGTATAGCTACTCTACTTTTCATACTGACAAAACTTTCTAAGTCTCGGCCATTGCTTGGCTCAGTTAAAGGCAGCTTTTTCTCGACTTAATTCAATTAAGTTTGAATTTCCATTCTCCTTTTTGGATCCTTGATCTTTTCAAGAATTCCAAATTCCTTTCGCAACAAGGAATCTAGGAATAAGTCACTCACAAGTATTTATATTCATCCAACTAAGCGTGTTTCTGGTCTTTTTCTAGGAAATCCCTTTTCTTGTTCAGAATGTACTCAAGATTCCATTTCTTGAGAGTCTAGACGTATACTTCATAATTGCAAGAGTTAATTATGTTCATAATTCCTCTTTCTAAAGGTAAGAAATGTTCACCACGGCCCTCGATTTTCAAGGCAAAGATGTTAAAAAATCCCTTAGAGGGCCCGAAAATGAGCCCAAATTTTCCCTAGTGTTCTTACATCTTTTTATCATCAAAAGGTGAAGAGAGGAATCTTACATTAGACATGAAAAAAGGGTCATGTGTTGAGGATGAGAAGGTGGCATATTTAAAACATTTACGTCAGATCCCAGTTCATCAGGGGAGTTGGACATTAGGGGAAATTTGGGCTCATTTTTGGGCCCTCTAAGGGATTTTTTGCCCTCTTTGCCTTGAAAATGGAGGCCGTGGTGAACATTTCTTACCTTACGTTAAAACCCCATCATATGACATATCATTAGGAAGATCATGAAAAGTAGATCTTATAATTTCAAACTCACATTTGGAGTTGCTAAGCTCAAGATATAATATTCTTCTTAAAATCAAGTTTAAAGGCTCCCATACGATCCACATCATCACTTTTAAACCTACTTTTTGTACATCTTCCATGGGTCATGTCCAGACCCCATCATGTTATATATATCAATGGAAAGATCTTGAAGAGTAGATTCTATATATGCAACCTCCCAAAAAATTAGAGTTGATTTATAAAAAATTACCATGGCCTAATTTTTATGATGTGGCATTCCTTAGAGGGCCTAAAAATGAGTCTAAATTTCCTCTAATGTGTCATAAAGAAAAATAAAATTAAGGAAGAGCTTCAAGCAAAGGCAATTTCATATTGGGTGTGTAAGTGGTGTTACTAGTTTTAAGTTTGCATGAATATTCAGCTAGGGGGCCTAGGAACTCTTTTCCCTGGTACCGGGGACAAAACCTAACCAAATTCTTAAATGGATCCCATCACTACAATGGTTGTGCAGTTGGCTAACCCATGGGACTAGATGGGGTTAGGCTAGACTGATGGATCCTTAAAATGAGACTCAATTTTGTTAGGGTATGATAGATGAAGTAAATCCCGGATAAAAATTGTTCTATGAAAAAGAATCAACGGTTGTGTCTCAATGAGGAAAAATGCGTTGGTCTCTATGACCCAAGTGCAAGGTTCTTCCTTGATCTGATCAACTGTCTTTAGAGGTTTGGTCAGATCAGTTTGATTAGTGATAACCTTGACTACATTATAGTGAAAATATCGTGGAGGAATTGCCCGTGCTTTCTAGGCAAGGGAAGCTTTTTCGAGTTCGATTTTGGAAGAACCGAGGGATTAGTCTCTTGTCCGGATATTCATGGGCGAGGCCCTAAGTGAGGGACCCTGCTCTGCGCAAGAAGTGCTACTTCCGCTAATAGCTCCCCAGAATTCATTGTGCAGAGGGGGCAGGGATCTTTCAGCATACTTCCGATGAAGAGTGATAAGTTTGGAATAGTAGTCCTCAAGAGTTAAGCTACACTGCCTAAGACTAAAAAACTCATTCATCTTTATGGATTCATGGGATGGGGAAGATATCTTTCCTTCACCGCCTGCTTGATGTCTTCCCACATTTGAGAATGCTCGGTGACTCCCTTGTCATGGCACCACTGTTTCCACCAGAGTTTAGCATCTCTGATGAGGCAAAACCATGCAAGCATAGACTGATTTGCTACTCCACTACCGGCGGTGGCAGAGAAATAATCGTCCGTCGCTTCAATCCAGACTTCAGCATCCTTCTCAATCTTTGAACCTTCTCCTTTAAAGGAGGGAGGTTGTATTTGCTTAAGCAGGAGCTTCTTCTCCTGGATATCAGTGTAAAGCGCATTGGGAAGTGGAGGTTGATCGTCTTGGCCATCATGGTAAAAACAATTTTAAGATTACAAGATTCATACTTGCACAACGCTTATTTTGGAGAGTAAAACATTGAAATTATTTTATTTCCAAATATTTATTAAAAGACTAAGGTCATGTAAAGGGTAAGAGAAGGGTGTGTGTGTAAATGGACTTATGGTCCACTAGCTCACCTATTTAAAGGTGAAGCTAGAAGGCATTTGGCAAGGGGTGCAAAAGCCAAGTTGTATTTCTAAGCAACTTAATAAGCAAGATTTCTTCTTGTATTTTAGCAAGGGGTGCAAAAGCCAAGTTGTATTTCTAAGCAACTTAATAAGCAAGATCTCTTCTTGTATTTTGGGGTCTCTCTCCTCCACATGTTTGAATCTAGCATGAGCACCACAAATTCTAACATGGTATCTAGATCTTGGGTAGATTTGGTCACATTTTGGGTGGTGTAGACTAGGTTATCCACTTCTCATTTTTTGTGGTGGAGAGAAGAACCCCCTGCCAGTGGAGGATCTCTAGCATCTTATGGAAGCCGAATCATTGTAATCCTTCAGTAGAGGAAGTGTTAAGGACATCATGGTGGTCTCATTCATACCACTAATTAGTGGGGTTTGCTTCTTGGAGCCACACCATTGCGACTGGTTCAAACTGGCGCAGATTTGGCTGCCGTTGATTCCACACCATCATTCTTCTTGTGCATGGAATCATAAGCCCCAAGACCTTAGGGATTTTTAAGACCATGGTCTGAAGGCCCTTCTACTCAAGTCTCAGCCCTAATGATCCACCGACGCGAGGGCTAGAGCCAAAAGACCAGGCCTGGGTCTATGCTTTCCATGGTAGCTTTTATAAAAGCTTCAAAATTAGTGTTTTTTAAAGCACTAAAGTGTTATTAAACACTACCTATATGCATTAATCTTCAAAGGCATTCTTTTTTAGGCGGAGGAGCAGAACTTCATCAAGCCAAGAAGAAGTGTATCAAACAACTCCCAGGGTGTATGCCATTGAAGCCATTTGTAAGCTTCAAAATAGTGTTGTTTAACACTAATATTCTTCTTAATCAGCATCAATCATCAATACATTTTCTTCTCAAGCCTTTCTAAGCATTTGGTCAATGTTTTGAAGTGATGGGGCATTCACCATTGATTGGTTCATAATCCTCGACATCAACAAGCTAATCACCAATGAAAGTGTCATTTGACACTAAAAAAAGGTGCTCTTAAGCACTAATAGTGTTTCTTAAACACTAATGGTCATCATAATCACCAAAGAAAGTGTTCTTTGACACTAATGAAGCTCTCTTCATCAAAATTAGTTGTTGGACACAAACCCTAAGTGCTAAACCATAAGCTTCATCAACTTAATCTCCTTTTTATGCAACATCCTCGGCTTGATTAAGGGTTGTTGCACTCTCATAAGCCATTCTCTTTCTACTTAAGCTAAAATGTAAGATTCCTCCCCAGCCTCTCAGGATGTCCAATATCTTCCCCTGTAAATCAATCCCCTTCTTCAGAAATATAAAAGATCTTGTTTCTGCCTGTTTTGGCCTAGAGAGAGAAAATATTCTAGAGAGAGGTTATTCGGATTTATAATATTTTTGGATAGAGAAATTTCTCATCTTATTAATATAAGTTCCCCTGAAACAGAAGTTCAAAAAGATTTCCAGAAGGTGCATTAGAAATCAAGTATAATCTGTTCAACTGAGGGTCAAGATTTTCTCGAAATTTTAAATTAAGGTTCCTATGGGCCAATAAGATCAATCCATGTGTGGGGAGGAGATAAATCCAATTTGTAAAAAAAAAAATCCAAAAATGAGTAAATCCTCACGTAAGATGAAGAGTTGACTATGTACAAGGTTTATTAGTAAAAAAACTATGAGTAATATTTAAAAAATGAGATATTTTGGGTATAATGATTCCGTTTTGACACATATGTAAGGAAGGGGAGTCCCTTTGTCACATAATTGAATGAGTTTTAAACTAAAAAATAATGTGATATTTTTTTCTCTCCTCTCTCTTGGATCAAACCGAATAAAAAAGGAACCAAACTAGGTCCAAATCTGGTCCAAATTTCACCAAACTGAATGTGAAAAATTCTAAAAATCAGTTGGGCTTGGTTAGAGCCTCCCTCTCCTATAAGTAAAACCTGAGGCCTTTGTAAAAAATAGGAGAATTATACTATCCCATAATTATACTGAAATAATGATAATTTTTACTATTCTCTAAGATTCTCTCCAAATTGAAGAAATTGGAGCTTCCCTCCTTCTTCAATCTCCATTGGTGGCTCCATCAACACACCAAACCAATTGATTGGTTGGGGGCCTATACCGTGATCAAAGAATCAAGAAATTTGTAAGGGTAAGGGTGAATTTTGATCTTTCCTATAATTTCTCAATGTTTCTTTCTTCTCAACCCCTCTCAAGCTTGAGAAACTTAATTGGAATAGCTTTTTAATGCTATTGAAGTTAATTATATGATAGTAAGGAGATGCATAAATTTCCATCTATGCTTAATTTTATGGCTTTTTATGATTTTTATCTTCTCTAAATTGAAAATGACGTTATGCCTCATTGAAAAAAGGCATTCCCCTCTCTTCTTTAGTAAATCCAACCATTCTTTATCCTAGATGAATGATTAATGGATAGAATCACGTTTTTCATAATATTTTTCTTAAATAAGTAGAAATTACCTACATTAGAATGAATTAAATATTCTTAGTGAAATTCTAGTTGATTTTAGAAAGTTAAAAATTGAAAAATGGCCAGCCATACAAAGGAGGTTATGGTAAAATTTTCTAAAATTGTGTAAAAATAAGTTTTACTTTTTTATTCTAAAAGTGTAATTCCTACTAAATTGGATTTATGCATGGATAGATGCATAAAGAATTTAAATTAATCCAAAAAGTGTTATTTTCATCAATTCTTATTTTATGCATAGAAAGATGCATAAAGAATTTTATTTTTTATTCAAAAGAGTGATTTTAATCATAAATGATTTTATGCATAAATTAGATGCATAAAAGAAATTCTTTTATATTAAAAGAATGATTTTCATCATAAATGATTTGTATACATAAACATATGCATAAAGGATATTTTTTATATTAAAAGTGTGATTTTCATCATAAATGATTTTTATGCATAACTCGATGCATAAAAGAAATTCTTTTATATTAAAAGAGTGATTTTCATCATAAATGATTTGTATGCATAAACATATGCATAAAGGATATTTTTTTATATTAAAAGTGTGATTTTCATCATAAATGGATTTTATGCATAAATTAGATGCATAAGAGAAATTATTTTATTCTAAAAGTGTAGTTCCTACTAAATTGGATTTATGCATGGAAAGATGCATAAAGAAGTTATTTTAATCCAAAAGAGTTATTCTCATCAATTTTGATTTTATGCATAAATAGATGCATAAAGAATTTTATTTTTAATTCAAAAGAGTTATTTTCATCAGTTTTGATTTTATTCATAGGAAGATGCATAAAAGATTGATTTTTAATTCAAAAGTATCATTCTCATTTAAAATGAATTTATGCATCGGAAGATGCATAAAAGATTGATTTTTAATTCAAAAATGTCACTCTCATTTAAAATGAATTTATGCATAGGAAGATGCATAAAAGATTGATTTTTAATTCAAAAGTGTCACTCTCATTTAAAATAAATTTTTGCATAGGAAGATGCATAAAATATTGATTTTTAATTCAAAAGTGTCATTCTCATTTAAAATGAATTTATGCATAGGAAGATGCATAAAAGATTGATTTTTATTTCGAAAGTGTTATTCTCCTTAAAATGGGATTTTTGCATAAAAAGATGCGTGAAGAAATCTTATATCAAACATAAGAATTCTCTTGTATTCTATAAATAGATATGAGGATGTGAAATGAATCAGATAGATGAAAATGAACGAAGAATAGATAGAGATGTATGTATGTGATAAGATGCGTATGGGAAGTGATAGGATGTGATAAGATGTGTATGAGATGTGATAGGATGTGATAAGATGCGTATGAGATGTGATAGGATGTGATAAGATGCGTATGGGATGAGTTAGGATGTGACAAGATGTGTATGGGATGAGGTAAGAAGTGTATCTGATGGGATAAGATGTATTTGGGTTGTGATAGGGCGAGAATGGATGTGATGTAAAAGAATAGATGTGAAGGCGTATGTAGATATATGAATGGGAATGAAGAAATGGATGTATGGATGTGGATGTGGATATGGATGTATGAATATGGATGTGTATGTATGGAAGTGGATGTATGAATGCAGATGTGGATGTGTATGGATGTATGGATGTGGATGTGGATATGGATGTATGAATATGGATGTGTATGTATGGAAGTGGATGTATGAATGCAGATGTGGATGTGTATGTATGGATGTGGATGTGGATGTGGATATGGATGTATGAATATGAATGTGTATGTATGAAAGTGGATGTATGAATGCAGATGTGGATGTGTATGTATGGATGTGGATGTATGAATGTAGATGTGGATGTGGATGTGTATGTATGAATGTGGGTATGGATGTGGATGTATGAATGCAGATGTGGATGTGGAATTGTATGTATGAATGGGGATATGAAATTGGATGTATGATGTGGATGTACGAATGTGGATGTGTATGTAGAATAATGAATGCGAATGTGTATGTGAAATAATGTGTCGTCGATATGAGTGAATGGATGAGATGTGATGACATGTGAATTGGGATGTGAATATATGATATGTGATGTGAAGGAATCTGAGGTGATGAGATGGAAAATGATGTGATTGGATGAGAATGAGTACACATATGAATGGAATGTGGAATAAGTAATGTGGACTGATGAGGGATAATGTGGAAAGAGGAGAGTTCAATATAGAAACTGTATTTGTGACCTGTTTGTAAATGACTATTTTATGTCAAGAATGCTAGGGAAGCATTATGACCGTCTTGTGATTAAGGTCATGGAGACCTAACTAATAAAGTTGCAACTGCTGAGACGGAGAGTCAATGGAGGATGTCTCGCGTAGTAACGTTGACCGAGGTCTTGACCAGCCTCGGTTCGATTTAAATGTGAGCTTTCGGTACGGTGGATGAGGGACCAACGAAGTGGCCTATGAGTGAAGCGTTAGGTGACCTGCGAAGGATCCTAGAGGGTGCTGACCATACGGTGCTCTGGGTCGCCGAAGATACCCACACGTGCGTTGGGGAAGATATTGGAACAAGGAGTTAGAGTTGTTTTCTAAAACCGGGCATGGATCTGGTTAATTGACCTTGCTGGTCCTCAAACAACGGATGAGTCCATGGCTCTTTTATATGGATCTGTTGGTTGATCTTGCTGATATTCAATGGAGATTCCATCTTGATTTTTATAAGTGATTATATTGTCGAGTACTATGGGCTAGGAACTATTGAAAAGGCCCCTAAGTGGACAGGTGGTGAGCGTTCTGGTTGCCAATGATATCATAGAGATACTCTGATGAAGGAATGATTGGAAATTAAGATTCAACCGGATATTTTGGAGGATTGTGATCAGTGATACTATGGTTCATTAAATGATTAATTTAAAGATAGCTGATGCTGAGAAAAAGACAATTTCATATTGGGTGTGTAAGTGGTGTGACTAGTTTTATGTTTGCATGAACATCCAGCTAGGGGGCCTGGGAACTCTTTTCCCTGGTACCTGGGACAAAATCTAACCAAATTCCTAATTGAATCCCATCACTACAATGGTTGGGCGGTTGGCTAACCCATGGGACTAGGCTGGACTGATGGATCCATAAATCGAGACTCAATTTCTGTTTAGTTCGATAGATGAAGTAAATCCCAGACAAAAATTGT
This sequence comes from Cibotium barometz, assembly GCF_041138505.1. Classification (NCBI taxonomy): domain Eukaryota; kingdom Viridiplantae; phylum Streptophyta; class Polypodiopsida; order Cyatheales; family Cibotiaceae; genus Cibotium; species Cibotium barometz. Next base: position 31,284,875 of record NC_141067.1, read on the forward strand.
TCTATGGAAAAAGAATCAATGGATGTGCCTCTTGATGAGGAAAAAAGCGTTGGTCTCTATGATCCAAGTGCAATTTGTCCCTTGATCTGACTATGGAACTTACGAGTTTGGTCAGATCAGTTCAGTTAGTTAAGGCTTTTGACTATGTTAGGAAAAAAAGTTATCCTGGTGCAGTCACCCGTGCTTTCCGGGCAAAGGAAGTTTTTCTGGCTTCGGTTTTGGAAAAACCGATGGATTAGTCTCTTGCTTGGATATCCGTGGGGCGAGGCCCCGGCGAGTGTGGGACCCTGCCCCATGCAAGAAGTGCTACTTCCACTGCTAGCACCCCTGAAATTGTTGCATGGTGGGGACAGGGATCTTACATAAAACATCATCACAAATTTTCTGGTTTTCTTCTTCATAAATCAGCCCATTACACTCTTGTGACCTTCCTTCAATGCCCAATGTCATAGGAAAACTCCCAAATTAAGAAGTTCTCAGGAAAGGGCTTCCACACTTGGCAAGTTCTTGTCAAGTACAAGATGATGTCCAAAGGTTTTTGGCCATTCATCTCTGGCACTAAGGTTATTGATTGAGCTAAAGCTGAAGATATTGATGATGAGAGGGCGCAAGACATCATCATGCTCCATCTTGATGAGGCTCTTATTCACCATGTGGACCAGCTTCCGACTGCAAAGGAGAAATGGGATGAGCTTGACAAGCTCTATGGAGCTCGTGGTGGTAAGAGTTCCAAGATCTCACTTAAAATTGAATATTTTAGCTTGGAGCTCAAAGAGGGAGACGACAGTGGAGCCTTTATCTCTCACTTGAAGGGCCTTATGGCTCAACTTGCATCAGTGAATGCGAGAATGGATGAAGATGATGCAGTGGCTGTTTTGCTAAAAGCAGTCAAGAAGGTGTACTCCACCTTAGTCACCGCCAGAACATACCTAATCCCACCCTTGAAGGAGTCATTTGACAAGAAGGCATTTGGCAACAAGTAATTGTTGGATCAAATATTTCGACAAGATGAAATGTAACAAGTGTAAACAAACGGGGCATATCACTTCTAAATGTCCTAACAACAGTTAGAGGCTAACTTTGCATCAGCCTCTAACTCCACTCAAAAATTGTTTTAAATCTCAATGTAACAACACCTATATTCCTAAACCTTGTACTCCTAATGTTATAAAGGCAACCTATGTCCAATACCACCTATTCCAATTTTCTTCATAGTTGGTATTGAGGGGGGGTGTTACAAGACTAAGGTCATGTAAAAGGGTAGGAGAAGGGTGTGTGTGTGAATGGACTTATGGTCCAATAGCTCACCTATTTAAAGGTGAAGCTAGAAGGCATTTGGCAAGGGGTGCAAAAGCCATGTTGTATTTCTAAGCAACTTAATAAGCAAGATCTCTTCTTGTATTTTGAGGTCTCTCTCCTCCACATGTTTGAATCTAGCATAAGCACCACGAATTCTAACAATATTTACAAGGACGAGTTTTATTACAAAGATTTGAGACTAATATAATTAGTCTTATTTGCCATCAAGGGAAATTGCTGAGCTTGACTATGACATAAGCGTAAAGCGGTCCACATAGGTGAAGTATGGGGGTTCTGCTGTAGTTTCTAAGACTCTAAAAATTGATGGTAAGGGTAGTAGACTCTGGATTGGGGTAGATCCCTGCATCATTTGGTCATACACCCAGCAATCCTGAGGTATGCGAATCCCATCTATAGTCACAGAGGTGTCAGCCGCCTTGGGAGTAGTGACGAACCAAAATAAACAGATCATCTTCAACTTTTCAATCCAACAAATCTACTTTAGGTTTGTGGTAAGGTTCCCAATCCAATCTGCTCGGATGAAGAAATATCTCGGTCCGTCACTCCAGAAATCTCTACCCCATCCTCTTTTGATATGAGAGAAATGGGGGAGGAACATCTTCTCTAGTAAACATAAATGGTTCCATTACTGGGACACCAATCTCTTGTCAAGAATCTTGCACAACTTGCTTGTTTGAAGTGGGTTTCATTAATGAGAAAAAGAATGATTCAATTAGCAAAAATCCCCCAAAATCATGTATTTTTTTAGTTTTTTGCATCAATTTAATGTTTTTCATGTTTCTAATAACTTCTTGTTACTTGTAGTCCTTTCAATTTCAAGATTGTTTGCAATTTTGTTAATTTTTATTCAATTTTGCACTCTTATTTCACGAAAATTGAAAAACAAATTGCTCAATTGAGCATAAAATCATGGAATTTTGATGAAATAAACCCCGTCATTGCATCCATAGCATGCCAATTAGTCTATTTGCATGTGTGTACACATGAATTGACAACATTTGAGCTTTAACTTGATATATGTAGCAAAGGAGTTTGTTGTATAAAAATCTCTAGTTTTTTTGCAAAAAAAGAGAATTAAAAATCTTCTTTAGCTCTCAAATTGTCAAAATTGGGCAAAACAAACACTGCCATCATGTCCGTAGCATGTTAATTAGTCTAATTGGCTAGCTGTGCGCACGATTTGGCAATATTTATGCTTGATTTTGATGCTTGGATTGAATAGGATTGTGCTTTGAAAATTCTGGTTTTTGCATAAAAAAGGGATCAAGAATGCTTAATTAGAGTTTTGAATTGGTGGAATTAGTCAAAAATGACATTGTCATCATGTTTGTAGCATGTAAATTATTCAATTGGAATTCTTTGATTTGGTTGTGTGCAAATCGGTGAGGATTTGGATCATTGCATTGCATGGCTCTTGGTATTTGGCAAAGTTCTAGTTTTTGCATTACCAAGGTAATTAATGCTAATCATGCTAAGGGGATCTTGGCATTGGCCTTTGAATATATATATATATATATAAATTTTGATTCCCTCCATCACTAGGCTTCACACGTTGCTACAACCGAACGCTTTATGATCAACATGATCTTCCCCATGCTGCCTGCGATCATCTACTCTATTGGGACAACAACACTCCCTGCCAGCTGTTGCAACAAAACTTTCCTTAGAAAACACATATACCAAATGCTCCCTCTAGCATTCTGGCATAAGATAGTCCTTCAAGAAAACAGGGTTTCTATGCAAGTTTTCAGTTTTGATTTTCTTTTGAATACAATGAGTATATCTTAATTCCGTATCCCAAGACTTCTAGATCATAGGTCTTGATTCCCAAGCAGAATTCCTCGAATTCTGAATTCTTGATTCTCAGATCAAAATCAAAGGTCTCAACTTAGTTTAAGATTCGGTGGGTGATTTGAGTGTAGATTACTGAACTGGTCACATCGTCTTTTCTTGAAACTTTCTTGAAACTGACAAAGGAGTTACATCTTGGTCATAGTCTGATTTAGGGTTTGAGTCTGAAAATCTTCTCCCTGAACTATCTTTCTCGAAGGATAATATTTCAATTACTACTTTACTGAATTTCATTCATTGAGTATTTTGCTTAACTGAATTCAAAACTAGTCATTTATCTAAAATTTTTATTTCGATAGTTTTTCTGAATTTTCTCATTACCATCCTAGAGAATATTAAACGGTATAATTTTCCTTCATTGAGTATTTACTTATTCATTTTTCAATATTCATGGGATTTAAACATAGGATTAAAAAGAACTCTTATTTTAATATAAAAATTTTGTATGCATCTATTTATGCATAAAATCCAACTTCTATGAAAATAACACTTTTATATAAAAGAAAAATCCTTTTATGCATAAAAAAACCAATTTTGATGAAAGTAACACTTTTATAATAAAAAAATTCTTTTATGCCTCATTTTATGCATAAAAATCAATATTGGTGAAAGCAACACTTTTGCAATTAAAAAAATTCTTTTATGCATCATTTTATGCATGAAAATCAATATTGATGAAAGTAACACTTTTATAATTAAAAAAAATCTTTTATGCATCTATTTATGCATAAAAATCAGTATTGATGAAAGTAACACTTTTATAATAAAGAAAATTCTTTTATGCATAAAAATTAATATTGATGAAAGTAACACTTTTATAATAATAAAAATTCTTTTATGCATCTATTTATGCATAAAAATCAATATTGATGAAAGTATAATTAAAAAAATCTATCCAATATACATGAATTTAAATCTAATGAAAATCACTCTTTTATAATAAAAACAATATTCAATATGCATCTTTCTATGCATAAAATTTAAATCAAATGAAAATCACTCTTTTATAATAAAAACAATATTCAATATGCATCTTTCTATGCATAGAATTTAAATCTAATAAAAATCACTCTTTTATATAATAAAATATTAATCAATATGCATCTTTCTATGCATAGAATTTAAATCTAATGAGAATCACTCTTTTATAAATTAATCAATATGCATCTTTCTATGCATAGAATTTAATTTTAATGAAAATAACACTTTTATAATAAAAAAATTTCTACTATGCATTTTTCTTTGTCTAGAATGAAAATAATACTTTTAGACGATGGGGATTAATCTTTTTGAATAATAAAAGATAAAACTTATTTCACAAAATTTAAGAAAATTTTACCATAACCTCCTTTGTATGGCTAACCATTTTTCAATTTTTCCTAACCTTAAATTACTTAAAAACTATCCCTTAGAGCATTCTAGACTAAGGAGAGACTTGTTGCAATAGCTGGCGCGGCAGGGAGTCATCGAGGTCTCTCGTGACAAAGCCTGTCGAGGTCTCGACCAGCCTCGCCATGGTTGAAATGGTGCGCGTTCGGACGATGGGCGAGGATCGACGAAGCGGTCCCTGAGTGAAGTGCTAGGACACGTCAGTAGGGTCCTAGAGGGTTCTGAGACCAGGTGATGCACGGGCTCTCGATTGCTAGGACACCCATGCGTACGTCGAGAAGGGAATTACTTTTGTGAGCTGAATTTTGATATTGGATCTCCTTGGTTGAATAGCTGGTCTTCAATGGAAAGTCCGGATGATATATTTTTTTAAAATAATGGACTCAATATTTTGGAGGATTATGATGAGTAATATTATGGTTTCATTGAAATATTTTTTTAAAGAGAGCCGAATATTTGCTAAAATGGCAATTTCATATTAGGTGTGTAAGTGGTATGTCTACCTTAAATTTTGCTTGAAGCGTCGGCTAGGGGGCCTGGGAACTCTTATCCTTGGTACCCGGGCAAAATATAATCAAATTTTTAGAAAGGAATCCCACCAATACAATGGTTGGGCGCGGTTGGCTAGCCCATGGGCGGATTGGGGTTGCTAGATTGGGGTTTTTCTACGATACAAATAGTTACAATTAAGTTACGGTAGCTAGATTAAGTCCTAGGAAGACCTTGTTCTGTGGAAGGGAATCAGCACAGCAGCTGTGCCTTACTAAAGAGGGAAAAAAGCAGTGATTCTATGGACTAAGTGCAAGTTTGTTCCTTGATCTAGCCATGTGATTTTTGGGTTTGGTCGGATTAGTTTGGTTAGCTAAGACTTTGACTCGTTAGATCAATTCTCCCGTTTAGATGATTTTCCTAGTAGAATCACCCATGCCTTCCAAGTGAGGGAAGTTTTTTCGGGTTCGGTTTTGAAGGAACCGCCGGGCTAGTCTCTTGTCTGGACATCCGTGTGGGTGAGGCCCCAAGTGTGGATCCCTACCCTCCTGCGTGAGAGGCTTCAGCTGCTTCCGCTGCCAGCGCCCTCGGATAAGGCATCGCGGAGGGGGCGGGGGTCTTACAGCTGGTATCAGAGCTTTGTGAAAAGCTAATAAGGCAAAACGAATTCTTATCAAAAAATTTATAGTAAAAACTCAAAAAGAGCATTTACATATTGTATTTTCATTCCTTAAGATTCATTATTAAAGATTTTTAATCAAAGAATTTGGTTTTATAGATGGAAGTTCCACGCTTATATCCGGTATTCCCGATCTCACCCAGTCAACAGGATATGACTGTCTTCGCCTTCAAGCACATCGTCTCTTCCGCTACGACTCAAACGAGTAGAGCCAGACTCGCAAGCCATTTTGAGGATTTATATTTCCCAGACCCAGCAGAGAGACGGTGTGTGATGTTTTTTGGGAACCTCAACCTCAACTTGTATATGTGTACATGAGTGTCGTCAGTGTTGTGGTGAAGTCATGGGGGCACCCATTGGCTCAGTGTGGGCGTAGAGGATGCGGCAGTCAGGCTTCTGGCTTTGATGGAAGTGAATATGCAGAGACAATGTTGAAATTCTGGAAGCAAGCTCGTCCGGAGCGTGTTATGCTGGAGATGGTATCAGCCGCTTGGTCGTCATGAAGTGTGTGCGCGTCCAAAGGATGAGTGGGCACTAGTCGATTTGTGTTGAAGATATGGCATGGTGGGCAAATAAATATAAAGAGGGCCAAGGCCATGGGCATATGAGTGTGAAAGGTGAAGGTGGCCATCTTTAGGCCTTAGACAAAATAAATAATATATATAATAAAGTGCCAGTTGGTAATGAGCTACGTGGAGGTATGAGGGGCTGCCAACGTGCGCCTTCTGGAAGCAGGTGATCGTGGAGTCGGCGCCAGCTGCAAAAACAAAAGAGAAGGCGACCTTGTTGTTTTCTGGGGGAAGAGGCAGCTGCAAGAGGATAGAGAGCGAGGGGGCTCTCCGGTGGTCCGCCAGCAGAGAGGCACTGCAGCTGTGCAAAGGGGTCGTATAGGAGCTGGTGCAGCCGGGACTGTGGAGGACTGCGGGGACTCGACTGGGAGGAGGCCCCCGGGAGTGTGTTGGTGTGACGCGCTGCTTAGAAGCGCAGAGCAGGGGGTCGTGTAGCTGTGAGTGGAGACGGCTGGGAGCCGATGGGCAGGAGGAGCCCGGTGTGTTTGTGGGTTGCAGCAAAGGGTGCAGCGTGGGCGAAGAGAGTCGCCGTGTGGAAGAGAGAACCCCGGGTGTGATTTGGGCTGACAGGCTGCAACAGAGTGGCTGGTGAAGTGCTGAAGAAGCCGACGGGTAGGCGAGGAGCAAAGAAAGAAAGATTGTGGTCGTGGAGCCACACGTGTGTGTGAGGGTTAGCATTGCAGAGGCAAAACAGGCTGGCGCAGCTTAATCTTCGTGTGTTCATAGCTGCAGATAGAGAAAGCTGTGCAGGAAAGTGTGGGGAGCCGCCAAAGAAGGGCAGAGGCCGAGAGCAGTGGCTGGTTTTGGTTTGCCTTGAGGCCTGGTAGTGAGCTGGTGTAGCAGAGAGGACCTCAGCTGAGGTGCAGAGCAGAGAACGAGAGGTCGACTGCAGAGAAGCAAGGAGCGAAGGGATTTGGAGCGACCAGGAGCTGGAGCAGGCTGATTGTGAGCGGTGCTTGGTGTAGCTGGTGTCTGGGATATCTTGGGATATCCGACTCTGTAAAGGTCAAGGTCTTTTCTGAAATATGAGTCTTGTTCATGCTCTTTGGTCTGGTGTTCTGGTGTGTTTGCATGCGTGTGTGGAAGTGTGGCATGCTATAAGGGCGTAGATAGCTCTACCGCTTCCGTGCCATCACTTTTTGGTGCCTCCACAGAGGAACAGATTTCCTCTGGTTTGTGAAAGAGAAAAAGGGCTGTGTGAAGAAAGTTTTGGAAATGGCTCAGGATTTTCCGGAGTATTGGGGATTGCCGCAGGAGAATGCAACTAGGTTTCTGGAGAAGATGGAGTTTACAGCTTTAATGAAAGATAGGGCAACCCTTTCTCGGATTTTGGCTTATTGCTTGCAGGGTGATGCAAAAGTATGGTTGCAGATGTTTGTGACTGCACACAGGAATGTTCATCGACAGGATCCTGAGTACCGTGTAGTCAGAGCTGCATTTTTGGCACAGTTTGTCCATGTGAAAAGTCCGAATGAAGTGTGGAAGGAGTTGTGTAACATTCAGCAGAAGGATGGTCAGGATGTGGATCAGTACCTGATAGAGTTTGGTAGACTGTGGAGTCTATGGTGTGAGGCTCTGATTCCTGAAGTACCCCCGCAGATGATAAAGAGAGACCGGTTTGTGGCTGGTCTGGAGCCAACCCTCCGTCTGAAGGTGGAGCTGAAGAACCTGGATAGCTTTGAGGAGGCTGTCAGAGTAGCTCGAGAGAAGGAGTGGAAGGTGAAGCGTCTCAGGCAGATGGGAATGCGGGAAGAGCCGAAGAGGTTTGTGAAGGTGCCAGGGATCGAGAGTATGCATCCTGGAAGGAAAGCTGCTGTTGTTCCTAAACAGGTGGATTCTTTGAAGAGGGAAGTTCATGAAGCAGTGGAGCTCATGAAGTCTTTAAGTGTGAATTGGATAGAGTCCACAGGGAAAGAACGAGGCATAGGTGTTATGGGAAAGAAGACTGATGCATCATCTGGTTTTAAAAGAAATTCAGCAGATATTGGAAGAGGGAAAGGGTATCTGTGTGATGTGCAATGCCGGAATTGTGGAGAGTGGGGTCATATGAGTCCGCAATGTGAGAGACCAGCCAAAGCTAATGGTGGAATATATCAATTGTCCTTGGGAATGAGTGATAGGGTGAGTGGCCCTAATATGCAGGTGAAGGAGGCAATTCAGCCCAGTGTTTGTGAAGCCCATAAGGTCACAGTTGCAGAGCAAGATATGGGACAGGTTAGCCTGTTGGGAATGGAGAAGGATGAGGTTTCTGGAATCAGCCCTGAAGAGCTTTCAGAAGGTGAGGAGGAGAAGGATGAGGTTATAGATGATGTTGTGGATTGTGAGCAGGTGCCAGTACTTCAGCCAGTCAAGGTGGAGTGTGATGATCAGGGTGTCACTAATGAAGGTGCTGTGGATGGAGTGCATATGGATGATCCAGGTGATGAGTTGGATATTGCAGCCTGTTGTGAGAGTGTGGATGGTGAGCTGGACAGTGTACTTGATAGTGCACTGGATGATCTGTTGAAGATGGCTTCCTTGGAGAAGAGTACTTGCATGCCAGTTGTGCATGAAGGGAGTGATGGTGTGAGTGATGGTGAGCTGGATGCTCCTTTGGTTGATGGTGTGATAGATTCTGGAGGTGCGGATGCTGAACATAAGGTGTGTGTTCCTTGTCATGCCCAAGAGAATGAGTCGGTGGTTGTGAGTGGTGAGGATGCATGTGAGACTATTGTTGTTGGTCAGGGGGACCAAGATGCTTTGCCTGGGAGTTTGGGGAGCTTGGACTTGGTAGGGATGCCTGTGCAAGATGTGGAGAATCTTGCAGGATCGCCAATGGTCTTGAAGCTGGAGAAACTGCAGGAAAGCGACAATGATGAGTCTACAGTGCACGAGGTTGCTGTGTGTGATGTTGATGGGCTGAAGGGAAGTGAGTGTATGGTGGACACACCGCATGTGGATGCTCAGCATATGGATGAGCAGTTTGGTTATAGTTTGGGTCTGGCAGATTGCCCAGAGGAAGGGTTGGAAGCCAGTGATGAGGGCAGCAGATTGAGCGACCGTGAGATGGGGGTTGATAATGAGATGAGTGTTATTTCGGTATTTGACTACGGGTGGGAGTCAGATGTGTCCGAGGGGAGTAGAGGTGAGGAGTGGTTATCTTATGTGAGCTGGTCTGGAGGAGGAAGTACAGTGGATGGTGAGGAGGCCATGTACAAAAAGCCAAGGGGGTTGCTGGAAGTGGAAGGCTATGACAGGGTGCTTCAATGGTTGTCTGATGGAGGAGAATGCGTGAAGGATTGGAAGGTAGATGCACCGAGGTTTCTGTTTGATCCAGGGGGATAATTGGTTTCTGATTGTGCAGCTGCTGGACATAAATGTCTCAGCAGAAGAAAGGGGGTTGCTAAATATGTGTGATGTTTTTTGGGAACCTCAACCTCAACTTGTATATGTGTACATGAGTGTCGTCAGTGTTGTGGTGAAGTCATGGGGGCACCCATTGGCTCAGTGTGGGCGTAGAGGATGCGGCAGTCAGGCTTCTGGCTTTGATGGAAGTGAATATGCAGAGACAATGTTGAAATTCTGGAAGCAAGCTCGTCCGGAGCGTGTTATGCTGGAGATGGTATCAGCCGCTTGGTCGTCATGAAGTGTGTGCGCGTCCAAAGGATGAGTGGGCACTAGTCGGTTTGTGTTGAAGATATGGCATGGTGGGCAAATAAATATAAAGAGGGCCAAGGCCATGGGCATATGAGTGTGAAAGGTGAAGGTGGCCATCTTTAGGCCTTAGACAAAATAAATAATATATATAATAAAGTGTCAGTTGGTAATGAGCTACGTGGAGGTATGAGGGGCTGCCAACGTGCGCCTTCTGGAAGCAGGTGATCGTGGAGTCGGCGCCAGCTGCAAAAACAAAAGAGGAGGCGACCTTATTGTTTTCTGGGGGAAGAGGCAGCTGCAAGAGGATAGAGAGCGAGGGGGCTCTCCGGTGGTCCGCCAGCAGAGAGGCACTGCAGCTGTGCAAAGGGGTCGTATAGGAGCTGGTGCAGCCGGGACTGTGGAGGACTGCGGGGACTCGACTGGGAGGAGGCCCCCGGGAGTGTGTTGGTGTGAGGTGCTGCTGAGAAGCGCAGAGCAGGGGGTCGTGTAGCTGTGAGTGGAGACGGCTGGGAGCCGACGGGCAGGAGGAGCCCGGTGTGTTTGTGGGTTGCAGCAAAGGGTGCAGCGTGGGCGAAGAGAGTCGCCGTGTGGAAGAGAGAACCCCGGGTGTGATTTGGGCTGACGGGCTGCAACAGAGTGGCTGGTGAAGTGCTGAAGAAGCCGACGGGTAGGCGAGGAGCAAAGAAAGAAAGATTGTGGTCGTGGAGCCACACGTGTGTGTGAGGGTTAGCATTGCAGAGGCAAAACAGGCTGGCGCAGCTTAATCTTCGTGTGTTCATAGCTGCATATAGAGAAAGCTGTGAAGGAAAGTGTGGGGAGCCGCCAAAGAAGGGCAGAGGCCGAGAGCAGTGGCTGGTTTTGGTTTGCCTTGAGGCCTGGTAGTGAGCTGGTGTAGCAGAGAGGACCTCAGCTGAGGTGCAGAGCAGAGAACGAGAGGTCGACTGCAGAGAAGCAAGGAGCGAAGGGATTTGGAGCGACCAGGAGCTGGAGCAGGCTGATTGCGAGCGGTGCTTGGTGTAGCTGGTGTCTGGGATATCTTGGGATATCCGACTCTGTAAAGGTCAAGGTCTTTTCTGAAATATGAGTCTTGTTCATGCTCTTTGGTCTGGTGTTCTGGTGTGTTTGCATGCGTGTGTGGAAGTGTGGCATGCTATAAGGGCGTAGACAGCTCTACCGCTTTCGTGCCATCAACGGCAGCACAAGTGGCATGCAAGGTAATTTGTCCACGCCACTTGCAACCAACGCATGATGCTGGAGGGAGAATATCTCATTAGCCACCACGAGTCCTGTTGAGGTTAAAAGTGATTCATGGTGTTATTATGTATCACCCCACGCCTCGAGATTTTAGACTTTCTTGCCACATCTATAGACTTCTTAGATGTTTTATCCTAAGTAGTAAGATAGTAGCTCCTTTGGCAGTGAGGGAACATTTGTATCGGGGCATGTCTGTAGCCCAGTATCGTCGTCTTATGCATTTTCCACCGCGGAGGTTTTGACTTCTAGAGCCAAGATACTCTATGTACATATTGCAATCTTTATATAAATAAAGAATTTTTTTATGGAAAATTCCCTATTATATAAGTGATTGTTTATTATATGATGAATTGAAGAAGCAAGATCTATTACTCAGACATATGTCATAGATCTCCAATAAGATCATTTATCTTGTTTAAGCAATTATTTTCCAAACCTCTTAAGTCTTAGGATCTCGTTGACAAAATCAAAATAATATTATTTTTGGCAGAATCATGAGGCAAGCGAACCGTGCCCGACAGCCAAATCCTCTCACAGGTGAGGAAGAGCTAGACCCCAATGTTCACAAGGCCCTTCATAGAACTTAGCCAAGTCCCTTCACAAGGGTGAAGGGGAGAACTTGGGCGAGGCTGTGGAGAAGTGGGTCGAGGCCATGGAAGAATATTTTGATGTCACTAGTTACAACGAGAGGAGCAAAATGGCTCTTGCAAGGATAAAGATTGTGGAAACAGCTAGGGTGGCATGGAGAAACCATTGCAACACCAACCAGCTGGATAGGAACACCCAATCTTGGAATGATCTCAAAGCTTATCTAAGGAAGACACTTTGTCCTGGAAGATTTTTAGAAACCAAGATGAATGAATTCTTAGAGCTAAACTAGGGGAGCAAAACTATTGAAAGAATATCATCAGGCGTTTGCTCTTCTCCCCAAGTACTCACCACCACTAGAGATGAAGAGCACCTCATGGCCAGATTCATTCGGGGAATGAACAAACCTTTAGACACCTTGGTCAAGAATGCCAAGCCAATTTCCATGCTTGAAGCTATAAGGATGGCGAAGGACTTCGCCAAAGCCTTTATCGTTAAAGTCCTACCAAATCCATATCCTTCATCCTTCAAGAGATTCCAAACAACGGGAAGTTCTTCTAACCTTCTGCCTCCAAAGAGACACCAAGGTCTCAACCAAAATCTTGAGATAGGAAGTTTCAGGAATGAAGGAAGACCTTTTCCTCTAAGCTCTTTCTCAGGAACTCCGGCTCTTTCTAGAATGCAGAGGGAAGATCTTCGAAGTGAGAACATGTGTTTTGGATGTCAGGGGATTGGACACCAGCTCAAAGATTGCCCATCTCCTTCTATGGGCCAAGGAAGCCACGGTCCCAGAGTTCAGAGACAGACCCCTTCGTATAAGTCCAAACAGGGTTCCCCACACTAAAATCAGAGCAACCCCAGAAGAGTGCCAAATTAGCCTGCAGCCTCCATGTAAAGTAGTCTTTGAACCCCTTCTATGGGCCAAGGAAGCCACGGTCCCAGAGTTCAGAGACAGACCCCTTCGTATAAGTCCAAACAGGGTTCCCCACACTAAAATCAGAGCAACCCCAGAAGAGTGCCAAATCAGCCTGCAGCCTCCATGTAAAGTAGTCTTTGAACTCCCTCCCAGAATTGGGAAAAATAAACAGAGAGTTCCACCTCAGACTGCACAGCTAGAGCCATCACTATAGCTGAGGAAGTGGAGGAAGAAAAAGGACAGATCTATACCGCAAATGAGCATCAGGGGCAGAATCGTCAATTCTCAGTCCTCCAAACTCTAGCAGAGTACATGGTAAGCAATTCAAGCTTTTAATTCATTCAGATAGTGCTCATTCTTTTATTTCCCCAGGATGTCTGCATAAGTTAGTCCTAAATCAAAAATCACGGCGGAAACCTATGCAAGTGGAATTGGCTAGTGGAAAGATTCTTTTCACACACCTTGAGACAGACCCTATTCAATTTAGTCTAGATGGGAACATAACAGATTGCAAGTTCAGAGTCCTACCCTTGGGAATCTATGATGGAATCCTTGGAATGGATTGGGTCCATAAGAATCAGGTTGACATTCATTGTCACAATGGAACCATCTCTTTTCTTAACCTTCACGGGAATAAAGTTCAAGGAACTGGAATTTTCGGATCCCCAACCAGTGCTGCAATTAGTCAAGGCTTCTAAATTGTTAAAAGGGATGAGAAAGAGGCAAGCTGTTTATGTTGTTAAGATGAATCCTGTAGACATAAAATGCAAGGCTAAAGAACCAGAGTTGTTAAGTGAGTATGCAGATGTATTCCCTAAAGAGCTGAGTGTGAGATGCCTCAGACTCGTGAAGTAGATCATGAGATCGCGAGCTAACCCCCGGAGCTCAGCCAGTAGCCCAGCGTGCATACAAAATGTCAGTCCTTGAAGCCATAGAACTTAAGGAGCAGTTTAGATCATTGTTAGAGCAGGGATTCATCAGACCCAATGTTTCACCTTGGGTTACGCCCGTTCTCTTTCAGAAGAAGAAAGATGGAACGTTAAGACTCTGTATATTGACTACAGAGGATTGAATCAATTAACAATTAAGAATAAGTATCCTATCCCTAGGATCGATGAACTTCTGGATCGGTTGAGTGGAACCCAAATGTTCACAAAGATAGATCTCAAATCTGGCTACTACCAGATCAGAATCAAATAACAGGACATCCCAAAGATAGGATTCAAGACTCACTATGGGCATTATGAGTACACTGTCATGCCGTTTGGATTGACTAATTCCCTGACCATGTTTAATCGTCTTATGCAAGATATTCTGAGAGAATACTTGGATGATTTTGTTCTTGTCTTCTTTGATGACATCTTGGTGTACTCGAAGAATGCTAGAGATCATGAAGATCATGTGTGCAAGGTCCTGGAAATCCGAAGGAAGCACCAACTCTGCAAAAAAGAGCAAGTGTTCTTTCTCTGTTGACCAGGTGGAATACTTGGGACTCATAGTGTCTAAAGATGGGATTTCTCATGACCCCACAAAGATCCAAGCATCTGTAGAGTGGCCGGAACCCCTCGGGGGGTGCACTACTAGAAAACCCTAGGTATCACGTGCGTTCAAGAGCGTGCGTTCAAGAGGTATTTAAAAAACACCTAAACTAAAAAATTTCCCCCAATAAAATAACCCCTTTTTACTCATGAACTAACGGATTTTTTTCTAAAGTTGAATTAAAAAACCACTCCTGTTAATTTTTCTCAATGTATCTAATTGAAAACCCCCTCTCTCCTATTGAACTCACGTAATACATTAACATTTTTTAAGGTGAATCCCCAAGGGAGCCCAAGACGGTAAAAGAAGTTAGAGGATTCTTAGGATTAACCGGATGGTATGGAATCTTTATACCTAGATATGCTCAGATAGCATCCCCTTTAACTAACCTTCTTAAGAAGAGTACCCTATTTCAGTGGACTGCTATGTGTTAGAGTGCCTTGGATAAGCTGAAGACAACCTTGGTAACCAACCCTATCCTTAAATTGCCAGATTTTACCAAACCTTTTGAAGTAGTTACTGATGCCAGTGGTTTCACCTTAGGCGGTGCTCTTATGCAAGGAGATCATGTTGTGGCGTATGAATCCAAAAAGCTCAGAACACATGAGAGAAATTATGCCGTCCATGACTTGGAGTTACTCTCAGTAGTTTATGCTCTGAAGTTGTGGAGACATTATCTTTTGGGATAGAGGTTCATCTTGATGACAGATCATCAAAGTCTTAAGTGAATCTTCACCCAAAGGGATCTCAACATGCGGCAAAGGAGATGGATGTAGACCCTATAGGAATTCGATTTTGAAATCAAGTATCCGCCAGGGAAAGAAAATGAGGTAGCAAATGCACTCTCTAAGGTCCCCCACTCGCTCTGGGGCTCTGGTCGCCGCGACGGCGGGCAGCGGCGGCGAAAGTGGCGTCGACCTCCCGCGCAGGGTGGGGTCGACACACTCGAGGCCTCGCCCAGTGGATGTCCGAGATGAGAGGCTAGCCCGAGTGGCCTTGGGCCCGGAAGACTCCCCTTTCCCGAAAGGCACGGGCGATTCTGCCAATTGGGAAAAATCTTCTAACTGGGAAATTCATTAGGAACTCAATGGAGTCTTCTTGGGCCCTTTTATTTGGCAATTTAAGGGAGTCAAACCTTTTCTCTTAAGAAGAAACGTTTTCTAATTAGAAGCTTCAAAACGGCTACTTTATTCGAATTTGAATTTTGGAGGGAAAATGGAATTTAAAATCTAGCGGATAAAACCATATCATGTAACATATCTATGGAAAGCTCTTGATGCGTAGATCACGGATCTATAATCTCCGCTCAAATCGGAGCTTGTATGTAGAAGTTATGGAGGTCCGAAAATTGTAAAATTGCCCCCTCCCCTTTTTGGGGGAAAAAGTGCACCCTTTGACCACTCTTACACCTCTCTTACAAACCATTGGTTTTTGCTTACATGGCGGGCTCCTATTTGTCAAAAAGTTAAACGTTTCCATAACCTCATGGCAAATTAAAGGGCCCAAGAAGACTCCATTGAGTTCCTAATGACTCTAACGAGTCAAGTCTTAACTAGAAAAACTGATCTGACCAAACCTGAAGTCACATGGTCAGATCAAGAAGAGACTTGCACTTGGTCCATGTAATCACTGCTTTTTTCCTCATTTACGAGGCACACGCGATGATCCCCTCCCACAGAACAAGGTCTTCTTAGGATTTAAAACTAAATAACGTAACTTATCATATCTAGTTGTTTCTCAAGAATCCTCCGATCCAGTCCGGTCCATGGGTTAGCCAACCACCCACCGACCACTGAATTAGTGGGATTCCTTTATAAAGATTTGGTTGGGTTTTTGCCCGAGTACCGAGGAAAAGAGTTCTTAGGCCCCCTAGCCGGTGATTCATGCAAAAATCAAAGTAGGCATACCACGTACACACCCAATATGAAATTGCCATTTATAACAGATTTGACTAGATTTAAAAACAATCCTTCAATAGAAATCATAATATTTCTGATCATCATTTGCCAAAATTTCGAGTCCATTGTATTACAAAAATGTATCCTCTGAACTCTCCGTTGAAGACTAGCTGGCCAACCAATGAGATCCAGTATCAAAATTTGGTTCCCAAAAATCTTTCCTTTTTGTCCATCCAAAATCTTCCTTGACGTATGCATGGGTGTCCTAGCAACCGCGAGCCCATGCATCGCCTGGTCAAAACCCTCTAGGATCCTCCTTAGGTGTCCTAGAACTTCACTCATGGACCGCTTCGTTGGTCCTCGCCCATCGTACCGAAAGCGCACCATTACCGAGGCTGGTCAAGACCTCGGCAGGCTTTGCTGCGAGCAACGTCCCTTGATGATGCCCCCGCACGCCAGCTAACCTCCTCTTAGAAAAAAAAAGGCCAAATGCTTCCTCTAGCATTCTGGCGTAAAACAGTCCTTTGAATGAAAAAATCAGAGGTTCCAATGCAAGTAAAATTCCAGTTTGAGATCGGTTCTGAAAACCCTTTTTCCATAATTTTAGTTTCATAATGAGGATCCTTGATCTCTCATGAGTGTAATCTGCCCATCATTTTGTCCGTTTGTCCAACTAGATTCTTAGTGAGTTTGGTCAAGAAAATACTAGATTAGTTTCGGTAGTCTATTCTTTGGATTTAGTAATTGGAACTGGTCACGAAGTTTTTGTCTGATTCAGATCAAGAAAAGGACAATTAGGTTTACTGTCCGTCCCTCACGTAGTTTAACTAAATTCATTTGGTTTAGTTCTACAAGGATTCCCTTCAACTAAACATCTAGATTTTGGGTAAATTTCAATTTAGTGATTTTATCAATTAAAATATCCAAGATATTCTTTATACCACATAGTTTCTCAGCCTTAATTCATTAGGTAGAATTATGGTGGAAATTCATCTTTTGACACTAAAATTTAATTCAAATCCATCTTTTCTTAAATATCATAAAGATTCTTCTTTTAACTAAAATATCAATACCTATTTTTTGAGTAAACTTGAAATACTTCTTTTTCGCATTTCTATGAGTGCAATCCAATTATCGTAAGAATCCCTCTTTTACCATAAATTAAATCTACTTAAAATTCTTCTTAAAAAATTACATAAAAATATCCATTAATTCTATTAAGCTAAAAATTCCACTTTTCTCATTTAAAAGTTTGAATTACAATATAGTGGGAATTCCTTTTTTTTATCATTTAATCTTATCCATACAAAAAGATAAATTTTAACTAAATTGTCTCTTAAAATTTCAATAAAAATATTCATTATCTCCTTTACACTAGGAATTACACTTTCCTCATTTAAATATTTGGATTCCAATATAGTGGGAATTCCTCTTTCATCATTTAAAATTTATCTATGCAAAAAGATAAATTTAACTAAATTTTCTCTTAAAAATTTAAATAAAAATCTTCATTAATTCCTTTACACTAGGAATTGCACTTTCCTCATTTAAATATTTGAATTCCAATATGGTGGGAATTCCTCTTTCATCATTTAAATTTATCTATACAAAAAGATAAATTTAACTAAAATCCTTCTTTAATTTTTAAATAAAATATACATTCTTTTAGCATCACAATTTTTCTCTTACTTCATTTGAATACATGGATTTCCATTGTCATGGAAAATTACTCTTTTAACATAAAAATGGATTACTATAAATTCCTCTTTTTCCTAATTAACTATTTATGCATAAACATAAAAATCAATTTTCCATGATTATAATGAGAATCATTCAATTAATCTAGGATGATTAATCCTAGAATATGGTAGGAAGTCCTCTTTTCATAATATAAACGAAAATGATTTATGTGTTTATTTTTCCAAAAATTTTACCATAGCTTTGCTGCTATTATTGATAAATCTCAATAAATTTTAAAGAATGAAGTTTAGTATTATTTATGTGATTAGAATAACCACTAATTGGATCATTATCCAATTATGGATTGATTCTTAATTTTACCATATGTTAAAGAGCATAAAGGTATTAAAAAACCATTATTTTGGCCTCCAATTAGACAAGTATAGAAATTACTTTTAGATTAGAGAAATGCTTCATGAGAAGCTTCATTTGAATTGAGAATAGGTCATAGGAATGACCATTCTTTGGGGGAGAGAGAGAAATGCTTAAAAACCATTATAAATTAAGCATAAATGGAAATTTATGTGTTTCTTCATTACAATACATTAAAGAACTTCAATAGTATTCAAAAGACAATAATCCACACTTTACCTCCTAAATTACTTGATTATTTGATCACAACAGAGGCCCCCAACCAATCAATTGGTTTGGTATGTTGTTGGAGTCTCCAAGGAAGATTAAAGAGAGAGAGAAGCTTCAATCTCTTCAATTTTGTAGAGGATTTTTAGAGGATAATAGAAAACAAGCTTAACTTAGAGTAATATCGGCATAGTTTAGTTCATAGATGAGAATACAAAGGAATGAGGTTCTATTTATAGGTGAGGGATGCCACTAACTGAGTCCAACTGAGTTTCAAAATTTTTCAGCTTTAGTTTGGCTGAATTTGGACAAGTTTTGGACCAGTTTGGATCCCTTTTTTATTTGGTTTGATTTAGGAGAGAGGAGAGATAAAAATATCCTATTATTTTTTAGTTTAAAACTCATCCACACATGTGAAATAGGCACCTCCTTGAAGGACCCCCTTTTCCTTACCCATGTGTCAAAAATGAATGATTACTCCAAAATATCTCATTTTTTTAAAAACTTCATAATTTTTAACTAATAAACCTAGTACTTAGTCAACTCTTCATCTTATGTGGGCATTTACTCATTTTTGGGTATTTTGTTTTATTCTTTGGATTTATCTTACCCCAACACTTGGATTAATCTTATTGGTCCATAATAGGAACCTTAATCTAAAATTTTTAGAAAATCTTGACCCTTAGGATAAGGTCTTGTAAATCATTTTTAATTAATTCCAATTGCACCTTGGAAAATCTATTTTGATTTTTTGTTTCAGGGAAACATTTTTTTGATATTTGTAATTTTTTAATTTATTTATCCATTTATTTATTGATTTACCACTCTCTAGAAATTTTGATCTCACTAGGAAAAACAAGGAAAAATAATATTTTCTTGTATTCAAAAACATAGAATGACTACTCTAGAGCACGTTTTTGGATTTTGTCCAGAACAAGTTCCCTTGGGAGCCACCCGAGGACACCACACCAAAAAACATGAAACCAATACGCTGTTAAATGGTTTTTGTGAACCCTAGAATGTATAGAATAACACTGGGATTGTCGTGAGAATTTTAGATAGAATGCATTTTTTACTATGATATCATCATTGTATATATAGCATGATATGACTGCATGAGGAAAATAGGGTGGTGTCTATTTTGAAAAATATATCATGATATGATTGCATGAGGAAAATAGGGTGGTGTCTATTTTGAAAAATATCTCTCAAGGAAAGATAGCCTATAAATAAACCAATGCATGATGGTGCTGATATTAACATCATAAGTTACATTGAGCGGAGCCTCAAAGACTGGCACAGCTAATGTGTTAAGGGTTCTCATTGTGAAGAGAATTTATAAGATATCAACCCTTTGGTGGCCAATTTTTTCTCTCTTCATAACATGAGGACATGGACAAAATGCCTAGTATATAGGCCGTATGGGAGTTCATTATTATTATATATAAAAAACCAAAGAAACGCTTAGGCAAAGCGTCAACATTAAGTTTAAAAATAAACGATAAAAGGGAAGGTTGGTAACCGGTGCATGGAAAGCTTAGAAAATCGCGCAAGAAAGGGAGGAGGAAATCATTGGACTCACGAGAGCATCATAGAGACTAAAACAGTGGAGAAGGATAATACATGCAGCAAAGGGATAAAAGAATGGTAGCGCGACTGCATACCATATCCACAGCTATAACTGGAGAAAGATTTCAAAGAAAGTAAAGGAGGCATGGAGCCATCATGACTGTAGTTGCTTCGAATCGGAAGGATGCATTGAAAAGAAGCAATGGCAGAAAGACAAGCCACCATGATTGCCGAGAAAAACTATAAAAAGGGATCGACCTTGTTAAGAACCAAAGTTGGCTGTGTCTATGAGTTTTTTTGTCAAAAAACACTGTTTTTTTTCGCTTCTTGTTTGAGTGTGTGAGGAGATTTCATGAAGAGAAGGTGTTTGTGAGAAGAAGGAAAGAGGGAGCTGTTATACTTCTTAAACTCAATTCAGATTGTGTTGCTATTGTGAAAAGATCTCTCTCCTACTTAAACGGACTCTCATCTACTTTGGATTATGTATATATTACATAGGCTTGATGCCGTGTGGAATAAGGGAGAATAGATTGGAGAGAAAAAGCTGTGGAGCCAGCATACATTTTTTTTTGAGTTTTACATGACCTAGTTATTCATAATTGGGTTGTAAATATTACAAGCGTGTGAACTTGGTTCATGAGCTTGAATTGATAAATACATCAGAGCTGAAGTTGGACTAGTTTTTTAGAGAGATTTCTATATATGTTATGACCTAGTTATTCATAATTGGGTTATAAATATTACAAGCGTGTGAACTTGGTTCATGAGTTTGAATTGATAATTACATTAGAGCTGAAGTTGGACTAGTTTTTTAGAGAGATTTCTATATATGTTATGTTTGATTGATGTTGTGTGGAATCAACCTACTGTAGGTGGCAAAAAATTGACTGTACAATTAAAAACAGAAGATGGCCACTACAACCATGGGTTTCTTGGATTGGAGATTTTCTAAGAATTTTACCTCTTAGAAAATAATTGCGTTAACATAATCCTCTCCCTAGTGTTGCGTACTAAGATTACTGAGGTGGAATTTGTCGGTTTTCCTGCTTCCATAGTTTTTTTCCTTCCAAACCCAACTACGAGTGGTTTATCCTTCTACAAGTACCAGACTCTTTATACAAATTAATGAAGTGGAATCTTATCTTCCAAATGAAGTCTATCATATAGAGTTACGTGAAGAGCTTCAAGCTGCATTCTTAATTCCCATTCTTGTAATGATCCAATATTGAGAATTATATGTAATAAGAGTGAATTCCATGTTTCACTCAATATCAAAGTTTTATGTCATAGTTTGATACTCGTGGTATCCAAGGTTTTTGTTCTTAAAATATGTGTTAGTAGTCTTCTATTTTTTAGTATTGTGGTTATTGAGATGAAGTGGATATGATGTGGCATGAAGACAAATAGAGGCTTTGTGGTGCTCTTTTATATGGCCTTCAATCCAAAAGGATGTACATCATTGGTGTAAATCATATTTCCAATGCCAAATAATGGGAGGAAGAATACTAAAGCTTGAGCCTAGGAATGTTATACTTGCTTTTAACATTTTTGAAAAATGGGGGATTGATGCCATTGGGCCATTGCCCATGACTACACATGGAAAATGTTATATACTCACAACAATTGATTCTAATTTCTCTCTCAAGATTGGCAGAGGCTAAAGCTACAAAAGCAGTTAATGCAAAAGAGGTATCAAAATTTGTATATGAGGGAATTTGTTGTTGTTTTGGGGTACCACTAGAGCTGCTTTTTGATAGAGGACCAGGATTTAGAAGTGAGCTAATGTATCATCTATGTAGGAAGCTAGAAATTCAATATAGATATGCTACACCATATTACCCCCAATGTAACGGGATGAATGAAAGATTTAATGGGGAATTGATACGCATGTTAAGTAAAATGACACAATCTCATGAAAGGACTTGGGATTTAGAGCTTTCTTGTGCACTTTGGGCTTATAGGATCGAAGTCAAAGAAGGCACCCAGTTCTCTCCTTTTCATATTCTTTATGGTGTCGAAGCTTTATTACCTATTGAGGTTGAAATGCTGGCTTTAAAAATTCTTGGTAAAAGAAAGTGAAGAACCACAACATATTTTTAGGAACAGGCTTCTTGCACTACAAAAAGCAGAGTTGGACAGAATGCATACTATAGAACATTATCAAAGGACTCAAGAACAAAATCAATGAAGAATTAATAAGAAGATCAAGGACAAAGGCATTAAAAAAGGTGACCTGGTACTTTGATATAATAGCAAGCTGGACAATATGTTTCACACAAAGTTTCAAACAAAGTGGGAAGGTACTTTCAAAGTACAACAAAGATTTTCCAATGGCTTGTACTAGCTGGTGGAGGATTTGGATGGAACTTTACACCAGAGAAGAGTCAATGGCTATCGACTAAAGAAGTATGTAGCAAGGATGATGATGATTACCACCATTCAAACAAACAAGGAGAAGGGGGGAACAAGTTCATGTGAAGGCAACTAGAAAGAGGATGACTCCATATATTCAATGCATCGGTTATTTGAAAGCTGCAGGACATGAATGTCCACAGGCTGAGAGGTGGGCAAAATATGTTAAAGGGTTTTTTGTGAACCCTAGAATGTATAGAATAACACTGGGATTATTGTGAGAATTTAAGATAGAATGCATTTTTTACTATGATACCATCATTGTATATATAGCATGATATGACTGCATGAGGAAAATAGGGTGGTGTCTATTTTGAAAAGTGTCTCTGAAGGAAAGATAGCCTATAAATAAACTAATGCACGATGGTGCTGATACCAAGGTTATAAGTTAATATGAACCGAGCTTCAAAGACTCACAACTAATGTGTTAAGGGTTCTCATTGTGAAGAGCATTTACAAGATATCAACCCTTTGGTGGCCAATATTTTCCCTCTTCTCATAACATGAGGACATGGACAAAATGCCTGGTATATAGGCCATATGGGAGTTCATTTTTTTAAAAAAAAGAAACTCTTAGGCAAAGCGTTGACATTAAGTTTTTTAAAAAGAAAAGATAAAAGGGAAGGTTGGTAACTGGCACATGGAAAGCTTAGAAAATCGTGCAAGAAAGGGAGGTGGAAATCATTGAACTCATGAGAGCATCACAAAGACTAAAGCAATGGAGAAGGATAATACATGCAGCAAAGGGATAAAAGAATGGTAGCATGATTGCATACCATAGCCACATACATAATTGGAGAAAGATTTGGAAGAAAGTAGAGGAGGCATGGAGCCTTGCAGTTGGCCACTCATCACGATTACAATTGCTTCGAATCGGAAGGACGCATAGAAAAGAAGCGATGCTGGAAAGCCAAGCCACCGTGATCGCCAAGACAATTTTAAAAAGGGGTTGACCTTGTTAAGAACCAGAGTTGGTTGTGTGTATGAGTTTTTTTGTCAAAAAACATTGTTGTTTTCTGCTTCTTGTTTGAGTGCGTGAGGAGATTTCGTGAAGAGAAGGTGTTTGTTAAGAAGGAAAGAGGGAGTTGTTATACTTCTCAAACTTAATTTAGATTGTATTGTTGCTATGAAATGATCTGTCTCCTACTTTGAGGGACTCTCATCTACTTTGGATTGTGTATATATTACACAGACTTGATGCCATGTGGAATGAAGGGAGAGTAGATTAG
This sequence comes from Cibotium barometz, assembly GCF_041138505.1. NCBI lineage: Eukaryota > Viridiplantae > Streptophyta > Polypodiopsida > Cyatheales > Cibotiaceae > Cibotium > Cibotium barometz. The sequence continues at coordinate 31,308,532 of NC_141067.1, forward strand.
AGAGAAAAAGTTACGCAGTCATCAGCATATACTTTTTTCTGGTTTTGTTGTATTGAGTTTTACATGAGCTAGTTATTCAGGATTGGGCTATAAATATTACGAGCGTGTGAACGTGGTTCATGATCTTGAGTTGACAAAGACATTAGAGCTGAAGTTGGACTGGTTGTTGCTGAGAGAGATTTCTATATATGTTATGTTGGATTAATGTTTGTGGAATCAACCTATTGTAGGTGGCAAAAAAACGACTGTACAACTAAAAAGAGAAGTTGGCCATTGCAACCATGGGTTTCTTGGATTAGATCTTTTCTAAGAATTTTACCTCTTAGAAAATAATTGTGTCAACCTAATCCTCTCCCTAGTGTTGGATACTGAGATTACTAAGGTGGAATGTGTCAGTTTTCTTGCTTCTGTAGTTTTTTCCTTCCAAACCGACTATGAGTGGTTTATCCTTCTACAAATACTGGACTCTTTACAAATTAATGAAGTTGAATCTCATCTTCCAAATGGAGTCTATCATATAGAAGTGAGACTCAATAGATTGGGAGAGTGCAGAAGGTGCCTCAAGTTGGGAGACTAGGAGAAGAGAGTGGAACTCGTGTGTGTAGTCATTGTAGACTTACACCTGAGTGTGAAGTCATTGTAGACTTACACCTATGTAGTCATTGTAGACTTCACACCTGAGTGTGAAGGATCATCCTACTGTCATATATTATTGTGTTCCAAAATATTAAGAGAATTATACTAGATGTGCAATGCATTTGGGTTACCATGACCATCCCTGTGCAGAGAGTATTAGTAGGGAGAAAAAGAGAATAATTGAAGATAAATTATACTCGCATGCAAAGGGGAGTCCGCAATGCAACACCTAAGCAAGTCGAAATACGTGCGGCCCAAAAGCTAGACCTTCACATTTTGATTAAAGAACATGAGGGGAAAGAAGGAGATTTTGGTGACAAGGAGCTAAATAACCTACTTAAGGTTGCCACTTTGCTGTCGGATAAGAAGAGAATTCAAAGATGTATTCAAGAAGCTAAAGGGAGTAGTTTGTAGGGCCCAAAGGACTCAAAGCAATTTTGGATTTGAAAAGCAAGATTGGTTATCCGTTTTTTCATAATGTTCTTTTCCTAAGGTAGTTGGGTTTTAACATGTAACGACAAGTTTTCAAAATGTCAACTCTCGTTCTTGGGAGTGGAGTAGACTTGGTAAACAAAATGAGACCGGGTGGTAACTTGCAGGAGATGTGGGAGCATTTTGATCACGTGCATCATGTTCATGGTTGGTCTATAATGGGGGCTTTTGTTTATGATCCTTTCCTCAAGGAACTTCTAACCATTTCTACATGTGAATTTAAGGTTGAGGATAGATATGCTTAGAAAGAGTTTTGGAAAATGTTAAGGTTGAGGATAAATATGCTTAGAAAGAGTTTTGGAAAATGTTAACATGCTATTGTGAAAATGATAAACTTGAGTTGAGGAGTTTTATGGGGATAATGAGGCCAGTGCAAATTGGATTATAGTGCGCTCTATTTATTTTTGTGGGAAGTGTAACCCAAAAAAAGAATGATCATGTGCTTTTCATTTGGAGTAGAGCATGGTGAATCATATAAAAAAGTGTATTAGACCACCTTTCCATGAGGAGCACACGATCTTGTGTAGAAAGTGAAAGAATACAAGCTTGGATGTTGTAGCAGTGGTGGAGAAATGGACATGTTATGGAGGGTAAGTTCAATGGAAACATGTCTTGCATGGTGGGAAGTGCGTGTAATGCATTGGAGTTCTTGGTTTTTGACATAAGACAAAGATGGTCCTTTCTTGCCCACCACAAACCTTTTTGAAAACAAGCACCCTAGCATGAGAGAAATTGTTGGTTATAAGAAGCAATTGTCTTTGTATGAGGCTACTGCTATTGACCTTTCAATGGCTGTGTTGCAAAGTGCACATAGTAATGCATACTTCGTGGGTGGTTATACTAGGACTGGACTGGGATTGCAAAGAAATCAAGGAGTTCTTCCTTTCAAGGAATGTTGGGGCATCAATGAGCAAAATACTAATTGACTTGATCCATAGTGCAATGGCAGAGGCTAATTTGGATTGCCCAAAAGTGGACCAAGATCATAAATTTGTGCGACGTAAAAGACCTATCTTGGCATCTCTAAGTGTTGTGCTAGAGAATGAGCCATAGGCTAGAGTACGTGACACTTCCAAAATCCATGTTCCGACACTTCCAAAATCCAAAAGAGGACCAGCTATTCCGACACTTTCAAAATCCATGTTGCTTAACAATCAAGAGATGAAACTAGTGAAAACACTATGGGGGATAAGACGGATAGAACCTAAATCTAAAGTTACATGCTTTGGATTTATGTAAGACACAAAGAAGTGCTACGGTGCCCTGATTAATCCACAGGGTGGCAAGGTGGTGTGCCTGCACCTTGTTTTTAGGGACGATGTACTTACCTGGGACATGATGGTACCTCAAGTGGCATTTAGGAGGGATTTGTATGGTTTTGTGTTAATGTGAATACACATTGCTGGCACGTGGACACCAAGTGGGTGATTGCACCATCTTGACCCATTCCACGTGTTTGGCCAGTTTCAGAAGGTACAAACGTTATAGCAAAGGAGGTGGCCAATCTTGAGAGAGCAAGGTCTCTATTGGAGATAAGTAGCACCATCCCACAGAATCCAACATCGATAGTAGAGTCACATCTACCACCAATACATGCAAGCTCATGTAGGCCTCAGTACCGGGTTGGTAAGGTTGACTGTTGGCGCAAGAGGATCACTAAAGAAATTCAAGTGAATGTATAGAAAGGTCATTCGATTTCAGCTTGCATTGTTGGAGAAGACATTGTCATCTGTAATGAATTGCACAAGTTTTATGTGAGCATAGAGGGGTCGTGTGTTGGTAGAGTGAATTATGTGGTGAATGTGTCAGAGTACCCAAGCTACACTTATCCAGATTTCCAAAAGAGAGACGCAAAGCATAAGATGTACCTCCCTTGCAAACATATGTATTATGTTTTTTTTCAAGTGTTGAATCTTGATGCGGTTGTGCATGAGTTTACCCACCAGCAGACTTTGACAAAAGTGGATCTTTTTCAAGCATTGTCTGGTCCTCGCACGCTATGATGAAAATTTTGCAAAGCCATATGGCATTATTAGATGTTCGAATATGCAGTGTCAAATTTTGGGGTGCTAACTATAAACGTATGGCAAATGTATTGGTCGCCCGTTTTTTGGTCTTGGGAGGAGAATATGCATAGCATTAACAGTTCTATTTTTTGGTTTCCTGGTTTAAGGGTTCTTTTTTTCCTTGGACTTTCTTCTTCAATAGAAGCTAAGATTCACCGTTTGAGGTTTCATGTTGTGTTCGAGATTTTTTTCTTTATATAAAAATTAAGTTTGTGGTTGGACGATCCAACGATGATATATTCACAAAACAAATACAATAGGTGTCTTCATGTTCATTACAAATCATTGCCCCACCACTCGAAACGTGCTCTCGCTCGTTCCCTCTCACTCATGATGAAATGGCTATCCTCGGGTATTTACATGGTGAAATCACTCAAGAAAGGGACCTTTTCACCCTTGATTAATTAACTTTTAATCACTCTCTAAGAAATTTATTAAAGGGCCATCTTTTTCCCATATTGTCCCTAATGTGCCCATTTACGCACAGGTACCTTAACCCTTGCTTACATTACATTTGTTTAGCAAATATGACTTCTTTTTTGAGAATATATAATACAATTCTTAGATACAAAGCATGTTCCTCAAGGGTCCTATTATATATGAGAATGCCATGATCTAAAAAGGCTATCGCAAACTTTCCCAGGTATGGATGAAAAATATTAGTCATCATCTTCTAGAAAGTAGCTAGTTCCTAGCTAGTGCATTCATGATTCTGAATGGTAAATCAAGAACTCATAAAGCCCATACCTAGTTCTCAAACCAGTCATCACCCTCAAATGGTAGCTTGTTCTCAGTTCAATCTTCGTGAAGTATCCCATAATTTGTTGGGCAAAGAATATTTATTCTTAAAAAGTAATAAAGTTTGTTAACTTATAACCCACACACTTTCTTTTTGTCTTATCTTTCTTGTCCACTATATGAGCCACTAGGAGAGATTTATCTCAGCATAATTTTACCAGAAATTACATTAAATCAAGGGTAACCAATTTGTACGGAATGGTTGGAGTATCAAAAACCATCTCCAAATTGTAATCTAAAGTTATAGGGATCTGTATCAGATACCTAATGGTTAATTTGAACCCTCAATCGTACCAAAATATAGTGATAGCACTGATTAATCACTGATTAGCAAATTAATCCTTTGTTTTGTGTGCAAAAAAAAGTAGGGTATGAGAGTTTCCCCTTTGAAAAATCAATATTGCCCCTTCGAGCTCACCAAATTTATAGCACAAAATCTCAAGCTAGCTTACTAGTCTCTAACAAACAAAATTACTCAAGACGAATCAAATTACTTATTTCTTCCTTTCACATAGCTAATATCATAGCGCTAATAAATGATACTTCCCAAATAGTATCCAAATAACCCTAATGGTTGATACTACCCAAATAGCTAGTGCTATCCCAAAAAGCATCAACTCCAAATAGCCCTAGCGGTTGATGCTACCTCAATAGTCTCTAACAAACAAAATTTCTCAAGAAGAGTTGAATAACTCATTTCTTCCTTTCCCATAGCTAAAATCATAGTGCTAACAACTGATACTTTCCAAATAGTATCAAACTCCGAATAGACCTAACAGTTAATGCTATCCAAATAACTAGTGCTATCCCAAAAAGTATCAACTTAAAATAGCCCTAGCGGTTAATTCTACCCATAATAATACCCTAAATAGTATCAACTTCAAATAGCCCTAGCATGGCTAATGCTACCCAAATGCTGATGTTACCCAAAAAGGCTAATACTTTACCCAAATAGTTGATGCTATCCAAATAGCCCTAGTTGTTAATGCTATACCCAGATAGCCCTCGCAACTCATGCTACTCAAATAGTTGATGCCACTCAAATAGCATCTAGCAAAGAATGAACTTTCTTAATCTAGAAATGATTCATACTAGCATTATGTGTTATACACATTAAGGTGCTTTCCATCCCAACCACAATGATCGAAAATGGTGGTATGTTGCACAAGTTTCTCTAAGGAGTAAATGGATATTCCAAGAATTATAAAATGAGGAGCTATAAGGTGTACCAAATGAAGAACTAGAGGAGTGAGATAAAGATGTTATCAATGGAGAGGAAACGATGAAGCTTTGGGGAGGATTGATGGAATTCAACAATCAAGTCCTACATGAAGAACAAAAAGCACTTGTCCAAATAATGATTGTGGCCTCATGAAGCAAGCACAGATTGGGACTTTAAAAAAAGTGACGAAAGCCAATGAAAAACTCAAAGCCTACTCAATGAAGTGGCAATAAGCTACTTCATAGTCAAGTGCATGCTTTCTATACATGGAAGGTGTGCAATCTTGAACAAATGCGAGATGGTGGAGGCTACTATTCCAAGCATTATCACTCATGTTGATTCTTTCCAATTTGAGAGATCATAAGAGGGACCATACAATTATGCATGCAATGTAGTGAATGCATCATAAATAAGCATGCCAAAAAAGGAGTATGCATGCGTGTGGTCACGATGCTTCGTAAAGATGCATTCCAAAAATGAATAAATACATTTAAAAAACCACACATGATAATTTACCCCCATCGAGATAATTTACAGCAAAAAAACTTTTCAATAGCACATGATGTGAAATCACCTTATCGTATGCAAGTTGGTGAGTGAAGTCATTTCAATCCCAAAAAAGATGAAATGGCCCAAAGCATGGTGCTACCAAAGTGGAGTTTTCCACAACCAACTTGTTGCTAACATGGGAAGCAAATGCGCACAAGAGAGAGAGAGAGAGAGAGAGAGAGAGAGAGAGAGAGAGAGAGTACCCATATATAAATAAGAGAGATTACAAATAAATAGAAATATGATCCATTGATTTTAATTACGAAGTGATGTATTTGCTCTACACTAAGGTTCTTGTACTCACTTTACTTATTACTAATAAGTGATGCACTCTCTATGCTAATATTTATTTGATAGAGTCAAGGTACATCACTAAGTAAATAAATTCAATGGATCATATTCCTATTTAGATTTGTCATCTTAACATAATACTAATGCTCAATTTTATTTTTGTGTGTGGTGTGTGTGTGTGTGTGCACGTACATGTATGTGCTTGTTTGTATGTGTGTTTGTGTGTGTTTCTAGGTGCATTTGTGTGTGTGCATATGCATGCACATATGTGTGTGTTTGTCTATTTTGGTGTGTGAGTGGGTGGTTGTGGATAGGTGGGTGGGTTTGTGAGTGGTGGTAGAAAATCTAGATTTAGAACCTAACTATTAAGGATTCATGTCAAAACTACATGAATTGTATCTATAATGAGGTCATTTGAAACAAGAAAACCTCAACACTCCATGATTACATTTTCAATGATGTTAATATGCTCAATGTAAGCACTACATTAAAAAGTCGGCTAAGCACTACATTGAAAAGTAGTCCATTTAAGCACTACATGATTTAACTACAATAATTTTATGTAAAATTATGGTGGTATAGGCATTTTATTCTCTTTCTTTGCATGTGCTTTAGAAAATGTGGTTACAACAACTTTTCGTGTAGTGAACTCCAATTGAGTTATCTTTGCAATTCATTACATCCAATAAAAAACAACATTATGTAACCTCTAAGGCCGACAAGATTTTTTGTATGTGCATCACTTGTAATTCAAAAATATCATTAGGTGCTATTGACTGATTTTCAAGGTCAACTGCTTCTCCATTTTCATATTGCAACTATGTTTATAGGAAATTCTTAAAGGAGATTGATCCAGATTAATCGAGATTGAATAACTAGTTTGTTCACTAACTTAAACATTCAACAAAATTATTTTAACACCATTATAGTCTAAATTTGTGTGGTTTTTTATTTATCCTTTTTCAATTTTCATTTGAAGAGATAATGGAGAACCTCATGTTCATAAAATGTTTTGTCACTGAAAATTAACTAGTATAGAAACTCTTTTTGGAAGCCTAATAGTCATCGTAGAACCTTTTTTGGAAACCCAATAGTCATGTGTATGATTTTAAATGTATAGGTAGCTGTGCATGTGTGTGAAACCCAATAGTCATCATTAAGTCATGTGTATAGTTAGTCATGTGTATGATTTTAAATGTATAGGTAGCTGTGCATGTGTGTGAAACCCAATAGTCATCATTAAGTCATGTGTATAGTTAGTCATGTGTATGATTTTCAATATGTAGGTAGGTATATGTGTGAATGTGTGTGTGTGTGTGTGTGTGTGTGTGTGTGTGTGTGTGTGTGTGTGTGTGTGTGTGTGTGTATGTTTGTGTTTGTGTGTGTGATGTTAATATGCTTAGTGTAAGCACTACATTAAAAAGTAGGCCAAGCACTACATTGAAGAAAAGTCCATTTAAGCACTATATGATTTAACTACAATAATGTCATGTAAAATTATGGTGGTAAAGGCATTTTATTCTCTTTCTTTGCATGTTCTTTAAAAAATGTGGTTACAATGACTTTCCCTATAGTGAACTCCAATTGGGTTATCTATGCGATTCATTACATCCAATAAAAAAGAACATTATTTCCTCTAAGGCCCACAATATGTGTTGTATGTGCATCACTTGTAATTCAAAAATATCATTAGGTGCTATTGACTGATTTTCAAGATCAACTCCTTCTCCATTTTCATATTGCAACTATGTTTATGAGAAATTCTTAAAGGAAATTCATCCATATTGTATGTGCATCACTTGTAATTCAAAAATATCATTAGGTGCTATTTATTGATTTTCAAGGTCAACTCCTTCTCCATTTTCATATTGCAACTATGTTTATAAGAAATTCTTAAAGGAGATTCATCAATATTGATCGAGATTGAATAACCAGTTTGCTGAGTAACTTAAACATTCAAGAAAATTATCTTAATATCATCATAGTCTAGATTTTTTGTCATTTTTAGTTTATCCTCTTTCAAGTTTGATTTGAAGAGATAATGGAGAGCCTCATGTTTATAAAATTTTTTGTCCATGAAAATTAACTAGTATAAAAAAAATTATAGTGGTATAGGCATTATATTCTCTTTCTTTGCATGTGCTTTAAAAAATGTGGTTACAACGACTTTCCGTGTAGTGAACTCCAATAGGGTTATCTTTGCAATTCATTACATCCAAAAAAAAAGAACATTACAACCTCTAAGCCCCACAAGATTTTTTATATGTGCATCACTTCTTGTAATTCAAAAATATCATTAGGTGCTATTGGCTGATTTTCAAGATCAATTGCTTCTCCATTTTCCTATTGCAACTATGTTTATAAGAAATTCTCAAAGGAGATTGATCCAGATTCTCAAAGGAGATTGATCGAGATTGAATAACCAATTTGTTGAGTAACATTTAAGAAAATTATTCTAACGCCATCATAGTCTAGATTTGTGTGGTTTTTAATTTATCCTTTTTTTATATTCATTTAAGGAGATAATGGATAACCTCGTGTTCATAAAATATTTTGTCAATGAAAATTAACTAGTATAGAAACTCTTTTTTGGAAGCCCAATAGTCATCGTTAAGTCATGTGTATGATTTTAAATATATAGGTAGTGCATGTGTGTGAAACCCAATAGTCATTATTAAGTCGTGTGTATAGTTGGTCATGTGTATGATTTTCAATATGTAGGTAGGTATGTGTGTGTGTGTGTGTGTGTGTGTGTGTGTGTGTGTGTGTGATGTTAATATGCTCAATGTAAGCACTACATTAAAAAGAAGGCCAAGCACTACATTGAAAAGTAGTCCATTTAAGCACTACATGATTTCACTACAATAATGTCATGTTAAATTATGGTGGTATAGACATTATATTCTCTTTCTTTGCACGTGCTTTAAAAAATATTCTCTTTCTTTGCATGTGCTTTCTTTGCATGTGCTTTAAAAAATATGGTTACAATGACTTTCTGTGTAGTGAGCTCCAATTGGGTTATTTTTGCGATTCATTACATCCAATAAAAATGATGAAGACAACCTCTAAGGCCCACAAGGTGTTTTTTATGTGCATCACTTGTAATTCAAAAATATCATTAGGTGCTATTGACTAATTTTCAAGGTCAACTACTTCTCCATTTTCATATTGCAACTATGTTTATAAGAAATTCTTAAAGGAGATTGATCGAGATTTAATAACCAGTTTATTGAGTAACTTAAACATTCAAGAAAATTATTCTAACACCATCATAGTCTAGATTGGTGTTGTTTTTAATTTATTCTTTTTCAATTTTCATTTGAAGAGATAATGGAGAACCTCATGTTCAAAAAATGTTTTGTGAATGAAAATTAACTAACTAGTATAGAGACTCTTTTTGGAAGCCAATAGTTATCATAGAACCTTTTTTGGAAACCCAATAGTCATCGTCAAGTCATGTGTATGAATTTAAATATATAGGTAGTGCATGTGTGTGTGAAACCCAATAGTCATTGTTAAGTCATGCGTACAATTTTAAATATATAGGTAGTGCATGTGTGTGAAACCCAATAGTCATCATTAAGTCATTGGTATAGTTAGCCATGTGTTTGATTTTCAATATGTAGGTAGGTATATGTGTGTGCATGTGTGTGTGTGTGTGTGTGTGTGTGTGTGTGTGTGTGTGTGTGACGTTAATATGCTTAATGTAAGCAATACATTAAAAAGTAGGCCAAGCACTACATTGAAAAGTAGTCCGTTTAAGCACTACATGATTTAACTACAATAATATCATGTAAATTTATGGTGGTATAGGCATTATATTCTCTTTCTTTGCATGTTCTTTTAAAAAATGTGGTTAGAATGACTTTTCATGTAGGGAACTCCAATTGGTTATCTTTGTGATTCATTACATCCAATAAAAAAGAACGTTACAACCTCCAAGGCCGACGAGATGTTTTATATGTGCATCATTTGTAATTCAAAAATATCCTTAGGTGCTATTTACTGATTTTCAATGTCAACTACTTCTCCATTTTCATATTGCAACTATATATATAAGAAATTCTTAAACGAGATTGATCTAAATTAAATAACCAATTTGTTGAGTAACTTAAACATTCAAGAGAATTATTTCAACATCATCACAGTCTAGATTTGTGTTGTTTTTTATTTATGCTTTTTCAATTTTAATTTGAAGAGATAATGGAGAACCTCATTTTCATAAAAAAATTTGTCAATGAAAATTAACTAGTATAGAAACTCTTTTTGAAAGCTCAATAGTAATCATAGAATGTTTTTTGGAAACCCAATAGTCATCGTCGTTAACTCATGTGTATGATTTTAAATATATAGATAGTGCATGTGTGTGAAACCCAATAGTCATCATTAAGTTATGTGTATAGTTAGTCATGTGTACGATTTTCAATATGTAGGTAGGTGCATGTGTGTGTGTGTGTGTGTGTGTGTGTGTGTGTGTGTGTGTGTGTGTGTGTGTGTGTGATGTTAATATGCTCAATGTAAGCACTACATTAAAAAATAGTCCATTTAATATGTGTGTGTGATGTTAATATGCTCAATGTAAGCACTACATTAAAAAGTAGGCCAAGCACTACATTGAAAAATAGTCCATTTAATATGTGTGTGTGTGTGTGATGTTAATATGCTCAATGTAAGCACTACATTAAAAAGTAGGCCAAGCTCTACATTGAAAAGTAGTCCATTTAAGCACTATAAGATTTAACTACAATAATGTCATGTAAAGTTATGGTGGTACTATAGGCATTATATTCTCTTTCTTTTCATGTGCTTTACAAAATGGGGTTACAATGACTTTCTATGTAGTGAACTCCAATTGGTTTTTCTTTATGATTCATTACATCCAATAAAAAAGACCATGACAACCTCTAAGGCCCATGAGATGTTTTGTATGTGCATCACTTGTAATTCAAAAATATCATTAGGTGCTATTGACTGATTTTCAAGATCAACTACTTCTCTATTTTCATATTGCAACTATATTTGTAAGAAATGCTTAAAGGAGATTGATCCAGATTTAATAACCAGTTTGTTGAGTAACTGAAACATTCAAGAAAATTATTCTAATGCCATCATAGTATAGATTTGTGTGGTTTCTAATTTATCCTTTTTCAATTTTCATTTGAAGAGATAATGGAGAACCTCATGTTCATATTTAATGTTTTGTCAATGAAAATTAACTAGTATAGAGACACTTTTTGGAAGCCCAATAGTCCATCACAAAACCTTTTTTGGAAACCCAATAGTCATCGTTAAGTAATGTGTATGATTTTAAATATATAGGTAGTGCATGTGTGTGAAACCCAATAGTTAACTCATTTGTATAGTTAGCCATGTGTTTGATTTTCAATATGTAGGTAGGTATATGTTTGTGCATGTGCGCATGTGTGTGTGTGTGTGTGTGTGTGTGTGTGTGTGTGTGTGTGTGTGTGTGTAATGTTAATATGATCAATGTAAGCACTACATTAAAAAGTAGGCCAAGCACTACATTGAAGAGTAGTCCGTTTAAGCACTACATGATTTAACCACAATAATGTCATGTAAAAGTATGGTGGTATAGGCATTATATTCTCTTTCTTTGCATCTTTAAAAAATGTGGTTACAAACGACTTTCCGTGTAGCGAACTCCAATTGGATATCTTTGCGATTCATTACATCCAATGAGCATTCAATAAAAAAGAACATTACAACCTCTAAGGCCCATAAGATGTTTTGTATGTGCAGCACTTGTACTTCAAAAATATCCTTAGGTGCTATTGACTGATTTTCAAGGTCAACTACTTCTCAATTTTCATCTTGCAACTATATTTATAAGAAGTTCTTAAAGGATATTGATCTAGATTGATCGAGATTGAATAACGAGTTTGTTGAGTAACTTAAACATTCAAGAAATTTTTTCAACACCATCACAGTCTAGATTTATGTGGTTTTTAATTTATCAATTTTCAATTTTCATTTGAAGAGATAATGGAGAACCTCATGTTTATAAAATGTTTTGTCAAGTAAAATTAACCAGTATATAGAAACATTTTTTGGAAGCCCAATAGTCATCATAAAACTTTTTTGAAATCCCAATAGTCATTGTTAATTAATCATGTGTATGATTTTAAATATATAGGTAGTTCATGTGTGTGAAACCCAGTAGTCATCATTAAGTCATGTGTATAGTTAGCCATGTGTATGCTTTTCAGAATGTAGGTTGTGTGTGTGTGTGTGTGTGTGTGTGAGAGAGAGAGAGAGAGAGAGAGAGAGAGAGAGAGAGAGAGAGCAAGTATTGTCAATACTAAGCAAATTATAAATTGTAGCTAGAATTTATAAATAATGTTTAGAAAAAAAGTGATCATTGTCAATACTAAGTAAACTATGAATTGTAATTAGAATTTTAAAAAGTTTCGCATTGCATCTGATAAATAGACAAAGATGTAAAGCAACACTATAGTGATAGATGAATGAATCATAATATGGAAATCGATAACAAAAGTAATGCTCAATTATAAAATTGAGAGTACTTTATGTAATGGAAACAAAAAAATGTGGAGCTCACATGATATAAGCTCAAAAGCAGCATGTATATCTCTATTGTGACTTCAAAAAGGAAGCCATGGTTCTCCATAATGCAAGTACCAATTGTTTCTCCCTTGTTGTCTTTATGCAGGGGATGTTACCTATAGGTAAGCGTCTCATTTCAAGGTCTATAACTTCCATAGTCTCAAATTTTTATTTTTTTCTTTGATCCAATATTTATTTTGGTAATGTTCAAATAATCAAAAATGCAATTCTTCCAATGTTAATACAATTCTTCTAACCAATTATATCAATGCAATTCTTCTAATCAATTATATGAATGCAATTCTTTTAATCAATTCTTCCAATGTTAACGCAATTCTTGTAATGAATTATATGAATGTAATTTAAAATCTAGTCTAGGCTCCACACTTACAATCATGCACTTACTTGTTTGTTTCTTCCTATCTCATGTGTGTGCTCTACAAATGAGTCTACTCTAGTTTCTAGTGGAGCACATCCACATACTAAATCTAATGCTTACTATATTTTTTTAAATGTTTTTGAATGCAAGAAATGAGTTGGATTGGTATTGGTGACTCATCTATAACTTTAGTATGGGAATGCAAGAAATGAGTTGGATTGGTATAATTAGTGACTCATCTATAACCTTACATGCATGTTGTAGAGAGCAATGAGGGTAAGAGTTTAATTGGTATTAGTGACTTTAGAGGCTTGTTGTTGTGTAGAGCAAGGTATCTTTATTGAGAGGGTGGTGAAGGACTAAGGCTACTTGGAATTTACATTGCAGGGTTCGGATATTTTGGAAAGATAGAAGCGGATATGGGGCTGAAATGCAAACGCCTACGACCAGCAGTCCCAACCCCTACATGGACTACCACCCGAGAAGATTCTTAAGCTTCTGCTTTCCAAACGCATACGTTATGCAAGGATTTACGATGGCAGTGCTAATTCGGGTGTGCAAGCCTTTGCTAATTCAGATATTGATTTGATTGTGAGTGTCCCTGGGAGCACAAGCTTGGATGAAAGAAAGAAGTGGGTGAAAGATAACATATAACGCCACTCGTATATCGGCAATTCTTGTAGGAAACGACTAGCCTCAGGGACCCATCTCTGCCATTACCAACATCAACTGTGGATTAGCTGCTCGAGAGATCAAAGTCTCCACTTACCACTCACTGTCCATCCTTGCCAATAGCTCGCCAGCTTCCACAGCCACTTTCAAGCCAGAGTTCCAGGCAATTCTCAGAGAGCTTGTTGAGTTCTTGACAGAAACGAGCTCCTTTTTTCGTTCCCTTACTTCAATCTTTCGTTGGAGTTTGCATTGTTTGAGAGGTGGGTATCTGTGAAGGATACAAACGCAAACCTATCATGCTTCAATCTTTCTGATCTGCAAGTGGACTAGATCAAACCGCGGGCACTGAGAACCTTCGCCAATTTTTAACAAAGAATTAGGGGAAGCGAAATCCTCACCCTCACGACGCCGACAGTGGGTCCTCCTCTGGTCGTCGTCCTCGTCTGCCTTCATATGATCATCCCACAACATCGCCTCACACTCACACAACCCAAGTCACAAAAAAGCTGGTAAAAATATAGGCGGTGATTAGCTGGTAAGGGTGTGCAGGGGTACCGGTAGCTTGGAGCACATGGTTGATGAGGTTCTGATTAAAGGTTTGAGCATTTACAGATGCTGAGCTTTTTAGTGACTTGGGTTCTGTGAGTCTGAGGCGATGTTGTGGGATATGAACGCAGATGACGAGGGACAGCAGACCCACAGTCTGAGCATATGGCTTCCTGTTGTTCTTTATTAAAAATTGGGAAAGATTTTCAGTGCCCAAGGTTTGATTTGGTGCTGCGATTGCCGCATACACAGCATCCAGTTGGTGCAGATCAGAAAGATTGAAGTATGATAGGTTTGTGTTTGTCTCCCTCACAGGTACCTATCTCTCAAACAATGGTCTCATAGAACTTCTTTCTTTCTTTGTTGCCCTCTCTCTCTCTCTCTCTCTCTACCTGTACACACACACATACATGCTCTCTACTTCTCTCTTTGTTTCCTGCCTGTGCACACACACATACTTCCTCCCTCACAAACACACATTGTTACAGTAGCAACAAGAAAAAGAAAGAAGACGAAGCAGCTTACATGTTAGTTTCTATATTTTTGTATTAACTAATGTTTAATTAATTTTAATTAAGTAATTAATAATCTATTAGTTAGTTAATTAGTAGTTAATTAACTAAATAGTTAACTTAAATTTAAAAAATAATACAAATCGTGAAAAGGGCGGGTGGTTGTGTGCACCTATGTTTGAAATGATTGAATGGCGCAAGTCGATGTAGATGGCCCTTGATGCGTGTGCGGGAAAATTTAAAATAAAAGAGAAGACGATTTATTAAAATATCAAACTGATCTCAAAAGTGCAATTAGTTTTGAATTTGAATTTTTAAACTTGAACTTTGATTTATGTGATTTGAACTATAAACTATGATTTTGGGAAGAATTTCAAATTTTAAATTTTGAGGAAAATTTCAATTTTTCAAAATTTTGAGAAAAAAGTTCAGCAAAAAATTCAAATTCGGGAGAGAGATTTAAAATGTGAATGGTCGAATGTCCCTAGGGCCATTTTATCATGCAAATTGATGTTTTAATTTGGAACAAGTGGTCATGGAATGGTCCAAGGGCCATTCTACCATGAACAAGGGGGCATAGAATGGCCCAAGGGCCATTCCTCCAAGCATAATGTGCATTGTAGAATGGCCCTCGGGCCATTTTTTCAAGCACATTGAGTATGGTAGAATGACCCTAGGGCTATTCTAAACCACATTGTGCATGGAAGAATGGCCCTGGGGCCATTCTGCTATGAACAAGGGGGTATAGAATGGCCCTAGGGCCATTTTACCACGTACATTCTTGATATGTTATGTATGCAAGGGTATGTATGCAAGGGGTAGAGAATGGCCCAAGGACCATTCTACCATGCACCAATAGTTGACACAAGGAAATACAAAACAGCCCTAAGGTCACTCTGCTAGGTGGATTTATATTTTGATGTAACCCTACGGCCATGCTAAAGCACATTGTGCATAGAAGAATGGTCCTAGCATCATCCTACTATGAACAAGGGGTTATAGAATGGCCCTAGTGCAATTCTACCATGCACATTCTTGATATATTATGCATGGCCCTAGGACCATTCTACCATGCACCAATAGTTGGCACAAAGGGGGTACAAGATGGCCCTAGGGCCATTCTACTAGGTAGATTGATGTTTTGATGTAGCCCTAGTGCCATTCTAAAGCACATTGTGCATGAAGCACATTCTAAAGCACATGGTTGATGATTAAAGGTTTGAGCATTTACATATGCTGAGCTTTTTTGTGACTTGGGTTCTGTGAGTGTCTGAGGCGATGTTTTGGGATATGAACGCAGATGACAAGGGACAGACCCACAGTCTGAGCATATGGATTCCTGTTGTTCTTCATTAAAAATTGGGAAAGGTTTTCAGTGCCCAAGGTTTGATTTATTGCTGCGATTGCCGCATACACAGCATCCAATTGGTGCAGATCAAAAACATTAAAGTATGATAGGTTTGTGTTTGTCTCCCTCATAGGTACCTAGCTCTCAAACAATGGTCTCATAGAACTTCTTTCTTTCTTTCTTTGTTGCCCTCTCTCTCTCTCTCTCTCTCTCTCTCTCTCTCTCTCTCTCTCATCTCTGATCTCTCTCTCTCATCTCTGATCTCTCTCTCTCTCTCTCTCGTACAAATCCCAAAAGGGGCGGGTGGTTGTGTGCACCTATGTTTGAAATGATTGAACAGTGCAAGTCGATGTAGATGGCACTCTCCTCTTCCTTGACGTGTGTGCGGTAATTTGAAAATAGAAGAGAAGATGATTTATTGAAATATCAAATTGATCTCAAAAGTGCAATTAGTTTTGAATTTAAATTTTTAAACTTGAACTTTGATATATGTGATTTGAACTTTAAACTATGATTTTGGGAAGAATTTCAAATTTTAAATTTTGAGAAAAAAGTTCAGCAAAAAATTCAAATTCGGGAGAGAGATTTAAAATGTGAATGGTAGAATGTCCCTAGGGCCATTTTATCATGCAAATTGATGTTTTAATTTGGAACAAGTGGTCATGGAATGGTCCAAGGGCCATTCTACCATGAACAAGGGGCATAGAATGGCCTAAGGGCCATTCTACCAAGCATAATGTGCATTGTAGAATGGCCCTTGGGCCATTCTTTCAAGCACATTGAGTATGGTAGAAATACCCTAGGGCTATTCTAAACCACATTGTGCATGGGGCCATTCTACTATGAACAAGGGGGTATAGAATGGCCCTAGGGCCATTTTACCACGTACATTCTTGATATGTTATGTATGCAAGGGGTAGAGAAGGGCCCTAGGGCCATTTTAGCATGTACATTCTTGATATGTTATGTATGCAAGGGGTAGAGAATGGCCCAAGGACCATTCTACCATGCACCAATAGTTGACACAAGGAAATACAAAATGGCCCTAAGGTCACTCTGCTAGGTGGATTGATATTTTGATGTAACCCTACGGCCATGCTAAAGCACATTGTGCATAGAAGAATGGTCCTACTGGGATCATCCTACTGTGAACAAGGGGTTAATGAATGGCCCTAGTGCAATTCTACCATGCACATTCTTGATATATTGTGCATGTAGGGGGTAGAGAATGGCCCTAGGACCATTCTACCATGCACCAATAGCTAGCACAATTGGGTATAGAATGGCCCTTCTACTAAGGAGATTGATTCTTTGATGTAGCACACGTGAGAATAAAATGATCCTAGGGCCTTTCTTCGCTGTGCAAATGTGCATTATAGAACGGCCATTATACCATGCAGATTGATGTTTTAATTTAGCACATAAAATGGGTAACCATCGTGGTATTTCCCAAAGTGCTAGTGGCGCGATATTGTGCCATACCTAATTGGGTTTGCAAGGATCATGAAAGGGTCCTAGGGCTATTCTAAAGCACATTGTGCATGGGAGAATGGCCCTAGGGCCATTCTACAATGCACATTCTTTATTTTTCACGTAGAGGATGGTCATGGGAAAACATTCTACCATGCACCAATAGTTGGCACAAGTGGGTATAGAATGGCCCTAGGGACATTTTACTAGATAGATTTTTGTTTTAGTGTATACAAGTGGACATGGTAGAATGGCCTTAGGGCCATTCTATGAATTACATTATGCATGGTAGAATGGCTCAAGAGCCATTCTACTATGCAAATTAATGTTTTAGTTTAGAACAAATAGGCATGGAATGGCACTATGGCCATTCTATCAATCACATTATGGATGGTAAAATGGCCCTAGCACCATTCTACCATGAACAAGGGGGTATAAAATGGCATAGAATGGTCCTTGGGCCATTCTACCATGAATAATGGGGTAGAGATTAGCCATTCTACCACGTAAAAATCTTGAATGGACCTAGGGCCATTCTAAAGCATATTGTGCATGGAAGAGTGGGCTGTTGATGTCAATCTGACAGTAAGACAATCACTATTAATTAGAAGAAAATCGGCAATGCCTAAGCCCAATAGGTTTAGAACTTATGAGCCCTCAGCCTAATCATAGAATGCACATAGAACCACAAAAGCTCACTCACTCACTCAGACAGTACACAATGAATAAATTTGCTCAACCACTCTGTATTACTGTACTCCTTAAACTTGTACAATGCAATTCTGCTTCAGACTAACTCTATTTTATTGTTCTATCTATTCCTCTATATATCTATCTCCTAACTGCTAATTGCTTCCTTCTTTGCTATCTTGGAAGGACCTTCTTCTTGTCCCATGAAATTGCTGCCTTTACTACTACAAGAACATTCTATTATCAAACTGTTATAATAAAGTACATATGATTACAATAAGGTCACATGTGCGCTGTCGTCTGTTCATGGTTGGCAGTGTACTCACTTCTTATTGTTGGCATATGTTCTCCGGCCAATTTCTCAGGTCCCACTAGGCTACAACTTCTATCCGATGTTCAACACTTGGCACACCCAGTGCGTGTAGAGCCAGCTACCTTAGAGGTTGATTGGAAGGTTTGGTGGATGGGTGGGGGTGGTTGATAGTGGTTTGACTGGGATGACCCTTTATTTTTACGCGAGTTCTTGTCTACTTCATGTGGATCACATCCTAAGACTCTGATATTATCATGGGGTTGAATTATAACAAAAACTCTATCTCCATTAGCATGCACTGCTTGGTAGTTTAAATAATGAAACAGTAGTTTAGTAGATATGTGTATCTACGGGTTGGATTCGAGCTCCTGCAAGGCCTCTCTGTCTTCTTCATAGATATCTAGTTTTGCTTCATCTTGCCATGTAGTAGCAGTTGCACACCATCATTTGGGATTTATTGATGAAGATCTTGGAGTCTAGGATCTGGACCTTTCCTATGGTTTATATTTGCAGAGAAATTCATCAAACTTGTATGGGTTTATAGACAAGTCCCATTCTTCATCATACTGATGTTTGAACTTAGAGAGCGAGTAGGCAGCATACTCTAGATTATGTGCTCTGTCCTTTAGTTGTTCTATTTCATGTGTCTACTGTTGTAGTGATGTGCCTCCTAAAGATTCAGCGATTGACAGATAATGTTTACTTGATTGGTTGTGGGGTGGTTGCAAGATGAGTTTATCCAGTTTCATTTAGTGGGCGCCCTTGGCTTCAGCCTGTGGCTTCAGCCTGAAAACAAGCATTTTTTCAAGAAGAATAGCCAATCTCTCCTAGTTAGCCACGGAATTTCACTTCAAGGTCTTCTAATGAAACATCATATGCAAAGTTGGGCACCTAAAACTATAATCTGATTGAATATCGAATAGTTACAAATCCCCTTTTCTTTGGGAACCAAAATTGTATACACGCCCTGTCGGAGGTTTAGACAGGTACACTGAATGTAAGTAAATTACCTATAACTTTTACATTATTACTCGTATGATGTTTCCACTTTGCATATCACAAATTCAAATAACATAGAGGTTCACTTGATTTATCGAGAGTAATTTTTGATGTGTTCTATTATTTTCTGTATTATTTAAAAGACATTAGAATTGTTAAAAAAACATACTATTTTGTCCTTCCACCACATCTACCATTTAAATTCTCAATTTGTATGGATCTAGTGATGATTAGATTGGGGAAGATTAGTAGAATATGGGTCTAAGGTAAAATTACAAATCTAATGGTTGGATTTTTGTAGATTTACTTTGGAAAATTTGTTATGACTGTTAGAGACCCATTAAATCAATTGTAATTTAACTTTAGAAAATCAAGTATTGAATATTTCAATCTAAAAACTCTAGGGATCAATATACTTTTTACCATGAATTTATTAAAAAACATTTGGCTTAATTTAACTATGGGAAGGTTCATTTTCAGTCCTCCCAAGTGAAAATTCCCATATTGTGTACACTCTCCCCTTCCAATTAGGTTTCAAAATCTAGGCTTGGTAAACTTCAAAGCCTAGATATCATTCCATGTGTGAGACTTGGGTAGGCACAAATCTTATGTATACATGTCACTTTATGTCCACATCAGCTTCGAGAGGATCCACATAAGGAGCTTGCCACCTCACCTTGCCACCTCCACCCTCCATGTCAACATGGTCAACCTAGTTAACTCCCCACCTCATCATCCTAGTCATCATTAATGCCATATCTTCTTGCCACCTTGCACTTGGTGACATGGCATGCCACATCCTGGAATGTCACATCAGCCATATTAGTGCCACATGTCAAGAAAATGCCACGTGTCATGCATGCATGTGACAGGTGGTGTAAGGTTCCCCCCTTCCAAAATAGTAGAAACACTTAAGATAGTCCACTAAGTCCATGTTACTTTCTTAAGAAAACAATCCTTTTCACAAAGATTTTAGCATTTCAACTTGAGATTGTGATAAGACATTCTTTATTAAGGCATATGCTGTTGTTTAAACGAATAGAAACTTTAACTAGTAAACCAATCAAATAGATCACTATTAACAATTAATAGAGAAGCCGGGGCCATACCTCAACCCTAAGTATGATATATAATTGAAAAACAATATATATATATACCTTATAGAAATTTATCGTTTATCGTTATCTTTGCTCATTAATAAGAGTTTCGGAACTTGATATATGAGAATAAAGAGTCTTCTAATACCTTCTCTTACGATTGAAATCATCCAATCATCCCCAAGATTTATCTCCTCTTACTCGTACTCTAACTTTTCTCTCTTTTGAAGGTCTATGGCAAAATAGCCTTCTCTTGCACGGCTACAGCATACTATTTTTTCTTTAAAAGAAAAGCTATGGAGTTTTGGTCTCTTCCTCCGAAAGACTATAGCAATCTAACCTTCTCTTCTAATATATTAAATAAGAATGAAGGGATATATACATCTCAGAACCGAAAGGTATCTAGTCTACAAGCCAATGCGGGTAGAATAGGCAAAAACGTCTGCATATTGCGACAAACATGCCATCTTTAGAAACGCATTGCTTTTCCATATTTTTAGTATGCATGGACTCTAAATATGTAAAAGTACTCTTAATATGACCTCTTATCACCTAAACTCGAATTTCTATTTTTGGAGATACTTATCTCTTAATAGAACTATTCTTGTCTTCTTATTGCTTTTAGGATTTTTGGAGCTAATATTTTTATTCTAACACTTTCCTAATGTTTCTAGCCTTATTGTCTCACTCTTCTCTAAGTACACTCTCTTTCCTTATTGAAATCTATATTAAAAGAGACACATACATACATGGCTTGGGAGGGACCTTACAATCTCCCCCACTTTTAAAAGATTCGAGATATCCTCATCTCGCGAGCTGGGATAGTATCTAAGTAAATCCTCCTGTGTCTTTCAAAGTGGTTTCTCCCATAGGTAGAAATCCTCTTTTATTTAAACATTGTTCCTAAAGAGTCCCTTATTTCATGTGTTTTAAATTTAATATTTCTTGAAAATATTTTATGTGTAGGATAAACCTTTGAATAAAATTTGAAAAAAATACATTATAAAAGAAAATACAGTTGTATAATTATAAAATAAAAGATAAATTTATATATCTAGTAATGATAAATATTTATACTTGTTAATAAATATTATTAATAATATTAATTTTTAAGTGGATAATAGTTTATCTTTAATTATCTTCATGTTTATCTTAATTATCCAATCAATCTTACATAGGAAATCCAATGAGATTTGAAGTGGATAACCTATTTTTTCTATATATTCACACATCTCTAGTACTATCCCACACTTATCTCTAGTACTGTCTCATCATTGAGCCTTCATAATTTTACTCTCTTAGCTTCCTTGAGAATGGGTTCTCAAAGTCGTAGGAGTCAGAAATGTGATAGGACTAGACTTCCCCCATCCACCGAGTTCAAGAGGAGGAGAGGAAAATGGTAGCTTGTGAGAGAAAGAGAGAGCGGAAAGCACGTCAATGATCAACACCTTCCATTTTGGTGATGATGCAAGACTTGCTCCTCCTCTTCCACTTCCTCTCCCTCCACCCTCTTCCCCCCTACTACCCCTTAGTTTAGATAATCCACATGAACCCGCCCTTCCTGAGCTCCCTTCTCTTCCATAAGAATCCACCCCCCTCCTTTGGGTGCCCATAATAGTGTGGATAGGAAAGAACTATCAAAGTTAGGGGTGCATTGTTGTGCCCATGCAATCTTCCATTCATATTTCAAAGACCTCACCCCTTGATCACAGACATGCGTGCTTGATGCTTTGATCGATCTACCCAACATGGCTAACTGCAGGGCACTTTTTGACATTGGAGGTCGAAGAGAGAGGAGAGCTGGCATGGCAGTGCTACAAAGTGTTCGTCGTTCCTATACAGTTAACAACAAGAAGAGGAACTATGTGGACGCTTTGGCTGCTTGACGGGCTATTGTGGCAGCCATAAGTAGCTCCCAAATGAAGGGTAAGGTGAGTGCCACATCTCGCATCCTTTCCATAGCACCACATGCACTTAGAGTTGGGTCTATAAGACAGCAAATTTTAGATGCCAGTGAGGTTGGTGCTTTGTGGGCAAGTAGTGGTCGTGTAGCTAGGCATGATCACCTACTAGACGAAACCACTAGAGCTTTGATAGAAAGTTTTTGGGAGGAGAGTCTTCGTGCCTCGCCAGTTTTCAAGAAAGCTTTGCATGAGAGTTCGACAAGAGGAGTGTTCATTGAGCACGGTGCTTGCTTTCTTGAAATGACCCAAACAGAGTTGTATTCTGAGTTTGTGGCATCATATCCAGAGCTTAAAATTGGGCAAAGTCATTTGAGGGGTGTAAGCCTTGGTTTGTGAGGTACTCACAAACCCACGACACTGTGACACATGTTGTTGTCGCTACCATGTTGAGATAAAACTTTTCTATGATGTGTTCCATTCTCTTAGTGGGCATAGAGAGCTGACTCATAGTCCTCATGATTTCATCCACTCTCTTTTGTGTGCATGCACACGAATGATGCCCAGTTCCATAGGATGCCTTGTGTGGAGAGAAATTACACATCATGTGGCTCAATCGCACATCTATAGATGGTAGATCTTGATGCAAGTGACCAAGAGATAGTGCCATGACAACGTTATGAGTATGTTACACACCAGCTCCAGAGTGGTGGGCAGTCTAGGAAGTTGTAGCTCGTGGAAAAACATACACCGCGTTGTCACTTCACAACCACATTTAGGGAGCATATCTACCCCTATATACGGCACAATCATTGTGCGCCAAGTGGCAGGATTGTCAGTTTCGACCATGCCTCTGGCAGAGTTTCCTATTGGTGTGGTCATCTTTGTGATTGATTTTGCAGAGAACTACACCTTCACACCTTTTCAGGAGATACAATCTGAGTATTACTTATTAGAGCAAGTAATGGTTATATTTCATAATATTTGTTTCGTGTTTGAGCTATATTACTTTTGATTTTTTGTGTCATAATCGTCTCTCGTGCTTACCTCACCAAGTTGCTATTATGGTCCACATTAGCTATCGACATGTAGAGGTCCATGTAGATGGGATAGCAAGTATCCCTGAGGCCCGTGTCATTATTCGAGAGTATCATTTGTATATCAGTGATGATCGTTCACATGATGCACATTTTGTGCAACACTGTTTTCATCTCCATGACGTTTTTTTACAAGATTGTGGGATCACACGTGGCTAGCAATGGGTTTGGTGGGATGGTTGTGGTGCACAGTTCAAGTCATCCACGATAATTCAATTGGCTCTACAGGTATAGTACTTATGGTTCTCTTATATTCGCAATTAAACTAAATTCACTATAACATCTTAAAACAATAACTAAGACTTTGTTTTATGGATTTATAGGTGGCATGTGCAGTCTAGTATCCAAGTGATTTGGTCATTCTTTGAGACTAGTCACAGGAAGGGAGAGCATGATGGTGTCATCAACTGCATCAGGATGCTGAGCGGTTCAGAGAAGCGGCCATGTGGTCGAGTGGTGCTCTTAACATTTGTGTGGAAGTGTAGCATCATCGTATCCCAAACATGATGCTCAGATTGTCATGAGAATTTTTTGGCATGTGGATGGTAGCATGATTGATCGTAGAGCCTCCCATGATTGTGACACAGTACCTGGCACCTTGGGCTTACATTCCATTAGGAGCACATGCATGGCGGCCCCCTGGTTAAAGAGTACCTCTCTGCCTTTAGCAAAACAAATGTTTCTTCAATATGTAATGGTGAGCCAAGCTTCTAAAACACCTTTGAGTTCACATGTTGGCGTGCAGACTTTACTTGCATTGGTTTTGGAAGTAACGAACCTTTATGCTTCTTACTTTGACATTTCTCTACCAGTGCCTTAAACAGTATACTATATGCTTTTTGAGAGATGCCAGTCTCATCCAGCATTGCTTGCACCTGAGTTGCATCGAGTTGTTCTTGTTCATAAAAGAAGACACATGCTTCTCATTGATTTTTTGAAACTTCTTTTGATACAGCATCTCTTCCACTATTCCTTTTGGTACCAAATGACTGTAATGCACTCCAGCTTCAGAATGTACCTTGGACTTTGGATGAAGTAAAGATCTAAAAATAGAATAACATCTAATATGATTACTTATGTCTAGTTTCAAACAAAGAACCTAATCTAAAAAGAGAAATATATATGAAATAAGAGTTAACATTACCTTACAACCTGTACTCGCTTCTTCATCCCTCCACTTCCAACTTTCATTTTCTCTATATTACAAAGTTGCCTTCTTTTTTTACGTGGCCCTAGTGATGTGTCCTTTCTCCTTAAAGCATCAATATTTTTCTCCAAGTCTTGAATTGTTTCTTTGTTTGCCATAAGCTTCTCTGCATACAACCCATTAAGTTTTTTTATTTCAGTGTTCTCTATTTATAGAAAATCCCTCTGCTATTCTGCAACCATCGCTTTTGTTTCCAAGTGTTGGGCATAACCCAGCAAACCTTGTCTACCATCACCAATGAAATGTAGTAGGTTTGTAATGTTGTAAAATGGAGGTGGTGCATTTGTAAATAAATCCTTAGGACACATTGACCCATCGGTCCACAAGTCCAAATGACACTCTCCATTATTCCTCCTTTGCTCTTTTTGCTCACAACATAAAACAAATCTCTTATTTCATTTCTTCAAAGGCTGGTGCTCAAATTGTATATCCACATGAAGATGGTAAGTATCATATGTTCTTTTACATGCACCATTTCTACTACTGTGTTACCCTGCAGAAAAATGGAGTTGCTGAGCGAAAAAACAGGCACATTGTAGAGATAGCACGAGCATTAATGGCAGAGAAGAATATGCCACATAGCTATTAGTCTGAGGCTGTGTCTACAGCAGTTTATATCATGAACATGACTCCTACT
Source organism: Cibotium barometz (assembly GCF_041138505.1). Taxonomy (NCBI): domain Eukaryota; kingdom Viridiplantae; phylum Streptophyta; class Polypodiopsida; order Cyatheales; family Cibotiaceae; genus Cibotium; species Cibotium barometz. The sequence continues at coordinate 31,334,039 of NC_141067.1, forward strand.
GCAGCTATACATGCTATACATGATGTAACACCAGAGGAGAAGTTTACTGGTAGGAAACCTGATTTGTCTCACTTGAAAGTTTTGGATGTATTGCATATAACACCATATTAGATAATTTGGAAAAAATCCCATTCCCATTTGAAAAATGGGAGCATGGCGAACTTATCCAAAAGTTTGTCAAAACCCCCTCATGTGACATATCATCGGAAAGATCTTAAAGAGTAGAATCTAAATCTATGATCTCCAATAAATTTGGAGTTAGAATGTTTAAGATATGTCCAAAACTATATGGAGTAATTGATTCCCAAAATGTGAGATTTTTCCCAAATTACCTAATATTGACTTATATGTGTATGTGCGAGATGAGTTGCGTACTAAGCTGGATCCAAAAATAGAAAAATGTGTGTTTATTGGGTATTCCCTTGAGCAAAAGTGATATAGATGTTATAATCCTGCTACACGTGAATTGAGGGTAAGCAAGGATGTTGTATTTGATGAGATGAGTAGCTAGTATGCTGCTGAAAAATATGTTGTTGGGGCTAATGTAGGTGGAAATGTGGTTGCATAGAATGCAAGTCAGCAATCAGAGCCCATTGAGTGGACTAGGAGAGTCCTCATCTAGTGGTTCTATTGATAGACCATTTCGCCAAGCTTTTGGAATCTGCGCTGGCAGCCACCTAAAGCTCCCATGTGGCCTTTGCACAAATTGGCCACGTTTTTATATTATCATTCATTTTCTTTTATTTCTTCTAATGCCTAAGAGATGGCCACACAATGGTTTCATTTCACACCAAATGCTCTAAGCTACATTCACATCACTTTCCTTTTCACACCAATACTCCAAACGACCTGGCCCCTTAATCTTTTATTGCCCATGCTTTCCACCAACTTCAATTACAATCCACAATGCCCGCTCATTTAAAGGGACACGTACATATACGAGCCATTGAGGAGCTGATATCAACTCAGAAGACCTCGTTCCAGAGACAGGCTTGCACAAACCTCAAATCAAATCCATCCACACTGAACACCTGGCAACGCATTCCCAAACAAATCCTTTATTCACACCATGCACACGCATGTACACAAGCTCAGAATACCTCTCAGAAAAATGCCTGACAATGGGCAAGGTGTTGATGATGAAGGTGGGGGTGGAGTGGGAATTTCTTTATGCATCTATTTATGCATAAAAATCAATTTTAATAAGAATAACACTTTTGTAAAAAAATAATTTCTTTATGCATCTTTCTATGCATAAAAATCAAATTTAATAAGAATAACACTTTTGTAATGAAAATAATCCCTTTATGCATCTTTCTATGCATAAAAATCAATTTTAATAAGAATAACACTTTGGTAATAAAAATAATCCCTTTATGCATCTTTCTATGCATAAAAATCAAATTTAATAAGAATAACACTTTTGTAATAAAAATAATTCCTTTATGCATCTTTCTATGCATAAAAATCTAATTGAATGAGAATAACACTTTTGTAATAAAAAAATTCCTTTTATGCATCTTTCTATGTATGAAAATCAAATTAAATGAGAATAACACTTTTGTAATAAAAAAATTCCTTTATTCATCTTTCTATGCATAAAAATAAAATTTAATGAGAATAACACTTTTGTAAAAAAAATAAATCCTTTATGCATCTTTCTATGCATAAAAATCAATTTTAATAACAATAACACTTTTGTAATAAAAATAATTCCTTTATGCATCTTTCTATGCATAAAAATCAATTTTATTAAGAACAACACTTTTGTAATAAAAATAATCCCTTTATGCATCTTTCTATGCATAAAAAACAAATTTAATAAGAATAACACTTTTGTAACAAAAATAAATCCTTTTTGCATCTTTCTATGCATAAAAATCAAATTTATTGAGAATAACACTTTTGTAATAAAAAAATTCCTTTATGCATCTTTCTATGCATAAAAATCAAATTTAACGAGAATAACACTTTTGTAATAAAAATAATTCCTTTTGCATCTTTCTATGCATAAAAATCAAATTTAATGAGAATAACACTTTTGTAATAAAAATAATTCCTTTATGCATCTTTCTATGCATAAAAATGAGATTTAATGAGAAGAACACTTTTATAATAAAACAATTTCCATTATGCATCTTTTTATGCATAAAAATTAAATTTAATGAGAATAACACTTTTATAATATAAACATTTCCATTATGCATCTTTCTATGCATAAAAATTAGATTTAATGAGAATAACACTTTTATAATAAAAAAAATCCATTATGCATCTTTCTTTGCATAGAAATTAATTTTAATAATTAATATCAGTGATTTCCATGCACACTCATAGGTGAATATGTACATGGAGTAATTAGAATATTTCTTTTAGATGCAAAAATGGAGGGAATTACTCTTTTGGAATAACATAAAAACAAACTTTCTTTTCCACAAAATTTTGGAAAATTTTGCCATAACCTCCTTTGTATGGCTGACCATTTCTCATTTTTATCATTCTTTAATTGACTTAAATTAACCCAAATTAGCTTTATAGAACTCTAATCTACACAATTTTCTAAAATTAAAGAGAGTAAACAATAAGAAAAGTTTAATTAATCTCTTACTTAATCTTTCTTCTAGGATTAAGAAAGGTTGAAATGTAAAGAAGAGAAAGAGGTGGCCTTTTTCTCAAAGGCATAGCATTTGAATTAAATTCAATCAACTGTAAAACATGAAAATCAAGAAAACCATAGATTTAAAATTAAACAAGTAAGACAATTAGCTTACATGGAGCTTTTAAGCTCTCCTTTGGCTTGAGGGATTGAGGGTTCACTCTTGTTTGAAGCAAGAGTGGCGACCAATTCACTTTAAAGAGGATTAGGCCAAAAACAATTGAATTATTAAGAAATTCAATGTAGATGGCTCATGAGACAAGAGTAGAGTAACAATGCATAAAAACCATTAAGCTTTTACAAAGGGGGAGGCTTCTATTTATAAGAAAAAGTGAGCCTCTAACCAAGCAAACTGATTCTAGAATTTTCCAAATCAGTTTGGTCAATTTTTGACAATTTTTGGGTCAATTCATCTTACTTTTTAGATCTAGTTTTGAAATAGGAGAGATGAAATATCTCATTTTATTGATTAAAAATTGAGGGTAATGATGAGAAAAAAGATGCCTCCTTCATGAGCGGAGATCCCCACTCTAAGGTGTCAAAATTCAGTTTTTTAATTGTTTTCTTTGGTCCTTAGTCCACTCTTCATCTTATGTGAGCATTTACTCATTTTTGGGGGGTTTTTCTTTTATTCTTCAATTTATCTCCTCCCTATATTTACATTAATCTTATTGGTCCATAAGAACCTTAATCCAAAATTTTCAGAAAATCTGTCTTTTGTGCACATTGTAATTTATTTCTAATGCACCTTAGGAATTTCTTTTTAAACTTCTGTTTTTTCGGGGGAATTTATTTTAATAAGAATGGATATTTTTCCATCCAAAGATATCTAAAAATTGAATTACCTCTCTCTAGAATATTTTCTCTCTCTAGGACAAAACAGGTAGAAACAAGATCTTTTATTATTGTTTAGGGGATTGATTACAAGGGAAGAAACTGGACATCTTGAGGGGATGGGGAGGAATCTTACACATTCTATTTACATAACTTAGAGAGGATGGATAAGCACCCTCTTGGTGATCTAGCAACAAATGGGCTTGCACAACAAGGAGAAATGTTTCACTTCTTGGTGCTTTAAACTCAAGGGAAGCTTTAGACTACCACAATATCAGCAATGGTAAAGAGCCAACTATTAAAAATTTGTCAAGTGATAATGCTCATGCCACTTTCATAACTAGGAATCCTGCACCACTTTTTCAAGCAGCTACTACCATGCCAGCAAATCAAGCAAGTTCTTCTACTTCCAATGTAGGGCCCATAAAATCAAGAGCACCAGCCACACCAATGCCTACTTTAGTTGACTAACAATTTTAAAATGAAGGTCCAAGTGTGGTTTCATTATTCTATAAGTTTCCAGAGAACTTACTACTACTACTACTACTAATCAGTACTTGTTTGCATATTTATCTCTCCTTGTTTGCAAGGGGTGTTTTCAAAACTATGCGGTTGGGATTTTTAATGATTGGACACACACATGAGGACATGTTTAGCAAGTTTCTTGAGAAACTAAGAATTTGAAGGACCTTCACTTTACCACATTTGATGGATACCTTAAGGACTAGCTCAAATTCCTCTCCAATTCCCTTCTTACTTAGAGAAGTCCCTAACTTCAAGAGATAGTGTGATGGATACCTTTGTGAGCCGAAAGAAAAACTTAGAGGACACTTAAAATCTCTTCCATTTTGGTTCTTCATGAAGGGGGATTCACCAATAACACAATATATAAAGTGCATCTAGGGACACCTAATTAGAGGTATCCCACTGTGGAAGAAAGACAGTGAAGGTAAATCGATGTTACCACTGGATAATCCACCTCTATTGCCAATGGAAGACCATGTAAAGGGGCATAAAGATGTGATATCGAGAACAAAGTTTTACATTAAATTTTGGAGAATCTTGGAAATGGTTCATATGTGTTAAGATATTATAGGCTTGTGATAGATTACTGGAATAATGTAATTCAAGAGGTTAAGAAACTAATGGTATCAGAGGCTAGATTGTACACACATTTTTGGCCAAAATCTTTAAGGACCTCAACAACTGGATAATGTGGATACTCAAAATGGAAAGATTCTTAGGTTGTTATGAAGAGAAGAATGATCATTATTGTGGGCCTCAATGGGAAAAATGTTAGATGTTAAGCAAGGAGTCTTTATCTTTCTACACCCAAATAACAGAGACATCTATCCCAATTGGCTTGCTATTGTGGCTAGATCAGACATTGATATGGACAGGAAGTCACCAAACTACAAGAAGATTTTGATAAAGTATTGGGGACCTTGTGCAAGGAAGAATGGTATGATAGATGGAGAGGCCTATGCTAATTATTGGAAGGGGTTTTGGGTGGAGACCAAGGCAAATCCATGGGTGTGGAAATAAGTTGATGCAATTATTTAGTCACGAAGATCCAAAAAACTAGGGCCATATACAAAAATCAAGATACCAGTTAAGGAATCCAAAAAAGAACAAGAAGGCTTGCACCTCATTGGCATGCATGAACTTGATGGTGCCTCCATTGAAGAGTAGTAGAATCTAGATTCAATTTTATGGGGATGAACTTGATGGTGCCTCCATTGAAGAGTAGTGGAATCTAGATTCAATTTTATGGGTGGTGGAGTTATGTTTCTCCAAAAAAAAAACTTTTTGTATCTTCTTTTTTTGCACTTAATACGACCAATCTTTTGTGCCTATGATATTCTTTTTTCTTAAAGAGTTGATATGTAATAGGCTGTTTCATAAATTTTATGTCATTGATTATAAATTTTCAATTTATAAGTTTTACTATTTGTACAATGTTGAATCCAATTGGTGCAGGTATATGTAAGTGTTCTTCAACACTACCTTCCTATGCTATTTATCAATCTCCTTGCAAATATGGATCTCTATACCTACGTTTGTTTTCCCATATTAAGTGGGAAATTCCCAGATTATACAAAACCTCTCAATTTCAAAATTCCCAAAATGCGATACTTTTCCCATATTATCTAATATGGTGTTTTTATACTACTTGGGAAGCTTAGGCAACTTAATAAGATTATTTTTACATATCAATGATGTAACCATAGAGACTCTATCACCTTATTCTTGAAGGTTAAACCATATACCTCCAAGCTATCCGCATTCTTTGTTGCTTAGCAATTCCTCTTTCTGCCAAGTTTTCAACATGCTTCATTTGTTTGTACATGTTTAACCATTTTTTGAGCCTATCATGTATTTGCTATGAAGAAGTGGAAACCAAAGTCTCCTTATCCTCTTTTAGCTCCCTCACTACTTCTTTAGAAGATTCAAGGAGTGACTTCAGCTCATTTACCTTCAAATCATGACTCCTCAAATCTTATTAAAATGTATCCAAGGTATTTTGTAACCCTTGCATAGCTTTGTTAGAGATGCCTACTACCATCGTCTTAACATGGATCCGATGTCTATAAGCATTGTAAGCTTGATGGCCTAGTCCTGAGAAATAACCCAATAAACCATTCTGAACTTCACCAATGAAATGACAAATATTATGTAATGATACAAAAGCAGGAGGCTTACCTATGCATGGATCTGATGGATATAAGTTTCCTTGCATGTGAAAAGATCTATGTGCTTCTTTCCTTCTTCTTGTAACATTTATGCTTCAGCCTCATCTTGCAATACCCTTTGGTGAGAGCTCCATGTAGTAGACTCTGTCTAGCACACCAAGTTTGGTGGGTTAAAGCATGGTTAGGTGTGGTACCACGTTTCTACTTTCAAGTAGAAAAAATATGATTGATTTTAGGGTTTATATTGTAGTTTCAAATTCTAAATAATATTCTCCAAAGTACTTTTATGGACAAGAATAATAAAAAATACTGCTATTATTTTCTAAATTTACCATAAAACTCTCCAAAATAAAATAAAAAATAGTATTAAAAGTAGTGTCAAAGACACTACTTTTTGTACCACCTATCCATGCTTTCACCCTAGTGATGTTCTCTAGAGGTGTCATGGAATGGTGCAGTAAACAAATAAATAGATGAAGATAGAGAGAAACACAAAGACTAGAGAGATTATGTAAAGAAAAACAAATGATCAAGACATACTGAGAGAGGGGGGGATGATAGAGCTACTGGTATATAGGGATGTGAAAAACAACTCTTTAATGCCATGAAATGTTGAATATTTTTCTAGAGAGAGGTAGCTATGGAGTAAAGAAGAACGAGAAGAAATGGTGGGAAGTGAGAGAGAGCGGGGGGGTAGTGTGGGGGAGTTAGAGATAGCTACAGAGGAAAGAAGAAGGAGAAGAAATGGTGGGAAGTAAGAGAGAGAGAGAGAGAGAGAGAGAGAGAGAGAGAGAGAGAGAGAGTAGTGTAGGGGAGAGAGGGAAGAGAGAGATGAAACCTTTTTCCTCCAAAATCCACAAATTTGGAAAAAGCGTGTTTTCATAATGATGGAAAAATCAAATCTATAAAGTGGGCCAAAAACCCAGGCACTAGGCTCCAAATATAGGTGTAAAGGGCACTTTTTAGAGTATTTAGAGGTATACAATACACCAAGCGAGAAAAATCGAGCAAGCCCCAAACTCGAGTGACAAAAAAACCCTATTGTGCTCCAATATAAGTCTTCTCATTTTAGTCTTCGTAATATATTTTAAATTCATTTTAGTCTTCTCAATTCAACATGCAGTCCTAAATGGTGAATCAAGGGGTTCACCCCCGCCGATCTCATCCTCCAAGTGCTCATCCACTATCATCCTTGAAGAAGAGCCCGCACCCATGTAGCTGCGCAAGTATGGATCTATGTAGCTAGCAATGATGTCATCATCTACGTCCAATCAAACACATGATATCCCAGAACGGAGTCATGCCTTTAGAGCAGGTGCTGTGCCACACCCTAACTTCAAGACAATACCCCGTGGATGACATAGTAGTAGCTCCAAGAAGCATGAAAGAAATGTATGGCTCCCACCTCAAAGCTCCAATCCTCCACTAGTGATAGTGCACTCACTCACTGGCATGTAATGCATAACACATGAGTCCATGGATCCCATTCACAAAACCTCAAACAATCGTCTACTTGCTGGAGTGAAAGTGGGTGCAAACATCCCTCTTTTGTAAACCAGGTACATCATAGAAGTTCGAAATTGCATTTTTCTTCGAAAAACACTATAAACTCAACCATGCAATGGAATCCAATTCCATAACACTATAGAAACAATGACACAACTAACAGAGGGCATTAAAAGAGCAAGTCACATTACCTCTATCATGCTACCCTCTTGTTCAATGTAGCCATATGCCCAGTGATGGAAGACCACAATCCGTTGCCAAATCTCCAAGTCATATATATACTCTTCATGAGTAGCACTCAATACACCCCATGCACAAACCTCTTGACAAAGTTGGATCCTACCACCAACCAACCACTATCACAAAGAGTAGGAGCCCCCCAAAGATAGACATGTTTCTCTATAAACACATCCCATGGAGGTCTCTATGCACTCCCGTGGGAGACTTCCTCCAAATGTGAGGTCCAACAAAATAAAGTGAGCAGCCCATGGGACCTGCTTACCTTTCCTAGTGTGCACACAACTTTTGGGGTTGTTCTTCAATGTGAAGAACTCATGAATGATGCGGGTGTACATGGGATCTCTTTGACCACTAGAAAAAGCCTTGCTAATCACAATATAGTTATAGTCCCCGTAAACAACCATACACGGAGAGACACCATCAAAGCATATAGTGTGCTCCTTCAAAAAAACAAACCAAATGGGAAGCTTCAAAGTAGATGCAGATGATGACAAAGGCTCTACACCAAAGCACAAAACAAAGAAAAACAATCACAAAAACACCACGCTGCAATGTTCACTACATTTACTGAAGGAGGAAGCCACCCACTCACCAATACGAGCCAACTCTTTCTCTTTGGTGGGAAAGTCATCATCAATATGGTCCACATGCGGCTCAACAACACTGGCGCCCCGCTTACTTTTAAAAAAAAACCTACAAGCCCACAAACAAGATTAGGAAGAACAAATATCATACTTCACATTAAGTTTTCACAAATTTCCCAACTTACCTTGCACTCACAATGGGGTATGCTCTGATGTAATTTTTCCCATCATAGAATGCATCTTGAATGCCTCTTTCTCTTGTTCCAATATGTGGCCTTTCTCCATGTCCAACCACCATGGAAAATTATCCAACTCCCAACAACGGTTGAGGGAATATAAACTTTGGGGGTACATGGTGGTTTCCACATTAGCCATAGAGATCCACTGCCTTGCCTAGACAGGCAAACCATTCAAAATATGCAGGGGAGAAGAGAGCTTGATCTCTTGCAAGCACACACACACACAAACCCTAGAATAGAAAAGCTAAGAGGTTACAAATTCTTCTTCTTCTTCACATAACAAAACAGACCTACAAAGAAGATAAAGTGACTAACACACATAATAGAGTATATACAAGCAGTCCATAATGTGAACATGTTAAGAGGAGTGGGTAGATGTGGACTAGTCAGTGTAGTCCAACTATAGAATCTATGTCAAATATATGTCGGTGCCAGCTACCAAACCTGCCAGTGATGTAAATGTCAAACGATCATGCATGTGCCTCGTGAGTGTTAGCTCATGTTAAGCTTGACATCTCAACACTCCCCCTCAAGCTCAACTCAAGCTCATGAACTCCAAGCATATCTCAAAATCTACGGAGCTTCTCACCTCCCAAGGCCTTCATGAAGATGTCAGCGACCTAATCTTGTGTGCTGAGGTTGGCCAAGTCAATGTTGCTTGCCAAGACTCTCTCCTTGATGAAGTCGTAATGTACCTTAATGTGTTTCATCCACGCATGGAAAACTAGGTTCCTGGCCAACTGTATACTACTTAGATTGTCACAATACATGACAACAATTCTCTTCACATGCAGCCCCAAATCAACAAGTATCTTGCGTCACCAAGCTACCTCACATGCTCCCACCGTAGATCCTCTGTACTCTACCTACTTGACAAGGCAACTGTGGGCTGCTTCGTGCTGCTCCATGTCACAGCAGTAGTTCCCAATGAAAACATAAATCCACTGGTATATCTCTTATCTGATCTCTTATCTGAGATACTACCTGCGCCCAATCTGCATCTATGTACCCATATAGCTCTAATGGTACACCTTCTACATAAAACAATGCATAATCAACAGTGGCCCTCAAATACCGAAGTGTGTGTCGCACACTATCAAGATGCGGTTTACATGGAGACTGCATAAACTGGCTCTCTAAGCCAACAAAGTAACTCAAATCTAGCCTGCTTATCGTGACATAGATCAAACTCCCCACAATCTTCCTGTACATAGTGGGATCCTCTAACACATAACCTGCATCCGCACTAAGCTTGCCATTTTGATCTAATGGCATGGCCATCCGATACTTGGACAACATGTCTAATACATACTCTCTCTATGACAGCCAAATACGATCAGGTGTGTGAATGACCTCAATTCCCAAAAAGTAGCACAGATCTCCAAAATCCTTCATCTCAAACTTCCTTTTGAGGAGACTTTTCACATGCTCAATCTCATCCAAGTTATCACCCCCAACAATAAGATCATCTACATAGATGGTGATGATCACAATGCCCTTATCACTGTTGTGCACATACAAAGAGTGATCTACATCTACCATATGAAAACCAATAGTGACAAGATATTCAACAATCTTGTCATGCCATGCTTGTGGAGCTTGCTTCAGCCCATATAAGGCCTTACAAAGCTTACATACATACTCTAGGTGACCTGTATCCTCAAAACCTGGTGGCTGATCCATATACACCTCTTCTTGAAAGTCACCATGCAAGAATGCATTTTTTACATCCATCTGATGTAAAACCAGCCTTTATTGTAGCCACCACAATCACAACTCTCACAGTTGCCATCTTTGTAACTGGGGCAAATGTCTCCTTGTAATCAATCCCATGTGTATGTGCATATACTTTGGCTACCAATTTAGCCTTTTACCTACTTATGCTACCAATTTAGCCTTTGGCTACCAATTTAGCCTTTTACCTACCTATGCTACCATCACTTTTATGTTTCACCTTATACACCCACTTACAGCAGCCAATAGCTTTCTTGCCTTCACGTAATGGCACCAAATCCCAAGTCCCATTTCCATACAATGTATCCATCTCCTCACATCCACAGGTTTCTCCCAACACAAATTTCCAATAGCCTCATTAAAACATGTGGGTTCTACAACCTGCACAACTTTTGCCATATAAGCATAGTGATGTGCCACATAACCATCATAAGTCAACATCTGCACAAGGTTTTGAATCTTCGAGATCTTTGTAACTTTGTATTCATGGCTTCCATAGCCTTCTTCACACTAGCTATCCTCATTGCTGGAATCCTAAGCTCCTCATCTCTAAGCCAAAAGAATCTCCATCAATAAGAGAATGCCCTGCAGAAATATCAGGCATACTAAGGGGCTCAAGCCGCCGTGTTGTTCTTGGAGGCTCTCATGCGTAGCATTAGGACCTCAATGGAAGGCTTCTTGGGCCCTTTTATTTGGCAGTTTAAGGAGTCAAACCTTTTCTCTTAAGAAGAAACGTTTTCTAATTAGAAGCTTCAAAACGGCTACTTTATTCGAATTTGAATTTTGGGGGGAAAATGGAATTTAAAATCTAGCGAACAAAACCATATCATGTAACATATCTATGGAAAGCTCTTGACGCGTAGATCACGGATCTATAATCTCCGCTCAAATCGGAGCTTGTATGTAGAAGTTATGGAGGTCCGAAAATTGTAAAATTGCCTCCCCCCCTTTTTGGGAGAAAAAGTGCACCCTTTGACCACTCTTACACCTCTCTTTCAAACCCAACATTTTAGTCCACATGGCAACCCCCCATTTGGCTATTCCTTAATCACCTTGATTAGGCTTGGGCAAATTAAAGGGCCCAAGAAGACCCCATTCACTTCCTAATGCCGCGGATAGAGACAAGGTGAGCGTGGAAAGCAGCGAAGAGTTCTGGCCATGTGGGCCGTGTGGAAGCCAGTGGACAAGCTGCTGGAGTGCTTGGTGTGCAGAGCTATTGGGAGGCCTTGGAGGTGATGAAAATGAGCTGGAAGTTGTGACTGCATGTGAAAAGGACAGCGTGTGGCTGTGGACAGGTGATCTATGAGGGCTGGTGTGGGCCGCGTAGGTGAAGCCGACAGTGGACAGAGAGCAAGGTGCCGAGTGAAGCAGAGACAGGTGTTGCTGCTTAGTGGTGGGCCGGTAGCAGGGCAGATAAGCTGCTTGGGTTTGTTGTGAGGCTGGCAGAGGATCAGCACAGAGAGAGTGAGAGAGAGAAGTGTTGGTGTAGCTGCTGCGCTGACGACACATGCAGAAGTGATGGGCTGTAGAGACTTGAGGGTTAGCTGGTGGGGCACCTTCTGAAGAGTGAGAGTGGCCGGGTTCTTTCTGGTGTGGTTGGTACAGCATGCAGGCGAGAGGTTCGTGATTGGGGATGTGGTGTATCCTCGGCTGACAGCCCTGAGTGTTTTGTTTGTAAGTTGTGTGAGTAAGGCTTCTGTGTTGGGAGAAGCTTGTATAATGTTTTGATCTGGGAATATATTGCTGGGTGTTTGCTTTGTCTATGGTGCCCCCGTTCGTGTGTGTGTATTCCAAGTTTGCGAGGTGGAAGGGCTATAGAGGCAGGGTTTTGATCTGGGAATATATTGCTGGGTGTTTGCTTTGTCTATGGTGCCCCCGTTCGTGTGTGTGTATTCCAAGTTTGCGAGGTGGAAGGGCTATAGAGGCAGGGTTTTCTTTCTTTTTTTCACCTCACATCCTTCTGGTGCCCCCACTGAGAATAGCTCTGGCGTTGTTCTTTGCCTAGAAGGGCATATGTGCCACTGAGGAGAGCTCAGGGATTCTTACAGGTTTGTCATGATGTGGTCCTATCTTGAGTTTCATGGCAGGAAGGGAGAAGATGTGTGTGACTTTTTGGAGCAAATGGAGTTGGCATGCATTAGCAATCATGTGATAGATGAAGAGCAGGTTTTGAGGTTAATAAAGATTTTTTTGAAGCGAGATGCCCGAAGCTGGCTTAAGGATTTTGAAGCACAGGATGCTGGTGTCTTGACCTTGGACAGGTTGAAAGAAGGCCTTTTGGAGCGTTTTTAGCAGCAAGTGGAGGATTCTAGTGTGCTTTGGCAGGAGTTGAGCATCTTGAAGCAGGTACATGGGCAATCACTGGACAATTTTGTGAAGGTATTTACTTGTTTGTGGAGTAATTGGTGTGTGACACTAAAGCAGGAAGTTCCTCCTATGTTTTTGAAGAAGAGCTTGTTCATTGATGGTTTGCTACCTCATTTGAGGATCAAGGTTGAGTTAAAGAATCCCAAGTCATTTGATGATGCTGTTAGGGTTGCTAGGGAAAAGGAAGGCAAGGTTTTGAAGCAGATGGAAATGGGTATTTATCCGTACGAAGGTGTCGTGTCTGTAAGGGATATGCATGTGAATTTGGTTGAGGTGGATAAGAGTCCTATGTAAAGCTTGATTAGACAGGAGCCTAAAAGGCCGATACAGGTGCAAAGGGGGATGTTCTATATGCCTTCTGACTTTTTTCCAAAGTCTTTAAAGCATGTGCAGGTGGATGAGAAGCCAGTTGAAAAGCCAAGTGAGAACGTATGCTTGGGGCATGATGTGGATGTAGTCCAGGTTTCGCATGTTGATAGGTTTATTGAAAGGAAAGATATGCATGTTGGGAAGCCGAATGAAGATTTAGGATCACAGGCTGAGTCTTTTGCAGGTAAAGAGTTGTTAAGGGACTCTCCTTTGGTAATGGATGTCATGGCTACGAAAGGTAGCGATGTGGAAAGCTTGGTTGACGATCCTTCAAATGTTGAGAGTGATAGTATGCAGGTACATGAAAGTGAAGACTTGGATGATACTTTGGGATTTGCAGATGATGAGCGGGAAGATGAGCCGGACACAAAAAGTCCTAAAGATAACTCTAGCAGGGAGGAGGATGGGGTAGAGATTGCTAGTGAGATTGTTATTGAGAATGTTGGTGATGTGGATGCATTATGTGCTGGGGAATTTTTGGACGATGATATCAGGGGGGTTGGCAACACTCAAGAAGGTATGCATGCATGTTGATTTGGCTGATGAAGAGCGTTGTGAGGTGAGCATTGTGCCTGAGGATGATATCTGGGAAGTTGCTAGCCTTGATGAACAGGAGCCAGAGGTGGAGATGGAGGCTGATATGGTTGAGAGTGTAACAAAGGCTTCTTTGCGTGTTGTTGAGATGCTAAAGGCAAAGTCCATGGATGACAAGGGTTCTGAACCATTTGAGCTGTATGGTTGTGAAGAGATGCCTGAAGTACAAGAGCTGGAAGTGCTGATGGACACTGCTGATGGGGAGGATGTGGATTTTGTTGTGCAGAAAGGTCAAAATGCTGGAACCTGGCCTTCACAGGTGTTGATGAATGGGATGCTAGATGCTGCAATGCCACAAGTTTGGAAAACGAGGAGGTTTGTTGTGGGTGAAGTGGACGTGGATGATTTTCTGGATATGATTTTCTGGATGCAGTGATGCAGCCATGGTGTTTCATAGATGTTGGGGAATGGGATGATGAGGAGCTGTTTCCTTTTGATCCTGGTGGATGACTACTGGACTTATGCTTTTTGCTGCTGAGCATGAATGCTCTAGCAGATGGGGGGTGGCAAAGTATGTCAGGCATTTTTCTGAGAGGTATTCTGAGCTTGTGTACATGCGTGTGCATGGTGTGAATAAAGGATTTGTTTGGGAATGCGTTGCCAGGTGTTCAGTGTGGATGGATTTGATTTGAGGTTTGTGCAAGCCTGTCTGGAACGAGGTCTTCTGAGTTGATATCAGCTCCTCAATGGCTCGTATATGTATGCGTCCCTTTAAATGAGCGGGCATTGTGGATTGTAATTGAAGTTGGTGGAAAGCATGGGCAATAAAAGATTAAGGGGCCAGGTCGTTTGGAGTATTGGTGTGAAAAGGAAAGTGATGTGAATGTAGCTTAGAGCATTTGGTGTGAAATGAAACCATTGTGTGGCCATCTCTTAGGCATTAGAAGAAATAAAAGAAAATGAATGATAATATAAAAACGTGGCCAATTTGTGCAAAGGCCACATGGGAGCTTTAGGTGGCTACCAGCGCAGATTCCAAAAGCTTGGCGAAACTGGCAAAGTCGGCAGCGTGCAGAAGAAAAGGAGAGAGGCTGCCGTGTTGTTCTTGGAGGCTCTCAGGCGTAGCCGCGGATAGAGACAAGGTGAGCGTGGAAAGCAGCGAAGAGTTCTGGCCGTGTGGGCCGTGTGGAAGCCAATGGACAAGCTGCTGGAGTGCCTGGTGCAGAGCTATTGGGAGGCCTTGGAGGTGATGAAAATGAGCTGGAAGTTGTGGCTGCATGTGAAAAGGATAGCGTGTGGCTGTGGACAGGTGATCTACGAGGGTTGGTGTGGGCCGCGTAGGTGAAGCCGACAGTGGACAGAGAGCAGGGTGCCGAGTGAAGCAGAGACAGGTGTTGCTGCTTGTTGGTGGTGGGCCGGTATAGCAGGGCAGATAAGCTGCTTGGGTTTGTTGTGAGGCTAGCAGAGGATCAGCACAGAGAGAGTGAGAGAGAGAAGTGTTGGTGTAGCTGCTGCTGCTGACGACACATGCAGAAGTGATGGGCTGCAGAGACTTGAGGGTTAGCTGGTGGGGCGCCTTCTGAAGAGTGAGAGTGGCCGGGTTCTTTCTGGTGTGGTTGGTACAGCATGCAGGCGAGAGGTTCGCGGTGATTGGGGATGTGGTGTATCCTCGGCTGACAGGCTTGAGTGTTTTGTTTGTAAGTTGTGTGAGTAAGGCTTGTGTGTCGGGAGAAGCTTGTATAATGTTTTGATCTGGGAATATATTGCTGGGTGTTTGCTTTGTCTATGGTGCCCCCGTTCGTGTGTGTGTATTCCAAGTTTGCGAGGTGGAAGGGCTATAGAGGCAGGGTTTTCTTTCTTTTTTTCACCTCACACCCATCATCAACATTCCCCGCACTACCACCTTCATCATCGACAGCTCTATCATCAACTACTCCTTTGTCACCCTCACACCCCATTCTCCTTCCATGGATCATTGCTTCCTAGGGACTTACATCACACCACATCTCCCTGGTTTCCCCTCCGTCTCATCACCACTATCCTCACCACCCTCTCCTTAGGCACCATCCAAAGCCCTCTGGGAATCTCTTCTGACGGAGGTTTCTCCCGCATTCCACCCCTCAGTTTGCCCCCCTCACCCATTTTTTCAGCGGGGCGCTGACTTCCCTCGTCACCACCTCATCTTCCACTTCACCTCGATCTCCTAGTGACACTGACATGAGCTACTTACTTTAGCCACTACCACCCTCATCCTCCCCTCCGATGACACAATCTCTCTTGACAGCACCACCAGTTCCTCTGAGCATCACCTCCACCATCTTCTCTACCACTCCTCCGGTTGGGCTCTTTCCAAGTCTCCCTCAGATAGTCCCGACCACTCCGTCCAACTTGGGAGTGCTATCTGGTGGCTGACACATTGATAGAAGCCTCTTGACGGATCATGACCATGGGACTCATTCATAAAAGAGTCCTAGGTGCCTTCACCGACACTTGCATCGGTCGATCTATCTAGCAGAGCGGACCCCTCAGGAGGCTACAACCTGGGCAGAGGATGCAAAGGAGGCCCTTCAACAATTACAAGAGACCATGGCCAGCAGGACGGAGTGCTTCAAGAGCTTCGCGAGGAGCTATTTGAGCAGTACTTATCTCCCATCCTTGATGAGGATGCCATGGCAGCCAGTCATGAGCAGGAGTGCACACTTTTGGTGGAGACCCAGCATCAGCATGCATCAGCCATGAGTCAAAGATGCAGGCCCTTCGGTTAGAGTATGAGAGAGAGCTTGCCACTTTGCAGGACGATGCACATGAGTGCGTTGTTGCAAAGCTCAGTCTCAGCAACATGCGTTTGAGTTAGCTGATCTCCGCCAACAGGCTTCATCTATAGAGGACGACCTTGCGGAGTTCCAGTGTCTCATTGAGTGGTGTCGTTCAGTTGACCGCGCACATTCCAGATCCACCACAGGTCCACTAGGGATTCGGACTGATGCCTCCTCCCATGCCACTCATGATGCCTGATTCGGTCTTTTGGCCCTTGGGCCATTCCATCACCATTTGTTCCAAATAAAAACATCAATTTGAATGATGGAATGGCTCTAGTGCCATTCTATTGTTCACATTTTAAATCTCTCTCCCGAATTTGAATTTTTCTTGCTGAATTGCTTTCCAAAAATTTTGAAAATTTGAAATTCCTCCCAAAATTATAGTTTAAAGTTCAAAGCACACAAATCAAAGTATGAGTTTTAAAATTTAAATTCAAATAATTGCACATTTGAGATCAGTTTGATATTTTAATAAATCATCTTTCCCGTCCATTTTCAAACTATCGCACATGCGTTGTAGCCACCCTCACTGCCAATGGTCAGGCACCCAAGCTCCTGAACCCCCAAGATCGGGCACCCCCAAGTTCATGAACCTCAAGGGCACCCACAAGGCCACCCACTAGTCACACAAGGTGGGAATCTCTTGTGGGCCCACTCCCCACGATTGGCTACCCACTTGACCGATGGGAAGTGGTGCTCACCTACTTGTGCTTAGCGCCTCTCACCTACTCCAACGAAATCTGTCAGTACCAATTTTAGCACTTAGATCATGATAGCCAAGGGACCACGCCCATTGTATATAGAGACTCTAGTGTACTGATGATAGGGGATCCCAATGTAATACATGGTTTTGTGGTGTCCCAACTCTTGCCTACTTTGATCTTGTGATGTGTGCATACCATTCTAGGTAGCTCTTATGTTGTATTCCATCCTTGAGTTTGTGTGAGTGCGTAGTGGAGAGGGATGGAGAGGTCGCCATCTCCCTATCTCATCTCCCTATCTTGTGCCAACTTCTGAGGGTATACTATCCTAGAGAGGAATCTAGTGATCTTTAGTGTGCAGGCGAATTGAGCAACCGGGCCTGCTTCTAAAAATTTACAGCTTCACCTACAATATTGGGGACCTTGTGCAAGGGAAGAATGGTATGAAATATGTGGAGGCCTATGTTGATTGTCGGAAGGGGTTCTAGGTGGAGAACAAGGTAGATACATGGGTGTGAAACATGATGGTGTAATTGTTTAGTCATGGAGATCCAAAAAACTAGGGCCATATACAAGAATCAAGATACTAGTTAGGGAATCCAAAAAAGCACAAGAAGGCTTCCACCTCACTGGCATGCATGAACCTTATGGGGATGAACATTGAAGAGTAGTAAAATATAGATTCAATTTTATGGGTGCTTGAGTTATGTTTCTCTTATATCTTCTTTTTTTCACTTGAGACAAACCATCTTTTGTGCCTATGATGTTCTTTTATGGAATTAATCACTATCTGAAAATCACTCAATATAGGTGTCAAAGGGCACTTTCTAGAGTATTTACATGGTGAAATCACTCAAGAACCTATCACTCAAGAAAGGGACCTTTTCACCTATGATTAATTAACCTTTAATTACCGTCTATGTAATTTCTTAGAGAGCCACGTTTTTTTCATATTGGCCTTAATGTGGCTATTTACACACTTTATTTGATTTTCTTATTATCAATACGGACATCATTTAAATGGTAATAAATAACATGTCCCCAACGAGGTACATTAACTCTTGCTTACATTACATTTAGTTATTAAATATGACTTCTTTTCTGAGAATATCTAATAAACATTTTAGATATAGAGAATTATCCTCATGGGTCCTATTATATATGAGAGAATGCCATGCAAAAAGACTCTCATAAACTTTCCAAGGTTCTCCTCTCTCCTAATTCAAGTCTAGTTCCAAAAAGTTAGCTGAACTGACCTAAAAATGGTCAAAAATTGACCAAACTGATTTGGAAAATTCTAGAATCAGTTTGTTTGGTTAGGAGCTCAATTTTTCCTATAAATAGAAGCCTCCCCCTTTGTTGAAAAATAATAGTGTTTATGCACTGTTACTCTACTTCTCCCAAGCCAAGAACTGTGAATTTATTAATAATTCAGTAGTTTTTTGACATTTCCCTCTTCCAAAGATTGGTGGCCACTCTTGTTACAAACAAGAGTAGAACCCTCAAACCATCAAGCCAAAGGAAAGCTCCAAGAAATTATGTAAGTAGAGATCTTGTAATTTTCTTTAGTGATTTTTATGCTTTTCTAATTCTTATGATTATTTGAAGTGATAAATGGACTTGTAATTTTCTTTACTGATTTTTATGCTTTCCTAATTCTTATGATTGTTTGATCCCGTGAATCAAGACTCAATTTCTGTTTAGTTCGATAGATGAAGTAAATCCTGGACAAAAATTGTTCTATGGAAAAAGGATCAACGGTTGTGCCTCTTGATGAGGAAAAAAGCGTTGGTCTCTATGATCCAAGTGCAATCTATCCCTTGATCAGACTATGGAACTTATGAGTTCGATCAGATCAGTTCAGTTAGTTAAGGCTTTTGACTTCGTTAGGAAAATGTTATCCCGGTGGAATCGCCTGTGCTTTCCGAGCAAAGGAAGTTTTTCGGGTTCGGTTTTGGAAAAATCGATGAACTAGTCTCTTGTCCGGATATCCGTGGGCGAGGCCCCGAGTGTGGGACCCTTGCCCCGCACAAGAAGTGCTACTTCCGCTGGCTAGCACCCCAGAATTTGTTGCGCAGTGGGGTCTGGGATCTTACAGTTGGTATCAGAGCCATTTGGCTAATGAGGATCAACCGAGAAGCCAAATATGTCAAAATTTATCAAGAGGCACTAAAAGGTTGTAATTGTGTGATAAAATTCATACAATTTGATATTCAAACTAAAATTTGTAAATTGGTAATTGGGTCTTCAGACGGAAGTACCCCAATTGTATGGAATCCCTAACTTGCTTGAGGCCTAGACATGATGGTATTTACCTTATAGTTCCAAGAACCATGACTACCCGTATATACCGAGGGTATAACTGTAGCTCTTTACTGGCAGTATATACGAGTAAATCTAAGACTTGAAATCATAAGCATTAATGCTATCTAGTTGATGAATTCGAATGTGATTGATATGATTTTTAAATTCTGGTTGAGAACTGATGAGTTGATCTGGATTCTGATTGAAAAATGATGATCCCTGAAATTTGGTTGAAATATAATAAGCTGAGCGAAACCGCAATGAGGATGAATGGGACGAGTTCCTGTGATTATTTTCTTAACTGGAATGAGGATAATGACTTTAGCCAATCACTATGAGATTAGTGGATTGTGCTGGCAGATTGCTACTGTTAACTTTTGATCAGTGGATCAAGTTAAGGGATGATAAATTAAAAATCTGAAAAATTGAAATCCCCATGGAGGACTGTTCAGATGGAAAAATTCAGTCTAATGGACCATTATTGTGATAAAGATATTAATGAGATATTCTGAATGAATTGTTATTTGATAATGCGTTTTATATGAGTATCTTTATCCCTTGACTCTGTGGGGGAGCCGAGAACCCCGAAATCAGTTGAATCAAAAATCGGATTGAATCTTAAATAAAGAGACTTAACAAGAATTTTCGTATTGATAGGAACATGGATCGAGGTCGTCGTGGTAGAAATGTTAACCCCCAACTCGATGAGGAAGAGCTCAACCTGGATGTTCGTAAAACTCTTCATAGTTCGCAGCCTGGACCTTTCAAGGGTGAAGGGGAAAACTTGGGCAAGGCTATGGAGAAGTGGATCAAATCAATGGAAGAATACTTCGATGTCACCGGGTACAATGAGAAGAGCAAAATGGCTCTTGCAAGGCTGAAGATAGTGGAGACAGCTAGAGTGGCATGGAGAAACCACTGCGAGACAAACCGTCTCGACCGAAATACCCAAACTTGGACCGATCTCAAGGCTTACCTCAGAAAGAGGTTTTGTCCCCCAGGCTTTCTTGAAATTAAGATGAATGAGTTCTTGGAACTAAAGTAGGGAAACCGGACAATTGAAGAGTACCATCAGGCTTTTGCCCTTCTCCTTAAATATTCCCCTCAATTGGATGAAGAGCAGCTGATGGCTAGGTTCATTCGGGGAATGAACGAGCCATTGGATACTTTAGTCAAGAATGCAAAACCTATCTCAATGGCAGAAGCAGTAAGAATGGCAAAGGATTTCGCCAAAGCCTTTGATGTCAAAGTCTTGCCAAAGCCAGCACCATCACCTTTCAAAAGGTTTTTATTCCCAGAAGGTGATTCCAACCTTCCTCCGCCTAAGAGATATCAGGGTCAAAACCAGGATATGGAAGTTCCAGAATGGAAGAAATGTCCTTTTCCCAAAACTCAATTCCTTGGATTTCAACTTCAAAAGTTCCACCCTTGAACAAGAGAGTGAAATGCTATAACTGTCAAGGAATTGGACATCGCAACATGGATTGCCCAACCCCTTTTGGATCAAGGTTTTCAGTGCAGGGAAATCAGGGATCAAGATTCTAGACTCCAGCCCCTTCCTTCGAGAGTAATCACGGTTCTATATCCGCCAAAATCAAGAAAATCCCAGACCCTCTATCCAACCTGCAGTTTCAATGCAAAGTAATGCAAGACCTCCACCTCAGAATAGGGGAAGTCAAAGAGAGTTGTTCCCAAATTGGCCATCCACTTCCAAGGCAGCAACGCTAGGAAGTGATTGAAGAAGAAGAAGAAGATGAAAGAGATCATACTCCACCTGCGAGATGAGGACATCTCACATTTTTTAAGTCGGGTAGAATGTAAGATTCCTCCCCAGCCTCTCAAGACGTCCAACATCTTCCCCTGTAATCAATTCCCTCTTCAGAAATATAAAAGATCTTGTTTTTCTTTTGTTTTCACCTAGAGAGAGAAAATATTCAAGAGAGAGAATATTCAAATTTTGAATATTTTTGGATAGAAAAATATATCTTCTTATTAAAATAAGTTCCCCTGAAACAGAAGTTCAAAAAGATTTTCAGAAAGTGCATTAGAAATTAAGTATAATTTATTTAAGAGGCCTTATCCTAGGGGTCCAGATTTTTAAAAAATTTCAAATTAAGGTTTTGAAGGGCCAATCAAATTCATCCAAATGTATGAAGAAGATAAATAGAAGAAATAAAGAAAATCACCCCCGAAAATGAGTAAATACTCACATAAGATTAAGAGTGGACTAAGGACCAAAGGAAAAGCTTAAAAAAATGGATTTTTGACACCAATGGGGATTCCCCCCTCATGAATGAGGCGCCTACTTCACATGTGCAATTGAGTTTTAAATCTTCAAAAATTGAGATATTTCATCTCTCCTCTCTCCTAATTCAAGTCTAGTTCCAAAAAGTTAGGTCAATTGACCTAAAAATTAATAAAAATTGACCAAACTGATTTGGAAAATTCTAGAATCAGTTTGTTTGGTTAGGAGCTCAATTTTTTTTATAAATAGAAGCCTCCCCCTTTGTTAAAAAATAATAGTGTTTATGCACTGTTACTCTACTCCTCCCAAGCCAAGAACTATGAATTTATTAATAATTCAGTAGTTTTTTGACATTTCCCTCTTCCAAAGATTGGTGGCCACTCTTGTTACAAACAAGAGTAGAACCCTCAAACCATCAAGCCAAAGGAAAGCTCCAAGAAATTATGTAAGTAGAGATCTTGTAATTTTCTTTAGTGATTTTTATGCTTTCCTAATTCTTATGATTATTTGAAGTGATAAATGGACTTGTAATTTTCTTTAGTGATTTTTATGCTTTCCTAATTCTTATGATTGTTTGAAGTGATAAATGGACGCTATGCCTTGATCGAAAGGCTTTTCCCCTCTCTCTTCTTAGAATCATCCTTTCTTTATCCTAGTTAAGTGATAATTATTGGAATTAAACTTTTTATAATGTTTTCTCTTTTATAAGTGAATTTTGATTAGTCTAGATTACTTTAAATCAATTAGAGTTAATTTTTTAGATAAATTAAGTAGAAAAATTTTAAAAATGGTCAGCCATACAAAGGAGGTTATGGCGAATTTTTTTGGAAATAAGTATTATCTTTTATTATGCTAAAAGAGTATTCCCTATCATTTATATACTCTAAAAGTGTCTTTTTCATGCATAGAAGATGCATATCGATTATTATTTTTTTAATGTATAAAAGAATAATCTTTTTATTATGAAAGTGTTACTTTCGTCAAAATAGATTTTTATGCATAAAGGAATAATTTTCTTTTATTATGAAAGTGTTACTTTCATCAAAATGGATTTTTTTTTGCATAAAAGAATATTTTTTTATAAAAGTGATACTTTTATCATTATTGAATTCTATGCATAAAAGAATATATATATATATATATATATATATATATATATATATATTTATATTTATATTTATATTTATATTTATATTTATATTTATTAGAAAAGTGTTACTTTTATCATTATTGATTCTATGCATAAAAGTATGCATAAAAGATATATTTTTATATTAAAAGTGTGATTTTCATCATAAATGGATTTTATGTATAAATTAGATGCATAAGAGAAATTCTTTTATTCTGAAAGTATAATTCCTACTAAATTGGATTTATGCATGGAAAGATGCATAAAGAATTTATTTTAATCCAAAAGTGTTATTTTCATCAATTTTGATTTTATGCATAAATAGATGTATAAAGAATTTTATTTTTATTACAAAAGAGTTATTCTTATCAATTTCAAATTTATGCATAGATAGATGCATAAAAGGATTTATTTTTATTTTCTAAAGTATTATTTTCATTGAAATTAAATTTATGCATAGATAGATGCATAAAAGGATTTATTTTTATTTCGAAAGTATTATTTTCATTGAAATTAAATTTATGCATAGATAGATGCATAAAAGGATTTATTTTTATTTCGAAAGTATTATTTTCATTAAAATTGAATTTATGCATAGATAGACACATAAAAGATTTATTTTTATTTTAAAAGTGTTATTCTCATTAAAATGGAATTTATGCATAGTAAAATGCATAAAAGGTTTATTTTTAATTCAAAAGTGTTATTTTCTTTAAAATTGAACTTATGCCTAAATAGATGTATAAAAGGATTTTTATAAAAGTGTTATTCCTACTAAAGTTGTCTTTATGCCTAATTAGATACGTAAAGAATCTTTATATCAAAAAATTAGAATTCTCCTACATTCTATAAATAGATGTGATAAGATGTGATAGGAATCAGATAGATGTAAATGGAATGTGGATGTGGATAAAGAATGTGAATGTGGATGTGGATGTATGAATGTGGAATGTGGATATGGATATATGAATGTAGAATGTGGATATGGATGTATGGGATGTGAATGTGAATGTGGATGTATGGATGTGGGCATGGATGTGGATGTATAGATGTAGATATGGAATGTGGATGTGGATGTATGAATGTGAATGTGGATGTGGATGTATGAATGTGAAATGTGGAATGTGGATATGGATATATGAATGTAGAATGTGGATATGGATGTATGGGATGTGGGCATGGATGTGGATGTATAGATGTAGATATGGAATGTGGATGTGGATGTATGAATGTGAATGTGGATGTGGATGTATGAATGTGGAATGTGGATATGGATATATGAATGTAGAATGTGGATATGGATGTATGGGATGCGAATGTGAATGTGGATGTATGGATGTCGGCATGGATGTGGATGTATAGATGTAGATATGGAATGTGGATGTGGATGTATGAATGTGAATGTAGATGTGGATGTATGAATGTGGAATGTGGATATGGATATATGAATGTAGAATGTGGATGTGGATGTATGAATGTGGAATGTGGATATGGATATATGAATGTAGAATGTGGATATGGGTGTATGGGATGTGAATGTGAATGTGGATGTATGGATGTGGGCATGGATGTGGATGTATAGATGTAGATATGGAATGTGGACGTGGATGTATGAATGTGAATGTGGATGTGGATGTATGAATGTGGAATGTGGATATGGATATATGAATGTAGAATGTGGATATGGATGTATGGGATGTGAATGTGAATGTGGATGTATGGATGTGGGCATGGATGTGGATGTATAGATGTAGATATGAAATGTGGATGTGGATGTGGATGTATGAATGTGAATGTGGATGTGGATGTATGAATGTGAAATGTGGATATGGATATATGAATGTAGAATGTGGATATGGATGTATGGGATGCGAATGTGAATGTGGATATATGGATGTGGGCATGGATGTGGATGTATAGATGTAGATATGGAATATGGATGTGGATGTATGAATGTGGATGTGGAAATGGATATATACATGTGGATGTGGATGTGGAAATGGATGTATGGATGTGGATGTGGATATGGATGTATGAATGTGGATGTGGATGTATGGATGTGGATATGGATGTGTGTATGAATGCGGATGTGGAATTGGATGTATGATGTGGACGTACGAATGTGGATGTGTATGTAGAATAATGAATGCAAATGTGTATGTGAAATGATGTGTCGTCTCGATATGAGTGAATTGATGAGATGTGATGACATGCGAATTGGGATGTGAATATATGATATGTGATGTGAATGAATCTATGGGTGATGAGATGGAAAATGATGTGATTGGATGAGAATGAGTACACATATGAATGGAATGTGGAGTAAGTAATGTGGACTGAGGAGGGATAATGTGGAAAGACGAGAGTTCATTATAGAAACTGTAATTGTGAACTGTTTGTAAATGACTGTTTTATGTCAAGAATGCTGGGGAAGCATTTTGCCTGTCTTGAGAATGTGGTCATGGAGACCTACCTGATAAAGTTGCAACAGCTGATGGAGAGTCAATGGAGGACGTCTCGCGTAGCAAAGTCGGCCGAGGTCTTGACCAGCCTCGGTTCGATTTAAATGGTGAGCTTCCGGTACGGTGGATGAGGGACCAAGGAAGCGGCCTATGAGTGAAGCGCTAGGTGACCTAGGAAGGATCCTAGAGGGTGCTGACCATACGATGCTCGAGTTCTGGGTCACCGAAGATACCCACACGTGCGTCGTGGAAGATCAAGGAGTAAGAGTTGTTTTCTAGAACCGGGCATGGATCTGGTTGACTGAACTTGCTGGTCCTCAATGGATGAGTCCATGGCTCTTTTATATGGATCTCTTGGTTGATCTTGCTGATCTTCAATGGAGATTCCATCTTGATTTTTATAAGTGATTATATTGCCGGGTACTATGAGCTAGGAACTATTGAAAAGGCCCCTGAGCGGACAGGCGATGAGCGTTCTGGTTGCCAATGATGCCATAGATACTCCGATGAAGGAATGATTGGAAATTAAGATTCAACCGGATATTTTGGATCCGTGATACTATGATTTCATTAAATGATTATTTTAAAGATGGCTGAATCTGTGAAAAAGGCAATTTCATATTGGGTGTGTAAGTGGCATGACTGGTGTTAAATTTGCATGAATATCCGGCTAGGGAGCCTGGGATCTCTTTTCTTGGTACCCAATCCTAACCAAATTCTAAATTGGATCCCATCACTACAGTGGTTGGGCGGTTGGGCGGTTGGTAACCTATGGGATGGGGTTAGGCTGGACTGATGGATCCGTAAATCGAGACTCAATTTCTGTTTAGTTCGATAGATAAAGTAAATCTCGGACAAAAATTATTCTATGGAAAAAGGATCAACGGCTGTGCTTCTCAATGAAACACTATATTCGTGAGTTTGGGAATTTCCCAACTCCCATTTTTTGAATACTAAAAAGGTGGGACCTGGATAACATGCCTATAAGTTTCTCAAAACCATATCATGTGACCTACTGTTGGAAAGCGCTTGGAAAATGGAATCTAGTGAGCTATAGAACGCTCAATTTGGAGTAACAGTGTTCAAGTTATGATTAATCCAAAGATTTGACCACGTGTCCCAAACTGGTCTTGGTGGGTGGCTTGTCAACGAGGAGGGAAATTCCCATATTCCCCAATATGGTGTTATGAGGAAAAAAGCGTTGGCCTCTATGATCCAAGTGCAATCGGTCCCTTGATCTGACTATGGAACTTATGAGTTCGGTCAGATCAGTTCAATTAGTTAAGGCTTTTGACTACGGTAGGAAAAAGTTATCCTAGTGGAATCGCAGGCAAAGAAAGTTTTCCGCGTTCGGTTTTGGAAAAACCGATGGATTAGTCTCTTGTCCGGATATCCGTGGGCAAGGCCCCGAGTGTGGGACCCTGCCCCGCGTAAGAAGTGCGACTTCCACTGCTAGCACCCCAGAATTCGTTGCGTAATGGGGTCTGGGATCTTACACTTGGCCTCAGCATCATGTGCATATACCATATATGAAATGTTCTTGCCCCGCTAATATTGAAAGGAACAGACTGCCTTGAGAAGCAGACCATTTATGTCTAGAAGTAGGGCCTTCTAAGAAATTCATGAATTCATATTTTCTCTCTCTAGAAAAAATGTACAAATATAAAACAATTGAATTTTAAGATGTGATTATTCTATTCTTGCATTTATGAATAGCTACAAGCTTGTCATAAATTCGAATCCTAATATAACCTTATTTGAATATAATTCTTGTCAGCTTGTCATAAAGTAGTTATTTTTTAGTCTTATACACCAAGATAGGGCTCTTTAATGAAGCATTTCGCGCTTAGAATTGAAATTCTAATAAACCCCTTGATGGTATAAGCAAGATATTATCACCCTCTCTTCACCCTTACACGTAGTCCGTGGAGAGCAATAGTGTAAGCAACCATTCTACTAATGAGCTTAATGAAGTAGATAATAAGAGAAAATATCATCTCCACATTGATCTTGATAGTGAGTATGAGCCCATTCAAAAGCAAAGAAAACAATCTGCAATGCTCTCATCAAATGATAAGGCGAACATGAGAGAGTCTGGTTTGCAGCACATAGATCTTTTGGTGTGATGAATCAATCTATCCTATCAACCCTACAAATGCTTCCCATCCTCCCTTCTCTAATCCCACAACTGTATTACGTTTTATAGGAGATGGAGTCAGTGGATTGCTAGGATACTGTCAATCCATTGCTGCCTATGCAAATAGTGAAAGGCAATACTCTCAATACCAAGCAGCTCAACTTCTTCGTTCAATAGAAGAATGCAGGGCACTAAAATTGAGAATGGAGAAAAATGATATTAAACTTGCAAGACTACGAAAATATTTCAGGCAAAAGGAAACAAGCGTTGGACTACGACAAAGCAAGAGAAAGCTCAAGAACTTTGAGAACTTGAAGCTTGGCTCGGGTGGGCTAAAGAAAAGAATCCAAGCAATAAGGTAAGAGATATGGACAAATTCCAACATAACACACTACATGGTAAGGTTCATGATTATGTTCTTTTAGTTGATATACACAACTGATTGATGCACAATTGATTCTCTCTTTGTTGATATGCAGCATATTCTCTACAACCATAAGCCATTTTTTATTCAAAAATATGGAAACCCTAGTATTTGGAACACTCAAGGGACGGAAAAATATGGCACAAAATGCATATTTCAGGCATACACAACATGGTGGAGGAAGGAGAAAAGCAAACAGCATGCATGAAGTATTCCAATGATTCTCCTACAGAATACTCCAACAACTACATAGGAAAGAAACCTTAAAGCCGTCTAAGATGCTTCAGACACTTAGAGATATAGAAAAGAGAAAACAGAAAAGATCTAAAGCTTTTAAAAACTCAAATGGAGAGAAAAAAAGATTTATGTAAATCACCCCGCTGGATTAATAGAATGTAATGATACAAGAAATTTTTGAATACAATCTCAGGATTCTCTGTCTGTTAAGGCTTTATTATGTAATTCTTAGACCTTAGTCAAAGGGCTTGGGGGTTAGTTATGTGTGAAAGTACCCTTTGGGATCTGAATCGGGTGGTTATACCCTGACAGTTGTATCTAGGGATGAGAGAGATGGAACGTTGATTCTGATCGCTAAATGAAGGAGAAGTTCTGCTATGTCTTTGTGCAGTGTTTTATTATGTCTTTCTTGATGTTTGTGCAATCATTATGCTATCACGATGAATCAGAGTCTGCGCTCTGATGTGCTCTGAATGGTGTTGAGGATGTATTATTTATTTCTTCTCATGGAGAAATTCTCTATTCACAAATCAAACTCTAGGCTTGTGACGCTAGAGGTTAAGAAAAATGGTTTTTATACTTTTATACTTTAAAAATTATGATAATCTTTTGATTAAATCCATAAAATAGATTTAAGGCTAAAAGATAGCTATACTATCATAATTATATTACTAAGTCTTATGCTTTTAAAAAATTTTGAAAATTGTTAGTAATAGCAGTGGAGCTATGGCAAAATTTTTAGGAAATTAATACATAAACTCATTCTTATGCATAACGTAAAAAGAGAACTTCCTACCATATTTTACGATTGGTCACCCTATGCTAAAAGAATGATTTTCATCGCATTCAATGGAAAGTTAATTTTTAAGGTTTATGTATAATTAAATAATTAAGAAAAGAGAAAATTATGGTAATTTTATTTAAATGATAAAAGAGGAAATCCCATGACATTTGGAATTCAATCATTTAAATATGAAAAGTGGAATTCTTGGTATGTTGGAATTAATGGATAATTTATCTAAATTTAAAAGAAAAAATTTAGATAAATTTATTTTATGCATGAGAAAATTTAAATGATAAAAGAGGTTGATGTTTAATTTAAAATGCCACGTCTAGTTGTGCTAACTATTGGTGCATGATAAATTGGTTCTAGGAACATTCTCTACCTCTTGTATGCATAATATATCAAGACTATGTATGGTAGAAAGACCCTAAGGCCATCTTGCCCACCAAAGACCTAAACACAAGAATGTGGAAGGCTCTTACCTAAAATTCAAGAGGCTGAATTGTTGCTCGATGTTTGCAATAGCAAGGCATCTAACTAATACTATGTGCCTGCCGAGGAGAAGACTCCAACAAAGCACAAGGCCAAATGCACACCGAAGAAACCCATCAAGCATAGGAGATAACATACCTTGGGGATTACATTGACAAAGTGTAGGGAAACATATGAAGAAAAAGTGTAAAACAAAAAAGTTCACTTTCAATACAACCACTCCTCATAGTGCATGTAAATGCTACAAGATGAGGATGTCCAAGAAACGTTGCAACAAGTAGGACTAAAGGGTGGACTAAAGAGGTATGCCGAGGCAATTGACTACCATGTCAATACCAAGCTCTGCACAAAATTCTTGGCCACAAATGGACAAGGTACCAAAAGGAGTACGGTAAAACCCATCCTAAGAGACAGAAAAAGTGCAAAACAAAAAGGTTTACTTTCAACAACACTCATCGTAGTGCATGTAAATGCTACAGGATGAGGAAAAGTTACAACAAGGACTAAAGGGTGGACTAAAGGGTATTGCCGAGGCAATTAACTACCATGTCAATACCAAGCTATGTGTAAAACTCTTGGACACATATGATCAGGGTACCAAAAGTGGTATGATAACCTACCCTAAGAGACAACAAAAAAATATCCTGGTTTAGACATAGACATCAGAGTTGATACATAAGAAGATAGGCGGAATAGGTAGGTGCCTGTTGATTAGTATGGGCTAGGGTTACATTGCTTCATATAGAGTTATGCATGTCAGTTACAACCGAACTTGTGTATATTGGCATCTGTAGATGCATGTGCCTAAACTTCCTTTAACAAGTATTTGTATCAATTTAGCGACACATGTAAATTTGCAAGGATAATGACATTAGGGGGTGTCACTAGAGTCCCTATTTTCTTGTAGTGCTTAAACGTAGTCTACAATATGTTAGCTCACAATCAATTACATGTTTGAAAATTGGAGTATATGGAAATTGATGAAAAGATTACTAGCTGACTTTATGGATAAAAAGTGTACGTTAAATAGATAACTATAGAAGTTACACACTTGACACCTTGCACGCTATGTATAAAGATAAGACTCTCAAAAGTGTCTCTTAATTTAGGCATACTTAATTAGGAAAGAACAAAAGTGACTGTGATTGGATGCCAAATGTTAAGATAAGACACTCACACTCATAAACATATGCGAACATAAGACACTCACACTCATAAGCATAAGATTAGAAGATTAGAAGATTAAAATCCATGACATTCATAAGCTCCATGATCGTGATTGGATGCCATATGCTAAGATAAAACACTCACACTCATAATAAGCATAAGATTAGGAGAGTAAAATCCATGACTCTGATTGCATTATGTCAAGTGGAAGAGATAGAATCTCACACTCTCAAGCATACTGTCAGAAGATCACAATGATGCTGAGCCCATGATTAGAAGATTACAGTGCTAAATTCCATGATGGCCGTGATTGGGGAGTTATTAACCCTATGAATCCCATGATTGCCGTGATTTGGAAGTTATTAACCCCATGAATCCCAATCAATGGCTATCAGATGTTTGGGCAGAAGTTAATTGGGTACACAGGGGTCCCATCTGGGTAGAAGAGGCCAAAATGCTGCTCAGTAAGGTCTCCTGGTTTCAGATCCTCATCAAAGAGAGCAAAAATATAGGCGGTGATTGGCTGGTAAGGGTTTGCAGGGGTACCGGTAGCTTGGAGCACATGGTTGATGAGGTTTTGATTAAAGGTTTTAGCATTTTTGATGGTCGCTGCATTGCATTTACAGACGGTGGGCTTTTTTGTGACTTGGGTTGTGTGAGTGTGAGGCGATGTTGTGGGATGATCATATGAACGCAGAGGAGGACGACGAGGGACAGAACCAGTACCGTAACCGGAATTGCTAGGCCACCCAGATTCCCCTCCCATCACCTTAGGGTTAGCTGCATTTGGCTTCTTCTCGTTCCTTGTTAAAAACTGGCGAAGATTCTCAGTGCCCGCGGCGGTTCGATCTAGTGCTGCGATTGCCGCATACACAGCATCCAGCTGCAGATCAAAAAGATTGAAGTAGGACAGGTTTGTGTTGCTATCCTTCACAGGTACCCAGCTCTCGAACAATGCAAGCTCCAACGAAACACCCGGATCATTGATGTAGGCAAAGTAAGGGAACACATTGGCCATGAAAAAGGAGCTCGTTTCTCTCAAGAACTCAACAAGCTCTCTGAGAATGGGCTGGAACTCTGGCTTGAAAGTGGCTATGGAAGGTGGCGAGCTATTGGCAAGGATGGACAGTGAGTGGGAAGTGGAGACTTTGATCTCTCGTGAGTCACAGTAGGCAGCTAATCCACAGTTGATGTTGGTAATGGCGGGGACAAGCAGTGAGGGGTCCTTGGAGGGGTCGCCGAGCCACTCGTTTCCTACCAGAATTGCTGATATCCGAGTGGCGTTGTAGGGTTCTATGTTATCTTTCACCCACTTCTTTCCTTCATCCAAGCTCTGTGCTACCAGGGGCACCACCTCGTTTGGCACACTCACAATCAAATCAATATCTGAATTAGCAAAGGCTTGCACAACCGAAGCATTGGCATCGTAAATCCTTGCATAACGTATGCCCTTGGAAAGCAAAAGTTTAACAATCTTCTCGGGTGGGATTATATTGTCCCCATTCAGCCCTATATCCACTCCTATCTTTCCAAAATATCCCAACCCTGCATTGTGAATTCCAAGTAGCCTCTTAATAAACATACCCTTGCACTACACCACCAACACAACCCCCCTCTTACTAAACGTACCCTTTCTCTACACAACACAACAAGCCTCTAAAGTCACTAATACCAATTAAAATCCTACCCTTGCTCTCTACAACAAACATGTAAAGTTATAGATGATTCACTAATTATATCAATCCAACTCATTTCTTGCATTCCCATACTAAAGTTATAGATAAGTCACCTAATACCAATCCAACTCATTTCTTGCATTCATAAACATTAAAAAAATATAGTAAGCATTAGATCTCCTTTGTGGATGTGCTCTAAGTTTAATGTATTCATCATATACATTAATGTATTTTAAAAAGAATTACTATTGTAGAGGAGATCCCCATACTAAAGTTATAGATGAGTCGCCTAATACCAATCCGACTCATTTCTTGCATTCATAAACATTTAAAAAATATAGTAAGCATTGGATTTCCTATGTGGATGTGCTCTAAGTTAATGTATTCATCATCACAGAGATAAACGGATTTAAAAGAGCACTAGATTTGCTATGTGGATGTCCTCAACTAGAAACTAGAGGAGATTCTATTGTAGAGCACATACATGAGATAGGAAGAAACAAACAAGTAAGGACATGATCATAAGTGTAGAGCCTAGACTAGGTTCTAAATTACATTCGTATAATTGGTTACAAGAATTGCATTAACACTGGAAGAGTTGATTAGAAGAATTGCATTCATATAATTGGTTATAAGAATTGCATTCATATAATTGGTTAGAAGAATTGTAGTAACATCAAAAGAATTGCATTTTTGATTATTTGAATATTATGAAAATAAATATTGGATCAAAGAAGAAAAAGTAAATCAAAGTTTGAGACTATAAGCTATAAACCTTGCAATGAGATGCTTACTTGTAGGTAACATCCCATGCATAAAGACTGTATGGAAGTTATAAACCTTGAAATGAGATGCTTACCTGTAGGTAACATCCCATGCATAAAGACCACAAGCAAAATAACAAGGGAGAAAAAAATGGTGCTTGAATCATGGAGAACCATGGCTTCCTTTTAAAGTCACAATAGAGATATGCATGCCACTTTTGAGTTTATATCATGTGAGCACTACATTTTTTATGTTTCCCATTAGATAAAGTACTCTCAATTTTATAAAAGAGCATTAATTTTGTTATCGATTTCCATATTATGATTGATTCATCTATGATGAGCACTATAGTGTTGCTTTACATCTTTGTCTATCTACCAGATGCAATTCAAAACTTTTTTAAATTCTAATTACAATTCATAGTTTACCTAGTATTGACAATGCTCTCTCTTTTTCTAAACATTACTTTTAAATTCTAGTTGCAATTCATAGTTTGCATAGTATTGACAATACTCCCCACAGATCTAGATGATGATGGTGTTAAAGCAATTATCTTGAATGTTTAATTTACTCAACAAAATTGTTATTCAATCTCGATCAATTTGGATCTATATTTTTCAAGAATTTCTTATAAACATAGTTGCAATATGAAAATGGAGAAGGAGTTGACCTTTAAAATCAGTCAATAGCACCGAATGATATTTTTGAATTACAAGTGATGCACACACAAAACATCTTGTGGGCCTGAGAGGTTGTAATGTCCTTTATTGAATATAATTAATTGCAAAAGATAACCCAAGTGGAGTTCACTACACGGAAAGTAGTTGTAATCACATTTTTTAAGCAACATGCAAAGAAAGAAAATATAATGCCTATACCACCATAATTTTACATGACATTATTGTAGTTAAATCATGTAATGCTTACACACATGAACTATTTTTCAATGTAGTGCTTGGCCTACTTTTTAATGTAGTGCTTACATTGAGCATATTAACATCATTAAAAATGTAATCATGTAGTGTTGAGGTTTTCTTGTTTCAAATAACATCATTATAGATACAATTCATTAAGTTTTGACATGAATCCTTAATAATTAGGTTCTAAAACTATGTTTCCTACCACCACTGACAAACCACCCACCTATCCACAACCACCCACTTACAAACCCACCCACCTATCCACAACCACCCACTCACAAACCCACCCACCTATCCACCACAACTACCCACTCACATACCCAAACAGACAAACACACACAAACACACACAGACACACAAACACACATAGACGCACATACAAACACACACATACATGTGTGCATGCACACACACAAAAATAAAATAAAGGGTGGTTGCAAGATCAGGGTGCCCAGTTTTGTCCACTCAGGCACCCTGTAAACAGTAAAAAAACAGGCATTTGTTTATCTTTAGTGGCTAATCTCTCCTAGTAAATGAAGAAATTTCATTTCAAGTTCTTTTGTTGGAACATCATATTAAAAGTTGGAAATATAGTTGCATAATTTAATTAAGCATTAGATAGTCAAAAGTCCTCATTTTCTTAGGTACAAAGTCAATGTATGCACCCTGTCCCAAATTTGAACTGATTCCATAAAATGCTAATATCTTTTACATATAAACTCATATGAGATTCCTACTTTGTACCTTAGATCTTCACATAATATGGAGCTTAACTTGATTTTTTGAGAAAATTTTAAGATATTTGTCTATTTTCTTTAAATATTTCAAGGTCTTTAAAGTGTTATAATATACGCCACTTTTTGTACCCACAATAGCTACCACTTAAAATCCTCAATCTTGTAGATCAAAAGAGTGGGTAGATACTGAGACATTAGTAGAATGTGGTGGTTAGTAAAAATTACAAATCCAATGGTTGGATTTTTAATAATCTCTTTTTCAAAATTCTTCCAGACTATCAGAAGGCCTGCAAATATTAATAATTTAATTAGTAAAATTACATTTTTGATGTGAATCATATAAAACCTATAGGGACTAGTGTGCTTGTAATGGTGCATCTATGGAAAAATAAATTGGATCACTCTAAGTATGGAAATATCATTTTTTAATCATTTCATCGTATTTTTGATTAATTTTGATTAATTAGACTAATTTATATTAATTTAAGTTATATTGGGTTAATTTAAGGGCAAGCGTATATTCTATTATTTGCTTGATCTCATTTTAAGTACCTTGCCCCCCAAAACTTGCTCTCCAAGCATTGTCCCAATCCAGCATAAACTGGATAAAACTGGACACCCTGATCTTGCAACAACCCTAAAATTGAGAATTACTATTATGTTAACATGACAAATCTAAACAGGAATGTGATCCATGCAATTTACTTACTTAGTGATGTACTTTGACTCTATCAAATAAATTTTAGTATAGAGAGAGTGTGTTACCCAGTAAGTAAAGTGAGTACAAAAATATTAGTGTAGAGCAAGTACATCACTCAGTAATTAAAATCAATGGATCATATTTCTATTTACATTTCTAACCTTTCTATTTACATTTCTAACCTTAAAATATTACTTGATCATAGTTTATGCTCATTTTTCTTTATTTGTGTGTGTGTGTGTGTGTGTGTGTGTGTGTGTGTGTGTGTGTGTGTGTATAAATATACATATATACATACATGTATTTGTATATATGTATATATACATGTGTGTGTGTGTGCTTATATACATATATATGTATGTATGCATATACATGCATACATACATACATACACACACATGTATATATATATGTATGTATATATATTCACACATATACATATACATATACATATGTATATGCACATACACATACACATACACATACATACATATATATGTGTGTGTGTGTGTGTTTGTGTGTGTGTGTATATATGTATATGTATATATATGTGTGTGTGTGTGTGTGTGTGTGTGTGTGTATACATATATATATATGTATATATACATATATATACATACATACATACATACATACATACATACATACATACATATATATATATATATATATATATATACAAATACATATTCTTACACACACACACACACATATATACATATATATATATGTGTATGTATATATACATATAAATACATATACATATACATACATACATACATACATATATATATATGTATGTATGTATGTATGTATGTATGTATGTATATATATATGCACACATACACATACATATACATATATATGTATGTAATGTGTGTGTGTGTGTGTATGTATGTATGTATGCATGTATGTATGTACGCACACACACGCACATATATATATACATATATATATATACACACATGTGTACATGTGTGTGTGTGTGTGTGTGTGCATGTATATATGTGTGTGTGTGTGTGTGTGTGTGTGTGTGTGTGTGTGTGTGTGTGTATGTATGTATGTATGTATGTATGTACGTACGTACGTACGGATGTATGTATATATATGTATGAATGTATATATATATGTACGTACATACGTACGTATGTATGTATGCACGTATGTATGTATTATGTATGTATGTATATATATGTATATGCATATATATACACACATATCCATACATACATATATATGTATGTATGTATGTATGTATGTATGTATAAATATATATTTACACACATATATTTATATATGTGTGTGTGTTCTTAATGCTAAGTTTATTAAATTGATATAGGTTTGTTTAGATAGCTTACATTTGTTGGAATAACTTTTAAGAATATCTATGTGGCTTTTATTTAAGTAAATTTATATATATGGGTGCTCTCTCTCTCTCTCTCTCGTGCACATTTGCTTCCCATGTTAGCACCATGTTGTTTAGATAGCTTACATTTGTTGGAATAACTTTTAAGAATATTTATGTGGCTTTTATTTAAGTAAATTTATATATATGTATGTATGTATGTATGTATAAATATATATTTACACACATATATTTATATATGTGTGTGTGTTCTTAATGCTAAGTTTATTAAATTGATATAGGTTTGTTTAGATAGCTTACATTTGTTGGAATAACTTTTAAGAATATCTATGTGGCTTTTATTTAAGTAAATTTATATATATGGGTGCTCTCTCTCTCTCTCTCGTGCACATTTGCTTCCCATATTAGCACCATGTTGTTTAGATAGCTTACATTTGTTGGAATAACTTTTAAGAATATTTATGTGGCTTTTATTTAAGTAAATTTATATATATGGGTTCTCTCTCTCTCTCTCTCTCTCTCTCTCTCTCTCTCTCTCTCTCTCTCTCTCTCTCTCTCTCTCTCTCGTGCGCATTTGCTTCCCATGTTAGCACCAAGTTGGTTGCGGAAAACTCAACTTTGGTAGCTCCATGCTTTCCATTTCATCTATTTTGGGATGAAATGACCTCACTTACCAACTTGCATAATACGACAAGGCAATTTCACATCATGTGCTACTCAAAAGCATTTTTGTTGTGTAAATTATCTCCATGGGGGTAAATTATCAGAGAGTCTCCACCACGAGTGGTTTTTTAAATGTATTTTTTCCTTTTTCACATGAATCTTTATGAAGCATCGAGACTACATGCATGCATACTCCTTTTTTTGAAATGCTTATTTTTATGAAGCATCGACTGCATGCATACTCCTATGGTCCCTCTTATGATCTCTCAAATTGGAAATAATCAACATGAGTGATAATGCTTGGCATAGTTGTGCTCGCATGGGATTGCACACCTTCTATATTTAAAAAGCATGCAATTGACTATGAAGTAGCTTATTGCCACTTAGGCTTTGAGTTTTTCATTGGATTTCCTCACATTGTTTAAAGTCCCAATCTGTGCTTGCCTCATGATGCCACAATCATTATTCGGACTAGTGTTGTGTGTTCTTCATGTAGGCGTTGATAGTTGGTTGCCATCAATCCTCCCCAATGTTTCATCTTATCCTCTCCCATTGATAACATCTTTATCTTTCTCTTCTAGTTCTTTATTGTTACACCTTATAGCTCCTCATTTTATAATTCTTGGAATATCCATTTACTCCTTAGAGAAACTTGTATAATAAACCAACATCTTCGATCGTTGTGGTTGGGATGGAAAACACCTTAATGTGTACAACACATATATTTGGATAGCATCAACTATTTGGATAGAGTATCAGCCTTTTTGGGTAGCATCAACTATTTGGATAGAGTATCAGCCTTTTTGGGTAGCATCATCTATTTGGGTAGCATTAGCCACATTAGGGCTATCTGGAGCTGATACTATTTGGGGTAGTATTAGTTAGTGTGGGTAGCATCAACTACTAGGGCTATTTGGAGTTGATGCTATTCGGGATAGCACTAGCTATTCAGGTATCATCAACCGTTAGGGCTATTTGGAGTTGATACTATCTGGGAAGTGTTAGTTGTGTTAGCGCTAAGGTTTTAGCTATGGGTACTGAAGAAATGAGTGATTCAATTCTTCCTAAGAAATATTGTTTGTTAGAGACCAAAAAGCTAGTTTGACCTTGAGATCAGTTGTTAAAGACTAGCTGTTGGAGTCCGGTCAATACCCATCACCTACATGGTTTTGGACCACCTAGTCAGCTCTGGAGGAGCACCGACTAATGCAGCTGTCCGTGCCCAATGTAATAATCCAACTCTAGGACGTTGAGCTACTTGTTTTATGAGACTGACAAGAAACACTAAGGTAAGACTAGGAAAGATTATTTATATGTAAAAGGTTCAAGGCATTTCAAATAGGAAATACCTAGGAAATGGTTAATAGGCATTAAAGTTAAAGTAAAAAGGCAAGTAGATGGTGCACAGTAGAAGCCCAAGGGAGACACAGAAGTAGGCTTCCCCTCCTAGGGGTAGTTGAAGAGGCATTGGACAAGTAAAAGGTAATGTTTAGCTATTGAAAGGTGAAGGGGTTGAAGTTGGAAGGTCATGCACCACTTAGGCGTATATAACCACCCATGAGTTTAGGAAGTATTTGGGATATGGTTGGGTGGGTAACCAAAGCACTAGTCTTATAAGTCGTAAAGCTTATAATGTAAGGAGCATTACATTGGTATTAGAGCCAAGTTCTTTCTCTTCCATGTTTCAATTGAGCTACTCATTGCTAACTCTAATCTCTACTCCTTAATCTCTTTTCTATTTATTTATAAACGCTAATCTCTATATTTCTTGAAGAGAAGGAGAGAAATAAAGATGCGGTCCATATTTTTATATAAGAATGGCAAGATTTGCATCTTTTTAAGAAATGTGCCTGATCATAATCACCCTATTGAAGCTAGCCTATCCTTACAAGGCAAAGCTTATAAGTGGTAAATGAGTTTAGCGGAAGCTAGACAAGTACTTGATTCTTGGCATTCGTTCAAAGGAATTATTCTTAAGGGAATATCTTATTGAAAATGAAGAAGTCTGAAATTGGGAGGATTGGGATAATCGTTCTATGGAACAAAAGAATTTAAATCTCACACAATATATAGCTTGATATAGAGAAATTTTCTTAAAACTTAAGTGAATATACAATTTTCAAAAAGTAAGAGGCTTTATTAGAGGTCTAATTAAAAGGGAGTACAAGAAGGAAGTTTGCTCCAAAGAGTGCAAAACTTAGATGAGGCTATTGAAAAGATGCAGGGGAGAAGAGAGCTTGAGCTCTTGCAAGCACACACACACTCACAAAACCCTAAAAGAGAGCACACACAGTGAGAGGCTGAAAATCTTCTTCTTCTTCACACAACACTCAACACACCATATACAAAGATAAGAGTACACACAATATGAAAAGGTACTCAACCAAATACATACTAGGGTTCTCTATATTGTGAACCCAACTAAATGAGCTAGCGCTATAACTATGCCAGTCTCTAGAATGGCTGTCACACAGCCTGTCATCCCACTGGCCGCATATCACCCATGATCTCACCAACCATGCCAGTGGTGTAAGTGTGGGGCCTATCCCCCAAGCGGGTCATCAGTGTCCACCACCTCACTAGATGAGCTCGATATCTCAACACTCCCCCTCGAGCTCAACTCCATCTCATGTACACCAAGCGAAGCCCTGAATCTGTGGAGCTTCTCTGTACCCAATGCTTTGGTGAAGATGTCAGCAACCTGATCCTGTGTGCTCACATAAACAAGGTCAACATCTCTTGCCAAAACCTTCTCTCTGACAAAATGGTAGTGGACCTCTATATGCTTTGTGCGAGCATGAAAAATTGGGTTCCTGGCCAACTATATCTATATACTGCTAATGTTGTCACAAAAAATGACAACTTGTCTATCCACTGATAGACCCAAATCTGCAAATAGCTTTCTCAACCAAGCTACCTCACATGCCATAGCAGCACCTCTGAACTCCGCCTCTGTAGTAGTACTGGATAGAGCAACCATAGGCTGCTTCTTGCTGCTCCAAGTCACAACAACACTCCCCAAAGAAAACATGAAGCCACTAGTAGATCTTCTATCTGAGATACTACAAGCCCAATCAACATCTGTGTACCCATGTACACATATCTCTATCCCAGTTTCATAAAATAGTCCACAATGCAAAGTAGACCTCACATACCTCAGTATGTATCTCAATGCATCCAAATGCGGCTTCCGAGGAACCTGCATAAATTGACTCACCAACCTAACAGCATAGCTCAAATTTGTCTTGGTGATCGTCTCATGTAGGTCAAGCTTCCTACTCTGCGCCTATACATAGTAGGATCCTCAAAATCTCTCGTGAATCTACACTCAACTTGCCATTCTGATCCAATGGCACTGAGATGGGCTTACAGCCTATCATACCATACTTAGATAACATGTCCAAGCCATACTCTTTACAGTAATCCAATACCATGTGGTGACCTAATAACCTCAATGCCCAAGAAATATCTGAGCTCCCCCAAATCCTTCATCTCAAACTTCTGTCTAAGTAAGATCTTTACATCAAAGATCTCTACATCATGGTCCCCCGTAATGATGAGGTCATCTACACAGATGACAACAAACACAACCCCTCTATCACTGTGTCTCACATACAGTGAGAAATCTGCATTGGCTACATGAAAGCCAATAGTGACAAGATATTCATAAATCTATTCAGACCATGCTCTTGGTGCTTGTTTTAAGCCATACAAGGCTTTCTTTAACCTGCAAACATGCTCGGGGTGACTCACATCCTCATAACTGGGTGGCTGCAACATATACGCCTCTTCTCGCAAATCCCCATGCAAGAATGCATTCTTTACATCCATCTGATGTAAAGACCATTGCTTTGATGCAACCACTGCTATCACAACTCTCACTGTTGCCATATTGGCAACTAGGCTGAAAGTGTCCTCATAATCAATGCCATATGTCTGCGCATATCCTTTGGCTACCAATCTAGCCTTATACCTGCTTATGCTTCCATCACTGTTATTTTTTACTTTGTACA
Organism: Cibotium barometz; assembly: GCF_041138505.1. Classification (NCBI taxonomy): domain Eukaryota; kingdom Viridiplantae; phylum Streptophyta; class Polypodiopsida; order Cyatheales; family Cibotiaceae; genus Cibotium; species Cibotium barometz. The sequence continues at coordinate 31,375,536 of NC_141067.1, forward strand.
CCCACTTGCATCCAATGGCTTTCTTGCCTTCAGGCACAATTGCACTAAATCCCAAGTCTCAATTCTATATAGTGCATCCATCTCCTCATCCATAACTTTCTCCCAACACACATTTCCAATAGCCTCATCAATGCATGTGGGCTCTACAACTTGTACAACTTTTGCCATGTATGCATAGGAATGTGCCACATAACCATCATAGGTAAACCTCTCCACAAGATTCTTCACTCTCCCAGATCTTCGCAGCTTTGCATTCATGGCTACCATAGCCTTCTTTACACTAGGTGTTCTCATAGCTGGTATCCCAAGATCCTCATCAAGGCTCATCTCTGCCACTAGACTCTCCATCAACATGAGAATGCCCTGCAGAAATGTCAGGCATACTAAGGGGCTCAACCACTTTCCCTTTACCTTTATGTGATGTACTAATCACATTTGCACGACTGGTATTATGACACAGCTTGCCACTCCTCCATGGTTTATCAACTGAACCACTAGATGAGGACTCTCCTGGTCCACTCAAAGACTGTGATTGTTGACTTGCATTCTGTGCAACCACATTCCCACTCACATCAGTCCCAACAGCTTCTTTTTCAGCAGCATACTAGAGCTGATCATCTCATCAAAAACAACATCCTTGCTTACCCTCAACTCACGTGTAGCACGATTATAACACCTGAATCCCTTTTGCTCAAGGGAATACCCAATAAACACACATTTTTCAGCTTTTGGACAGCTTAGTTCTCAGCTCATCTGGCACATGCATATATGCAATGCATCCAAAGACTTTCAAATGAGACAAATCAGGTTTTTTGCCAGGAAACCTCTCCTCTGGAGTTACATCATGTATGGCTACAGTTGGAGTCCTGTTCATGATGTAAACTGCTGTAGAAACAGCCTCAGCCCAATAGCTATGCGGCATATTCTTCTCTCCCATCAATGCTCGTGCAATCTCAGCAATGTGCCTGTTTTTCCGCTCAGCAACTCCATTTTGCTGCTGCGGAGTGTATCTGCATGTAAACTATCTCTGAATACCATTCTTCTTCAAAAATTCAGAGAACTCATTGGAGAAGTACTCTCCCCCTCAATCTGACCTTAGGCACTTTACATGTTTCCCTGTTTGCTTTTCAACCATAGCTCTGAAATTCTAAAAATGGGTGAACACCTCACTCTTCTCCTTCATGAAGTATACCCACACTTTCCTTGTGTGGTCATCAATAAATGTCACATAATACCTGCAGCCTCCCATAGACATGGTCTTTGTAGGGCCCCATACATCTGAATGCACAACATCTAGTGCATTTCTGCTCACATTTCTGTCACATGGAAATACATGATTTGTTTGCTTTCCAAATTGGCATGCTTCACATATTTTCTGCATACCTTCAACTTTAAACTTTGACAGCCCTCTCACAATTCCTTTAGTCTGCATAGACTTCATTCTCTGCACATTCACATGTCCAATTCTTTTATGCCAAATGTCTGTGTCTGTAACAATTCCTGAACCATTTGTAAACATCAGAGCACTCATTTCAGGCATGTTTACATTCAATGTAAACATTCTACAACCAACCTGCACTTGTCTTTAAAGTCTTCAATATAACAACCATCAGGGTTAAATCGAACATGCAAACCCTGCTCAATCATCTGGCCAACTGAAACCAGATTCTTTGTTATGTTTGGAACATGAAGTACATCTGCAAGGTACTTCACTTTGTCATCCTGCCTAGACAATGGCACATCTCCAACATGGGCAATTGGATGAGCAGTGTCATCCCTTGTTTCCACAAAACCTGGTCTTTCAAGGTTTTTCATCTCTTTGAACCACTCCCCATGACTTGTCATGTAGTTCAAAGCACCTGAATCAACATACCATACATCATCTTTATGTGCTGCTTGAACATTTTCAGACATGGCATTAAACGACATGCTGCATAACAAACAACCTTTCATTATCCTTATTGTTTCTGCTCAAGGATGCATAGTTTTTTGGCTGCAATTTTCCATTTTGCATGTCAACCTACTTCTTATGACAATCTGCCTGCACATGTCTAGGCTTACCACAATAAAAGCATCCATGTGTATCATTATACTGCCTTTGCCAATTTCCACGACTTCTTTGACTCCCCTTGCCTCTGAATTGGCCTCTTCCACCTGCGTGTTGTTGTTTTTGCGAATTCTAAGAGGACTGTTGTTGTTACTGCTGCTGGCCATAATTCTAATTACCTGTTCGGCCACGTCCACGGCCTCCTCTACCTCGTCCTCTTCCTCAACTTGTGTAGAAGGCCTGTTGCTCTGAACTGTTTTTGTTTTGTGAAGACTATTGGTCTTCACCCAAGCTCTTCTCTTCTATAATCATTATAGACACCAAATCTGTGAAATTGAAAATGTTTTTTCGAGTTTGAATAGACATCTTGAACGCCTTATATTGTGGCCTGAGACCACGTAGATAGACTTCCACCTTATCATCATCATCTACTACTAAAACACCAATATATGCACGGGATTCCACAATACCCTTGATCTTCAATGCATAGTCATTCCTCACAGACATACTCTTTTTCTCCATAGTATGAAGTTCATTCTTCAACTGTATCATTCGTGCCTTGGTATTTATTTCATAGAGTTTTACCAAGGTGTCCCACACCTCCTTGGGGGACTTGGCATCCTGTATGTGCCCAATCATGGCATCCTGTATACTGATAGAGAGCCAATACATAACTTTTCTAGCTCCTTGGTTCCAATCCTTGAAGTCTTTCACATCTGCACCAGTCGGATTGATCTCCGATATTTCCAGTGCCTCTTCATGCTCACCTTCTACGTAGTCCCAGTAACCCTTTTCCATCAGGAAATTTGTCAACCTGAACCTCCAAGCATGGAAGTTGTTCTTATCTATGCCATCATTTGACATCTTGCTAGACACACAAATTTACTAGAAATGGCACTCTGCTTTGTCTTGCACAAACTGTTGTATTTTCTGCAGTGGTACTGTACTACACTCAAATGTCACAACCAGTGACCTCAATGTGTATACATACACCCAATGGCAACTGTTGACCTCCTTGTAGCACACAAAATGCATTAGGGCCAAAAACGGCTAGAAAAGGGCTGTTTGTTAATCTAAGGATTAAGAAATTGTCCAATTGTGAATTGACACATATACAAAAGTATGGCATTCTTGTCTCCTCTAAATGTCTTCTTAACGGTTCTATTTTAGTGGCTAACGGCTAAAACGGCTTAATTTAGACGTTTACGATGGCTAACATTAAAGTTTGGATCCAAAATAGTGACATCTTGTTCCATTTTATATTTCAAAAAATCAAGCAGGAAGATACGAAATCCTCTTTTCAGGCTTCGAAAACAACGCTATTAATGACAAATCACCAAATTTTTTCAAACGTCTACTTTCCACCTTCCCTCCATTTTGGTATGGGTCATTCCCTTTTCCACCTTCCCTCCATTTTGGCATATGGTTTATTCTCCTTTCTTTGCACTTTCAAAAGACTCACTATTTTTCTCTCATCTGTGAGCTTCTATGGCGTCCTCACGTCGTCCTTCTCATAATATAACTTCTTGTGATTTTCATAACACCAGAGAAGATGGTGTTTGGAAACCCATGTCTTTTCGTGTGAATGATTGGGTAACAATGCTTCCCTCTTGTAAAGGTGCCCAGCGGGTGAAAAGAACCAAGCGAAATGAAGTGAAATCCCATCGGAAAGGTCATGTTCTTACCTTCAAAGTGACCAACAATGGTTGGCTTGCAAAAGTTCAACATGTCTACATGGCCAAAGACATGGTGTTGAACTTGGATGAACATCCAATTCTCCATTCTTACTGTAATTCAACAAAACTTTATCTATTTGATACAACACAATATTTCTCCTTCTGATATATTTGTTGTTTGTTTAATTTCAGTTATCTTTCCATCAACAGCTGTGGAGTGGCAGCCTGTTGAGAGCTTAAGTGGCACATTCAAAGCAATTCACAAGGGGATTGCAGATGTCATGTATGCAGACAAACCACCTTCATTTTACAAATCAGTGGATTTATTTGTGTATTTTGCAGAATACAGGGTTCCATCAAGAGAAGGTGTTCATGGAGAATTATATGATATACCTATTCCCACATTAATGTCACTGGAATGGGAAGTTCCTGATCCAAATACCATAACAAGCTTCAAATCCAAAATCAAAGATGATATTCTTAAAGCTATGTCTCCTGGAAGGATTTCAAGAAGGATAAAAATTCAATGGTTCTTGCCTATACATGTCTTTGTGGCATGTTTCAATACAATGGAATTGGAGAGGACAAGAACGATGTGGCTTAATAGAAGACTATCTCTGACTGATCTGGACACTGTACTTGGAGAAGGATGGAGTACCAAGGAAACTTTTCATATGGGGGACAATATCAGTTGTAGAGTAAGCCCAAATTCTTTGTCTATCTCATACCAATTGTGTCGCCAATCCCTAGTTTTGGGCTATGACTATAGGAGATGGAAAAGCAAGCTTGGTAGTTGGGTCCCTTTGGATTCTGAAGAGAATTGTCTAGAGTTTGAATTTAACATCATAGTCCATCCATTCATAGATCCCAGGAAACTCATAGTAACATCAAACTGGCGACTACATGTAAGGGAGTCGCTTCAGTTTCTGGACGAAATATCACCTGAATATAGATTCAAAGTAGATGATATTGTTGTCAGTACAAGGATGGAGAGTGTAACCTCATGCATCACATGTCTCCCCCCAAAAAAAGTTGTATTTGAGCCACTTGCAAGGGCAAGTTTGTATAGCTGAAAAGGATTTCTCCAATAATGTAATCAATATATTCTGCTAAATTTCGTCTTGACTTCTTCACAAAAATGATCAACATATTGTTCGCAACACAGAACAAGGTTTAACAGTTGAATATCAAATTATTGATACTGAATTTAAGTACAGAATATTGTCCCAAAAAGGGTGTGTTCATATGGACAAAATGAACAAAACAAAAGCCAATTTGTGGAATCACTCAACAAAATCAACTTTCCTTTTGGCATGAGATGACCCTGCATCTTTAGAGAATCTTTCTCTCTTCTGTTTGCTTCGATCAAATTTTGCTGATTGAGGTTCAAGTTCTGGAGTTTTCAGCTCTTGAGGTGTTGGAGAGGAAGACTTTAGAGTGAATTCCTCAAATGGTGGTAAGTTGGGCTCTTCTCTGAGATCTTTAGGTGTTGGCAAGGGAGATTTGGCAGTGGGGTCTGGTTTTGGAGAAGGTTCTTTGGAGGTTGGCCTTGGAGACTTGGCAGTCTTCTTGGGGAACATGAAAAAGAAATTTAATGGAGAGCCAACATTTGCCCTCTTACTATCTTTGTTTGATAAACGACGCTTCTGAATTTTAAATTTCACTGGTGAGTGAAACGGAAGACCTTTAGTAGCACTCTTCTCTTTGACAGGGTTCTTCTCTTTGACAGGGGTCTTCTCTTGAGTTGGAGAAGAGCTCTTCTCTTTGGCAGGAGGACTAGGCATCTTCTCTTTGATAGGAGTCTTCCCTTGAGCTGGTGAAGAGCTCATCTCTTTGGCAGGAGGACTAGGGGTCTTCTCTTTAGCAAGAGGGCTAGGGATCTTCTCTTTAGCAGGAGGGGTAGGGCTCTTCTCTGTAGCCTGAGGGATCTTTCCTTTAGAATGGGTTTTCTCTTTAGAATGGCTCTTTTTTCCCTTGGAAGATCTGCTCTTAGTAGGGCTCTTCTTTCTTTTCTTCTTCTCTTTGGCAGAGGTCTTTTCCTTTTTGGATGAGCCATCCTTGACATTGCTTTCCTTCTCCTCCCTTTTCCTTTTCTTTGAAGTTGTATCCTTGGCTCCTTTATTAGGTGGAAAGGGGGAATCAGGATCATATGGATTGATGGATCTGTTCAAAACCATGGACACTGCCTTCTCCCTTACCCAACTTACCCAAGAATCTGGATATTCATGCAACTTAGACAAAAGAAAATAAGAAAATAAGAAAATAGGTCACTAAATGTATTCACTAAATCAATCAATGTTTTTCATTCATGAACTTACAGTAAGTGTTGTCATTCTAAATCTTGACTCAAGATATCTCCAAGCATTAGCAAGCACCATCCATCCACAAGATGTTGAGTCTTTCTGCAATGGAACTTCTTGATTGTAGTACTTAAAATCTTCAAGTCTGTAGTATACATAGATAGAACCTAGAAAACTCAAGATAAGTTTGGCAGCACTGCAAGCATAAAATATTGAGGGTCAACCAAATAATTAAAAACATACAAAATATTGTTCTAGAACATAAACCATAGAAAAGTTGATTCTTACATTTTACTTCTCCCATGAATGGATGCTAAAGAATTCATAAAGATCACATCTCTATCCAATAGATTGAAGATAATAAGACTCCAATTGTCTCTGTGATAAGATGAATACGGCAATTAGTTGTGAATATTGTAATGTCTATTATAGGCAAAAGATAATTGAGTGTGAGTCTTACACTTCAACATAAGGGTATACAATGTAATTGCAGGTAAGCATATCAAAGTTTTTGAGAAAACTTGCAAGATCCCCTTGCCTATTGAAAAGGCACTGTGTAACAAGGGGATCAAGAATGGTCACTTGCACAGCCATTGATTCATGAAGATCCCTCATAAGACATCTGGAGACATAAACAAAACATGTCAACAAAATATGGAATCTGAAAAATTCATCAAGAAAGCAAAAGCAAATCCACACAAACCTCAGACAGATGAAGAGGACTGTGTCAGATATCTCAATATTGTGATTCACAAGCATACTTGTGTCTTCAGGGGCAATGTCACAATAAACCTCATCCTCTCCATGCATGGACACATCTACTATCATTTGACCTGTCACATTGTGATAAAGCTCTGAATTGGATGCATGGAGAATTTCAGCTTGCTGAGAAAGAATGGCATCCTCTGTAATCTTCTCCTGCTCTCTCTCTTTCTCAACTTCTTCTTTGATATCCTGAGCTTTTCTTGTACCATAAGTATGAGAAATATCTTCAATAATAACTGATTGTTTGGGTTCTCTTGCTGGAGGGATATTGAGAATTTCAAAAGCTCTCATATCTTGACTTGGAATGGGCTCCAAAGCTTTGTCAAACTTATATCTAAGTCTGGACACAAGCACAAAATCTTTGCTCATAAGAGTGATCCTATGAGCAAATGCAGCAGCAATGTATCCATCATTCATAAAGTCGATTAAAAAATCTTCAGCAGCCTCTTGAAGACACATAAGGGCCTGTGACTCCCATCGGACTTTATCAAGATTTGTGTTTCTCATTTTGCCAACTAACCTTTCTGATATGTCCCTGACAACCCGAGTAAATGGCAGTCGAGGGATGAGAAGACTAGTAGATTTCTGTGCTGCTCTGATCTCTCTTAAGGACTTCACCTGATAGTTTAATCTCTTTCTTGCTGTCACCCTCGCACGAGGCTTTGGAAGAGGCTTTTCTTGTTTGGAAGGTCCTGGTTTGTCCTCAGCTTTTTCAATCTCCAAAGGTGGGTAGACTTTACTTGCAGTCTGTTTTGTCCTCGCCATTGAAGTTAAAAAAAAGAGACCCGATGGAGGTGATTTGTGTAATAAGATAAAAAAATAAAGTGGCCCGAACGAAACGATAGAGCGGATCCAAAGGTGTTGGAAAGGGATAATCACGTGATTCAGGAAATTACAAATGAAGGCTTCCAACTGTTCAAGAAATAAGCAATCGCTCAGCCAAGTGAAAAAGGAGGCCCGAACGAAGCGATGAGGCAAATCCAAAAATGTCGGATAAGCTTAATCGCTTGATTCGGGCAATCAAGAAAAAGACGGAACGAAGCGATTGAAGGAATCCAAATGTAGTGGAAAGGTGCAATCGCTTGATATGGGTAAGAAATGTAAAAGTATTTTTCGGGAAATAAGGTGGACTGATCTCGCTTGATACCGTGTCGGTGAAAAATAGAAATATTTTCAACAAAATTAACTTTTTATACCTTGAATCTGTCGTACAAAGGACCGTTGGATACACGTGTCATGTAATCATTTTTGCCACGTGGCATAAACGGTCACTATTTAAGGCGTTTTTACCACGCTACAAATATTCTTAAAAACTCTCTTTCAATTTTTTCCCCGCTTTTGGACCACTTATTTTTGTCTAGTCAAGCTGTGCACTATAGTGTCTTCCTAGCCCTATTTTACAAAACTCTATATTTTTTTGGGACCTTGGAATTGCCAAAGCCTACACCAAGCGATAGAGGAATTCCAAAACTTTTGGACCATTCATTTTCGCTTCGTTTGGGCTCATCAAAATTATTCCAGCATTTTTTTCAAATATCTCAATGAGTAAAAGTGTTGCGGGTCGACATGAACTTGTTGAAGAAAGCCCAAGTGAAAGACTCTTGAATGCTATTTTGCAAGATGGTCATGATATGAAGATATACGTAGATGCAGTGGAGATATTCAATCCAAGGTTTTCTCTTTCAGATGTTATGTTGAAGCTTAAGGACATTCTTGAAGAGGAGTACAAACAATTTGAAATGTCAATTGAAGCTCATTGTTTTCATATCGGAGACAATGATTTTTGTCACCTTACCGATTTTACACAGCTGTCAGTGGAGAAAGCCAAAGTTACAAAGAGGTTCAGTAGATTTTCAAATAGAACCTCTTTCATTTAGGGCTTTCACTATTATTGAAGAGCCCTCAGAGGAAGCAAGCATATCTGAATCCTCTGTTACTGTTCCAAACCTTCCTTTCTTCTATATCAATGAGAAAGATTTCATTCCTCTGTCCTATCTTCAATGTCTCTTTAATATCAGAGAAGACTACTGTATTGCAGCAATTTCAGAAGCTTGTGAAGTGACCAAAGACTTTATTGATACAGAAGTAGAGTCAAAGGACGAGTTTTTGGCACTTGATTTGCAAACATCTGACCACTCATTTATCCCTGCTACTTGCCTTGTGCCTTAAAAAAGTGGATGAGGGGAAACCTTCCCTTAGAGATGAGGATTTTGAGAATAGGCTTATTGAGTTAGGTATTGAGTCTTTTGGCAGAGATTTCAAGCTTCAGGCAGATTCTGATAAAGTGGAAAGGGTTGGCTCATGCAACTTGATGAAAGACAAAGTAGTAATTGAGGATGAGTTGCAGAAGGTAGCTTCCATTTAATCTTTTGTAAAATGTTATTGTGATTGTAATTTTTTTAAATTGAGGTTTTTGTCTTTCAGATTGAATTGCTTGATAAGGATGATTTTCTAGGAAGAGCTAGAGGCAGCAGAGTGAAAGCTACAGACACTAGGTCAAGAAGGCCTTCATCTGCTCTCATGCACTACTTACTTACATTGGATAAGGCTGTGTTCTGTGCATTCCACATGAACTTCTCTGAAGATGCTGAGTTGCCAATATTTGCCTTGAAGGTGTTGTCAAGGTTCATGGGATACACTCCCCTTCAAATAAATGCTAACAAGGTTTTGCTTCTAGAGAGAGCTGCTGCTCTTAGAATCTTTGGATATGCTGCAGGTTTCAATGCCTCAAGATCAAGATATTTTCTTTGCTACTCTAGCTATGCAGCTGCACTGAGGTGTCAGATATCAATCTTCTTGGAGGTTATAGAAGAAGAAAATTTTTGAGATACAGAGGTGACATGCCAAATAGTCCCAAGAGAATAAAAAACTAATGTACACAATATTTTGCAAGGACTGATTATATTTCAGCAAACATTTTGTAAGAGGTACAAATGTGTTAGTAAATCATTAGTCTCTGTCTTGAGGTGTTTGTGTAGTTTCAGATTGCTGGGTCTTTGATCTCATCCTTTGTAATTGCCTCCTGTAGAACCAATTGAATAATTCTTTAAGTGCATTACTTCTTCTTTGACCACCTCCTCTTCTGGTACATCTAAAAAAGGAAGTTCTCGCTTGATAGTGAGACTTTTCCATTCCTTGTGTATTCCATGTTGCAATGGGTCCTTCTGTAGCAAAATATGGTCCATGCAAGTAAAGAATATGCTACAAAGATAATTTTTTGTTAGTAAATTTAAGAAATTACACTTTAATTTTAACTGCTTTGATAAGTCTGAACACTCACCAAGTAATAAGTTATGTCTTTTTCTCCCCAGGCATCTATGATAGCTTTGATCAAAAGCTTTATTACTTTTTTGAAATCATCTGCATAAGTATTTGAACCAACTTGTTGTCTAAGGACTTTGAAAAAATTGTCGAGTTTTTTCCAAACTTCCATACGTTTGTTGGCTACATCTGGTCTACTTTTGACATTTGTGGTGATGACACATAGCTGTTTCCAGCAGTTCCACATTGCATTGACTTGTTTGGTGTCATGGTTGCTCAAAAATCTTCTCGCTTTTGCTCCTCCCATTGAAACATCTTGCAAAACATCACCTGTACCTCCAGAAAGAATAGGATCTTTTTTAAGATGCACTTCCCCACCATGGAAACCCATTTGAGAGAGCAAGGCTTCGCATTTTTCTATGCACTCATCTACAAGTTTAGTCGGCTTAATAGAGTATGCATAGTCCAGATGAAGTCTGAGCAATTTGTCCAAGATTCTTATCTCTGCATGCAATGTACATATATGCACATTTTTTAAATGTATTGGTAGAATTGGATCCCATATTTTAATAGAAGTTGGATAATTGACAACATTCACATTATTTCTGGATGGTGGTTTTCCAATCTCATTTTCTGCAAGCCATTCTCTTGTCCCTGTGCTTGCCATGCAATAAAGACATGGATATTTGGTATTTGCTCCTCCACATACACCAAACATACACTTCAACGCCTTGAGGTCGGCACGCAAATGCCATTCCACAATGAAATCACCTATGTCGTCTACATGAAGATGTTCACCTGTATTTTGGCTCTGAATAACTGAAGATGTTCACCTGTATTTTGGCCACTTTAATGTTTCATGACTCTCTACTGGTACATGAGCTGATCCAATCCACCATAGCCCCATTTCTGATTGAGTTTTGTGGTATGGAGAATCAAGCTTACCTTGACTATAGTCCAATGCTTTATTCATTAGGGATATAGATATTCTTTCCATTTTTTGACATTTTTGGATTTGAGCTTCATCTAATTTTAAAACAAATACAAGTTTTCCTTCACAATCTATTTCTCTTATGTTGTAATATCTCACCATAAAAGATTGGACTTTTCTAATGTTCATCCAAATATTATTATAAACGTTGCATTCAAAAGACGATTTTTTTTTTGTCTCTCATATGGCATTGTTCCCTCAATATGGAAATACTCTCCCAAATGTTTAGAAATTTCCTCAATTAAAAGAGTTCTATATTTTCCAACATTGTGAGGTCTAGCTAACCCAAAAGCTTTGATTTTGTAATACTTAAGGACCCTGAACCAGGTTTTAGAGATGGCTCTGTATCCCTTTCTACTCACTCCCACTGTGTCACAAACTTCTTGCATTTGGGAAGGCTGGACTAATAAGTCCATATCTTTTAATAGATGTTGAAAGACTAGTTTTTTTTTAGTTTGATTTTCAGGAAGTTTCAAAAGTTTCAAGATATCCGACCTATTCATAAGCTCATTCAAAAATCTTACCCTTTCCTGAGCATTAGACATGTCAAATCCTAGAAGGTTAGTAACATGATCTCTTACAAGTTTTAACCTTTTTTTTCTTTGTCCAGATCTCTCTGTTAATTTAACTACATCCCGCATTCGTTTTACTCGTGCTCTTAACCCTATTGGAGTTTCTTTTAAGGTTTTCAATTGATCATTTTCTTGTTTCAAAGACACTATTTTGTTTTCAAGTTCTATAATTTTTGTTGCATTCAAAGATGAAGTATTTTGAAGATATGTAGTATATTCTGCATAATTAATATGTGATTGAGATAGTCTTGAACTATAACCAAGTAAGCCATCCACCCCATCACCAACAAATCTAATCAAATCATGTGGTGTGTGAAAAGAAGGATACCTTCCTGTTCTGGGATCCGGTGGATATAGACTTCCATCTGTCCATAGGTCAATATGCTTCTTTCCTTCGTTGCAAAGATGTTGAGCTTCATTTGCACATGAAAGGGATCTTTGGTAGACACTCCGTGTAGTTGCATACTCTTGGTTGATCTTGATATTCAAATGAAACTTACGATTAGATGTATCACTCATTAGCTAAAAATATTATCAGAGCTATTAGAACATGAGAGACACAGAAGAATGAGAATGTTGTGAAAAGCTTGATTTAAGTATTTGTGAAGTAGTTAATTCTTCTTTGAATAAATTTTTATGTTTAGGGGATGAACTTAGGAGGGTTATTATTTTGTCATACGATATGTAACCTTAGGGAAATCAAATGTGACTTTTGGGATCTTAGGAGAAGTTAGAATGTCTTTTGGCGTTGGATAGAAGATCGGTAGTTATGTTTTATGCGCAAGGAGGATGTAGACGGATGTAAGAAGAACTGTGGTTTTGGACAATGAAGAAGTCTGCAAGGTTGTCAATTTGTTGGTTTATGTTTATGTTTTTGAAGCTTTGACAGTAATGTTTATCAGTGTCATTTTAATGGAAGGTGTTTCTCTCTTTGTAGTACTATGTACAATGTTGTTCATCTTTGTTTGTCTTAGAGAGAATGTGGAAGTTAATTCCGGCGCGCTTCCAGAACCCCACCAAGTAGCCTCCTCAACAAGAAGAAGGTCTACGAGCTCTATAGAGTCGGCGCCTTCTGGCGGTCGTCGTCTCCTCCTCTCGTTGAATTTGCCAGGCCCAGGTAGGCCTCCGCCGCACAGTGTAGATCCCGCTAAACTATGTGTGTGTGTGTAGAGTCTTTTTTGGTCAAATCAGAAGGTCAGGTTTTTGTCATCCTGTTCAATCTGCTAGGAAGTTACACTAGTTAACACTAGCGATCACAGTGCTTGTGACGGGTTGTCATGGTCGAATTCATTTTCTTCTGTGAGATTGATGAGTGCCAAAGAGGTTACAAAGTAGTTGTTTGGGATGACATTTGGAATTCTTTTTCAGAGGTTGTATGATTTTGACGGCTGTTCAGTTTCGACCTGGAGGATTTGGGAAGACCATCTCATCCTTATTTTAATAGATCAATAGCAAGGCGGCAAAGTACAAAGCAGGAGGAGGATGACCAGAAGAATCAGGTATTACAGGAAGGAGGTGATCGTCTGTAAGATTCCTCCCCCCAGCTTTTGAGGTGTACAAGTGTAAAAACCTCCCCTTCTGATATTGTAATTATTTCCCCCTCTGAATGTGGAAGTACGAATGCAGATGTGAATGTGGAGGAAGAATGAATGAGGATGTGTATGTGAAAGGATGTGATGTCGATGTGAGTGAATGGATGAAATGTAATGTGATGTGAATCGGGATGAGAATGAATGAGATGTCATGTCATGTGAATCAGAATGTGAATGAATGATATAGGATGTGAATGGATGATATGTGATATGAATGATATTGATGTGATGAGATGGAAAATGATATGATGACATGGAAAATGATGTGATTGGATGAAAATGGGTAAACATATGAATTGGACGTGGATTAAGTAATATGGATTGATGTGGAACAATGTAGAAAGATGAGAGTTCATTATAGAAACTGTATTTGTGACCTGTTTATAAATGACTATTTTATGTTGAGAATGCTGGGGAAGCATTTTGACCATCTTGTGAATAAGGTCATGGAGACCTAACTGATAAAGTTGCAACAGCTAACGGAGAGTCAACGCAGGACGTCTCGCGTAGCAAGGTTGGCCGAGGTCTTGACTAGCCTCAGTTCAATTTAAATGGTGAGCTTCCGATACGGTGGATGAGGGACCAAGGAAGCGGCCTATGAGTGAAGCGCTAGGTGACCTGCGAAGGATCCTAGAGGGTGCTGCCATACGGTGCTTCGGCTCTGGGTCACCAAGAATACCCATACGTGCATCGTGGAAGATATTGGAACAAGGAGTAAGAGTTGTTTTCTGAAACCGGGTATGGATCTGGTTCATTGACCTTGCTGGTCCTCAATGGATGAGTCCATGACTCTTTTATATGGATCTGTTGGTTGATCTTGCTGATCGTCAACGGAGATTCCATCTTAAATTTTTTATAAGTGAATATATTACCGGGTACTATGAGCTAGGAACTATATTTTCGGGTATTATAAGTGAATATATTGCCGGGGACTATGAGCTAGGAACTATCAAAAAGGCCCCTGAGTGGACAAGTGGTGAGCGTTCTGGTTGCCAATGATGCCATAGATACTCCGATGAAGGAATGATCGGAAATTAAGATTCAACCGGATATTTTGGAGGATTGTGATCAATGATACTATGGCTTCATTAAATGATTTTTTAAAGATAGCTGGATCTGTGAAGAAAGCAATTTCATATTGGGTGTGTAAGTGGTGTGACTAGCTTAAAGTTTGCATGAACATCCGAATAGGGAGCCTGGGAACTCTTTTCCCTAGTACTCGGGACAAAACCTGACCAAATTCTTAGTTGGATCCCATCACTATAGTGGTTGGGCGGTTGGCTAACCCATCAGACTGGATGGGATTAGGCTGGACTGATGGATCCGTAAAATGAGAGTCAATTTCTGTTGTAGTATGCTAGATGAAGTAAATCCCGGATAGTAATTGTTCTATGGAAAAAGGAATCAACGACGGCTGTGCCTCTCGATGGGGAAAAAAGCATTGATCTCTATGATCCAAGTGCAAGTTTCTTCCTTGATCTGACCAAGTGACTTTAGGTTCGGTCCGATCAGTTTGGTCATCAGTAATGACCTTGACTACGTTAGAGTAAAAATACAATGGAGGAATCGCCCGTACTTTTCGGGCAAGGGAAGTTTTTTCGGGTTCGGTTTTGGAAGAACCGAGGGATTAGTCTCGTGTCCAAATATCCGTGGACGAGGTCCCGACGACGAGACGAGTGAGAGGACCCTGCACCGTGCAAGGAGTGCTACTTCCGTTGCTAGCAACCCCGAATTTGCGCACAGGGGGCAAGGATCTTTCATTCTCTATGAGTTGATTAAAATCTTCATTTTTTATGCACTACACTTTAGAGAACTCCTCTCTGTTGGGAGTGGTAATACAGAGGCTAGATGACCTCATCATGGGAGCTATTGGACTCACAAATAGCGGTGGGCATCCTAGGGCAACATAAGCACATGAGAAATTATTTGATTTGATCCCGAATTGGAGAAGAAATTGTCTATCCACTACAGGCCACCTTCTCAGCTCTTTGTTAGTAAGAGGGAGCCACTTTTGGCATTTGTCTTCTAGTACAAAGTGAACATTTCTGGTTGAAGTTGACATTGGGCTCATAAATCAGAGATTCTTGGTGCTTTCTTTATGGAAATTTAATTTCTCATTGTAATGGGTGTGGCTTCATTGATAGAAGGCAAAGCACTAAGTTTTGTGAGTGGAAATTATTGATCCATGTGATCATGTACTTTGTGATAGCCAGTGTGGCGATAATATTCCTTGGTGAGTTTCCTTGCTATGTGGATAACTCATGTAATATCTTTGTGGCCATATACAGACTGTGGTAATCCCCTTTATGAGCCTTGGTATGCAAACCATATTTGAGATGGTTGTCTATACATTGTCTTGGTGGCTTCTACATGACATGAGTGGAAGCATGTCATGTGTGAGTATGTGTCCTTCATCAACTTGGTAAACAATGATCTTTCTATTGAACATAGCAGTATTCTTAGAGAATCCGACGTCAATTTTGACATAGACCTTGTACTTTGTGTCATTTATAGCCTTTGTGCCATTACACCTTTGTGAAGGTACTCCATGATGTAATCTTCTTTGTGATATAGCCATGTTGTGTTCAGTTCTACGCACCCTATGAGGTATGTATGCAGATCAAGAGAGGGTGTTAGAAATGTGATCTACATACATTAGTTGTAGTGTATGGTCACATGAATCCTTGGTGGTGGATTACATTTGGATATAGGCTAAGGTCTAAGGTCCAGCTAACCTGGTTGGTCAACCCTAGCATTTATGGCATGTTCCCTAAGTGGAAAAGGTCGGCGGAACATGGACAAGTGACCCTTGGCATGTGATCTAAGTGCCTACTTCTGATGGGCCTATATAAAGAGGGTCTCACCCTCTTTGTGTGGAGTGTGAGAACTCTATCTTTATGTAATCTCTCTCAGTGATTAATATACTTAGTGGAACTCTGATCATTTGTGTTAAGCACTCTTTGTGATGGTCACTCTCTGGTGAGTTTGTGTTTCATGATTAAGTTTGAGTGAACTATTAAGTGTTGATTAGCTTTGTGATTAATCATTTCCTCTCATATTTGAAGTGTTGTACCCTTTGAGAGAGGGTAGTAAGCCAAATAACTTCATGCAGATACACTAGCTAGGTTGGTTGTGGACAAGCAAGAGCTTCACGTGGCCTTCTCGCGACCTGAACGAAGTCCATGATGGGAGGTAATACATGCAAAACAAGTAACTGCCTTTCTTTTAGTGTTAACTTCTGTGTGGCAGTTCGAGTCATAGGATCCTCTAGTATGATCCTTGTTGCACTGGTTACAGATGTAGAAACATCTGCTACTTCCCAGCTATGGTTTCAAAGGAAAGGAACAGCTTGATGTTGACCAACAATACTGGAGAAAACCAGTGAAAGAACAGATTGCTGCAACTTTGGTTGAGCTCCTTTGTATCCTAAAATCTATGGCTCATTACTAGGAAGAAATCTCAATAGCAGCCACACCATACATGCTATCAATGTCGAACATTTATGAGCATTTCTGATTTGCATAGACCAGACCCAAACAATGTTCTCCCAGAGCTTATCTTACCGTTTCGAGACCTGTCTTCGTCAATTTCCTCAATACATTTAGGAGTGGAATCCTTTTGCATTGAAATGGGACTGATCCATCATCTGAAGTAGAAGGAGCCAGCTCCCCAATGATCATCAGGGCAAAGCAATCAATGCAGCCATGCTGAGCCTTGAAAGTATCTAAAAGAATGATGTTTCTCACTAACTATAACTTTGAGACAAAGGTTTATATGAAGGAATGCACAACAGAAGATGGGAAAGTGGAAACACGAGAGAGAGAGATGGAGAGAAAGATAGGTATATACCTGCTCTCAATATCACCAAACAAGAAAACACATGCTGGTGTACAAGTCCTGAGCAAGAGGGGAAGATGACCTAATATGTGAGGGACTTCAGCAAGCCAATATGCAGAGGCACAAAGAAATGAATGTGATAGAGGGAAGACCGGACTATATATATGCCCAAATAGGGGCAACCAACCAGCTCCTCACGAGACTAGGAATAAAACCTAATGACTCCATAAAATTGGGAAAAAGTGGGAATATGATGTGAGGGGTGACCAGCCCCTCTAGCTAACATGGTCAACCCTAAAGGCTAAAATAGGACACCACAAAGGAAGCCAGCAGAGCAAGGGGTTGATGATGTCTAACATCCCCTCTCAACACCGCTAAGTGAACTCCAAGGAGCCAGAGACACCGTCCTCGATCAAAGATGAAAGACTATAGCACAAGTACCAGGAAAGCTCCACAAGTAATCTCCTCAGCAACTCAAGTACAAAAGCAACAGAACAAGCTGCCAGGTACACTGCTCCTCTGGAAGAAAACAACTATGTAGACTGCGACATGCTGCTCCAAGTAATGGTTCCACTCCCAAGTGTAAGAACACTCCCCAAAGTTGAATGTCATGTTTCCAACCTGAAGAAGGTCTATAAAACCTCAACCAACCAAGATCAGATCCTATAGATAATTAATCCTAGGAGAAGCAAGCTGCTCCTCACTGGAATCCTCTGAGTCCATCTGCTTTGCTCTGTAAAACAAGAGTTGCCAAACGCTGAAAAGAAACATCCTCTAGAAAGGTCAGCATCGCAATATGTAAAGACCCTATAGAAAAGATGGGGTCCATTACAACAAACTCCGTACCATGAGTTGCCCAATGCTATACACAAGCACACTCCACTGAGGTGGGCATAACTAGGTGAAAGGACTCCATATCCCCCTCTCAAAAATGACATCGTCAGACTCGTACAAGCCCAACCTGATTCAAATCCAAATCAAAAAAACTCTGGAAGTACCACTATGCCCTAGGCACGGCTAGCAACCACAAATCCAAAGTATCCCATCGGGTCCAAAAGACCATCCTCTAAAACAACCCAGCATGCCTCAAACCAAATGGAGAACTAGCATAGGGAGTGGCATCCTCCAAAGCATCACAAAGAGAGGCAGAGATAAACTCCTCACAATGAAAAAGGGAAGCAGGAATATAAACTGTAGTGGTAACAAAGTCCTCAAAAGCATCACTAAGAGCAAAAGACTCTTCCATAGAATCAAATCCCAAGAATAAGCAACAAACAAATGATCCATGTGAAAGATCACACCTCAGAGGCAAAGCACCCTCCTTTCTCTACAAACAATGCAAATAACATAGGTTCGGACAAAATAAACTCTACTCAAGATCTCTGAAAAGAACACTACTCTCGTCTCATGAAAGAACTACTGTCCTCCAAATCTGTGTACTCCAGTCTCACAGAAGAAAGTCTCCACAGATACAAAACAGCTTCCGAAACTGATCCTCAAGTGAAGTAGGTGGAGATGGGCCCCCTTTGAGTGTAGAAAACTCTTTTAGGAAGCAAAATGTAGCGAAAACACTACTGTCCAACAAAAAATAGCTCTCCACCGTAAAAACAAAAGGTAAGGAACATGAAGAAACCGAGGAACTGTGTAGGCCCAGGAACAAAACGCAAGTATAGATGCTCCAAAATCAGCAAAATGCTGACTGAAGTCAAAAAATTTAGTGTCCTCCTCATGTACCAAGCTTTCACCAAAGCCACAATCCACATTAAACCCCCTTTGCAAGTGATATGTGTCCACTGGAGAAGAAACGCAACCACCAACGAGGCTACAAACCAGAAAATACAGGCTGACTAGCTTCCACACCTTAGATGAGGAAAAAAACGCTAAAGAGGAGGTACATTCGGGTCCAAATAATAAAGCCTAGGTGAAGGTAGAGCTACCAGCCAGAAAACGCAGCAAAATAGGGCTGCAAATATGAAAACACAAAAGTGGAAGAGGTAGTAGATTGTTGGATAAATGTAATCCCAACTCCTTAGTCCAATTTAATGTGTGGTGGTTAGGCTAGTGGGGTCAGTGGTTGGTGTAAAGCCTACAAAGGGTTGGTGCATATGGTTCATGCAACTCATGCAACTAAAAATAGGGTAGAGGTGTCTGTAAATAAGGTACAAGTCGTGATCAAGTGATTATGTAAGTTTGGTTCATGCCTAGTCACAATTACTGTCTTGTTGTGTTAATCTCAAAGCAATTTTTTGCATATACTAGTTTTTGTCCCTCATGTTCATGATGTTTTGTACAAGCTTTGATCCACCTTGAGTATGTTTTGATCAATATTCATAGTTGAATTATCATATCCAACATTTGGTATCAGAGCATGATCTAATTAGGTTTAATTTATTAGCAAAAATCCTAATCTTTCTCTTAATCACCATAGCTTGTTTTTCTCTATTTGGACACCATGCTGTAGATTGCCTCCATGCTTGCATTTGAGGAGATTATACTTCAATCTTTTGATATAGGCCTCTTTCTTTGCTCCCATGCAAGCCCTAAAACGTAGCTCGAAGGCCAATTTGATCGCTGCTTCACAAATTTGTCATTGCCATCAAAACGGGCAGGTTTTTTCTAATCGCATTCATTTGGCGTCGTCTCTACGAATTTCTCTAATTCCTCTTAGGTGCTTCAAGTCTATAATGTGAGGATTCAGCATACCAAATCTTGAAGCAATTGGTCCAGAGGAGCTATTGTACGAAGCGTTTTTCCAGTCGCCTGTTTTCTACTTCTCTTGCTCCCACAACATGGTGCTTATTATTTTGATCTATATTGATGATATTATTATTATTTGGGCTTAAATCATCTATATGAGAAATTTATCAACCTCAAGCATCGTATTGCATCATCATGAGCTCCAAATTCCCTGACAAATTCAACGGAACTGGGTTTCATATCTGGCAAATCAAGGTGAAGGGCTACCTCATGAAGAAAAATCTATGGAGTACGGTCAAGCCACTTCTTGAAGATGAAGCAGGTATTTCTGCTGCAATTACAAGAGCTACAACGGCTGCACTTCAAGTAAAAGATGAGCAAGCACTTGGTATTATCATTACTACTTTAGAAGATGATTTTATTCATTATATTGATAATGTTGAGTCAGCTATACGGAAGCTTGGGAATTACTAGAGCGTACTTTTGGTGCAAAGGCAAAGCATTCCAAGATCAGTTTGAAGATGCAACTCTTTGATCTAACCATGGAGAGTAATGAAAATTTAACAGCTGTGATTAACAGGTTGAAAAGCTTAATGACACAATTGGTTTATGTTAAGTCTCTTGTTCCCCTGAAGAGGATGCTATTGCTATCTTGCTTAAAAGCTTACCTTCAAGCTTTAGGCAAATTGTGACGGTACTTAAAGAGAAGGAGCCAGTGCCTTCCTTGGAAAGTATCATAAATTCTTTACAGAAAGAAGACAAGAACATTACAAAGGATGTGATAGATCCTTATGCATATACTATTACTTCGACATCGGCGGCAAAGAAGAAGTGTACTATTTGTGGTACGGTACAAATTATCTTACTAAGGATTGTTTCTCCAAACATCCTTGTGAGTATTGTGGAAAGACGAATCATCCATCCACAAAGTGCTACCAAAGAGATCAAAAGCTAGCAAAGGCACATGTGGTTGAAGAAGTCAACCAAGTGGAAGAAACAAATCTTTGTTCTAGTCTTAGTATAAAAGATGTAGATGATGATTATGCTTTTTAAATTATGTCATGTATGTGGTTGAGTCAAGACTTATGTTGTTTCAACTTGACGAGTTGTAGAGGAGAGTACACCACCCTATGTTGTTGTTAAGGGGGGACTCTTACTCATTGTGTCAAGGAGGTCTGTTAGACTTGTTCATGTTCTTGTAAGAAGTTGGTCTTAAGGGATAAATGTAATCCCAACTCCTTAGTCCAATTTAATGTGTGGTGGTTAGGCTAGTGGTGGTCAGTGTGGTTGGTGTAAAGCCTACAAATGGTTGGTGCATATGGTTCATGCAACTCATGCAACTAAAAATAGGGTAGAGGTGTCTCTAAATAAGGTACAAGTTGTGATCAAGTGATTATGTAAGTTTGGTTCATGCCTAATTATAATTTTTGTCTTGTTGTGTTAATCTCAAAGCAATTTTCTGCATATACTAGTTTTTGTCCCTCATGTTCATGATGTTTTGTACAAGCTTTGATCCACCTTGAGTATGTTTTGATCAATATTCATAGTTGAATTATCATATCCAACATAGATAAGGCAGAATCTGAAAATGTATATCCTAGAAGATACCACCAAACCTTAGATCAACCAACAACATCAGCAAACGAGCCTGTAGGATAAAAAACAGAGCAAATAGATTGTTGATGCCCTGCACAGAGCAGTCCGATAGCACTGCAGGAGTCCTAGCGACAAATGTTGAAGATCGACCACAAAACTGCAACAGTGAAGCACCTAGAAGAGGACAAACTGACCAGCAACAACAGATCTAAGGAAAAAAAAACACAAGAAAGAGAAGGGATCAACTAATGTTGCAAGTCACCAGCACTCTGATACCATGAAGGAATGCACAACGAAAGATGGGAAAGTGGAAACACAGGGGAGAGAGAGAGAGAGAGAGAGAGAGAGAGAGAGAGAGAGAGAGAGAGAGAGAGAGAGAGAGAGAAACGCAGGTATATACCTACTCTCAATATCACAAAACAAGAAAAACACATGCTGGTACAAGTCCTGAGCAAGAGGGGAAGATGACCTCGTATGTGAGGGACTGCAGCAAGCCAATATGCAGAGGCACTAAGGCATGCAAGAGGTGAAAGAAAGTGAAGCAAATGGAAAACATGGATGTAGGCCCAAGTACAAGACCTAAAAATGCTGGAAACTAATGTTTATTGCTGAAAACTAAGCACGAGGGAAGCCTATAGGTGTTGTACAATGGTAAGAAGTAGAAGCAGTTGTAAATGACTTCAACAAGATGCTGAAAAATGAGATGAACTAGGGGGAAAGGGGGTCAGTCCTTATATACTCCCCCAAAGTGCTGGTCGGCTAGCTATTGTAGCATAAAATGCTTTAAAAATGCCTAAAAATGGTAGAAAAATGTTGACTAATATCTACTAAAATATGGTAATGCAAGGTCTCATAAAATGACCAATACAAGCATGAAAATGGTGATGTAGACCATCTAGAGATGATATAATCCAACACCTCCTCTTTAGCACCAGAGGGTCGGCCCAATAGCAAACAAGCTAAAGAAAGAACTCCAAAAGTAGCCGAAGTGTGGTCCGGGGGATCCTTTGGTTGATCAATGTCCTGTAAAGCATATAAGACTGAAAAGGATCGACGAACACTGGTCGAAGAAGAAGAACAGCTCCTCTCTCAAATCAAAAGGAAGAGGTGCAAGTTGCACCAATGGACACATCCAAAGCAGGTGATGTAGAAGTAGCACCGAGATCAATCCAAAAGAAGTTATCAAGAAAGGAAACCACTGATAGTTGCAAGGAAAATGGTACCTCCTCTATATCTTAAACAAGTATCAGTACCGTAGTAGACTACTCCTCTGTAGAAGAGGAAGAAACAACTATAGGTACTAGTGAAGCAGGAGCCCGTGACACCAAAATGCCTGGAGAAGGGCTAGGAACAACCACCAATAGAGCACTCACCAGAGAAACCGTAGAGGTAGCAACTCCAAAATCCACCAAAGGTAGATGAAAATATTGTCTGGGGTAAAGATTCTCCATGAAAGCAAAAAGATGATCTTCAGAGGTTGAATCCTCCTCTAGAGAAGGAGGAAATGAAGTAACCTCTGGCACAAGAGCATCATCAGGGATAACTAAATCCGCCATGGTTGAAGTCTGAACCAAAATAGACTCTAAAATAGTGGAGGTATCCACCAATGAGAATTCCATAGAACCCTTAGAAGATGCCTCCTCTAGAACATAAGAAGCAGAATCCTCCTCTGAAAGCATATCTTCTAGTATAAGAGGGGAACCTAGAGAAATATCAACAATACCATGGAGAGGGTAGGCATGATCATCTACAATGTTAACGGAGGAAGAAATCAATGGATGATCCTCAGCCTCCTCCAATGTGACCCTTAAGCTCTACTGAAGAAGTTATAGCTATGGTCACTAGGATTGTGTCCTGTGGAGAGGGCGAAAGAGAATTTGAAACTGACAAGGGGGCCACTTTGGCCCTAGTCTCCTAATGTTGTGAGGCAATACCTGAGTCTGAATACCGCCTTTGAAGTTCAAGCCACAGTTGAGAGGCATCATAAGAAGCAAATAAAAATTCCACTTGTATGGAAAAGGTGACTAAGATTGGATGATAACCATCCTGGCAGAAGCATCATAAATTCCTCGACCAATAACTAAGAAGAAGAAACAATAGCCCAAAGACAAGAAGCCTCCAAAGTTAATTGAGTCTAGTATGACCAAATCTGATAGTTGGTACAAGTAAGGGGAGGGATTCTGGAAGCCATCAACACCAAGAATCCAAACCTCCTCAAGAAAGACTAGAGGAGAGGGTGGGTGGGAGATCCAAGCACTGGAGAAGAAACTGTAGAAGGAGAAGCAGGAGAGAAATCTCATGAAACCATGTCCTCTGACAAGAATCCTTCTCATAAGAAAGGGGCTGAAAAAATCAGCAAATCCTCCTTTCAAGCTATGCACAGCAAGAAGAAAGGGATGGAGGGTGGAAAACTAAAAGGAGAGGAAGAAGGAAGATCTCTCCAAGCTCAACACCTAGAAGAGGGCTTCAGCGATCCAATCAGCAAAAAATATCATGAATCTTTTCTTCTACATTGAAATCTGTAGAAGACGTAGCAAAATATCAAAGCCTCTGCTCCAAAACAGAAAATGCAGCTCTCTCCTACTTACAGGTCACCGTTTTGCTCTGATACCATGAAAGAAACTGAAGCAAATAGAAAACATAGATGTAGGCCCAGGCATAGAAGCTAAAGTACAAGTATTTTATTTAAACTACTGGATGTCACATTTTTTTAAATAAAAAACATCTTTATGATAAAAAGCATGACCCATTGTAGTCAAAAAACGTCTTTATGATAAAAAACGTGACCCTTTGTGGTCTTTATACATATAAAAATGATTGTAACATGCGGACACTTTGGTGGAGATCAGTAACTTCAATGCTCAGAAATCATCACACTTGTCGAGATGAATTAATGCACAAAACTAAATGTAGATGTGCAAAAAAATAGAGAGAGAGAGGGAGAAGAGGACATAGTATTGGGTCCCGAATACCCTCTGTAGGGCCCCCACCATGAATGGTGTATTTGTTTTTATTAGAATGATGCAAAATTGAAAATAAAAGACTGATTGAACTTGTTTTGGCTGAGATAGATCTCTGCCCTTGACCTTCAATACTTCACCCTTGCGTTAGCTTCTCCTCCCTTGGCTATTCTGGCCCTTGAGTAGCTACAGCTCCTTGTGAATTATGAGATGAATGGATTGATTTTATGCTATCAGTATTTATAACCCTTCAAGGTGCTACTCGACTGGTATAAATCTAGGCGGCTCATTAAAAAGCCTCACGAATGCATTAAATAATATTTAACGCTATTAAAAACCTGCGCATCACACCTAGGGAGGGCTGGCCACTATGCGCCTCTGATCTCGCTGCTTGGCAGCCAGATCAGAGGCGCATCCCACACACTAGTTGCTTGGCAGCCAAATCAGAGGCGCATCACACCTAGGGAGGGCTGGCCACCATGCGCCTCTGATCTGGCTGCTCGGCAGCTTGTGTGGGCTGCTGGGCAGCCTGTGTGGGCTGCCTTACACCTGGCCTACAGCCCTCTAGGGGCTCAATATCCTGTCAAGACTACCTGTCCAGGGGCCCTAAGGATGGCATACAGTCCTTCCAGCCCATCCCATGGCTAGTGGGCATAGCCAAGGCCTTCCTGGCCCCTATGGGTGTGGTTCTACACCTCTCCCATGCCCACATATCTGTGCTTGGGGTAGCCCTATGGGCTGGCTCCTTTCCTATATGCAAACTCTAATTGTCTACACAATGGTCTGGCATCCAGTATCATACCACATACACAGAACCGCTGACATCATTCCAGAGGGAGACTCACAGCGCAGACTATCATTATTTCATGTGCAGGGACAATGCACACCTGACCTTGGACGCATGTGTAGGACAATGCACACGTGACCTCGGATGACTGGAGTGGGACCCTCGACTGGGCTCACATGGGACCAGTTTTCCACCCCAAGTCCTGCACCTTATGTACACATATGTCTATGTGGCATCCAAGTGCGGGATGCATGTGACATGCCCTTCTACTTAACTTGATAGAAGCTCCATAGCCTCCAAATAATCCGTCAATAACGTCGGATAGTTGTCACGAAAAACTCTTTGTCAAGCCATACCGCTTCGTGGGTCCCTCAGTCCTAAAACTTTGTGACTGTCTTTGCTTTTGGCGTGAGCCATGCTTGAAGCGGTGCAAAAGGATCTATTCAGGAACCATAACTTCAGCTTCATGATGAGACTGATATTTGGTTCGGCCTCGTCTTTTTAACTCTACTGAAGGGATCGGACAAGGGATCGGACCTACATATGGTTTTAACCAACTAACGTGGAACACATCGTGCCAACTCTGGGCATCGCTTGCCCAGAGTTGGCACGGACCTACATATGGTTTTAACCAACTAACGTGGAACACATCGTGCCAACTCTGGGCATCGCTTGCCCACCTATTTCAACCTTTGCTTCATAATCCAAAGATACACCCAATCCCCTTCTGAAAACTTCATATCCCTTCGGTCTTTATTGGCCTGTCGAGTATAGGCCTCTTGCGCTTTAGCCAACCTATCCTTTACTGACTCCAAAATCTCCATGTAAGACTCTGTCAATCTATTCGCTTCAGGGTACTGAAGATGAGGTTTTGGTCAATAGCGACTGGAATGGTCTTCCAAACTGCCTCATATGGAGTCCTACCAATAGCTGAAGAAACAAAATCATTCAAAATAGCTTGAACTAAAGGCAAATAAGATTCCCACTTACCTTGTTGATCGTGTTTATAACACTTCAGCACATCAAAGGCCAATTGGTTGTAGATTTCTGTTTGGCCATCCGTCTGTGTGTGAAATGCATTGGAAAAAATCAATTTAGTACCAAAGCTATCAAACAATGCCCTCCAAAAATGACTAGTAAACTTGGCATCTCGGTCTGACACTATGGTCCTAGGAATCCTGCCAATTGGGTACCAATGCCGAATGAGCAACTGGGCAACATGCTCGATGATCACATTGGCCCTGCATGGAATAAGCATAACAAATTTGATAAATCTATCAACTATAGTTAAGCACACTGAATATTACGCTTGCCCAAATTGGGAGACAGATTCGTGACAAAATCCATCGAAATATCTTGGAAAGGTCCCTTCGGAATCGGCAAGGGTTGTGACAACCCTATCTTCTTTCCACGAGGAGCTTTCACCTTTTGACAAATATCACAGTGTTGTACATATGGAAACACATCTTGCCTCATCTTTGGCCAATAATATTGCCATTCCAATTTCTCCAAAGTCGCATTCATGCCCCTATGACCACCAGTAATGGCGTCATGGGCGTCATGGAGAAGAGTTGCCTTGAACGACTTCATGAGACACAATTGACCTTTATAGAAAAGCCAACCATCGCATATCAAAAAGTGGCATGGTCCTGTGGCATCCAATGCATGTTCCCACTATGTACCGAATTCCTCGGAATCTGCGTATGTGTGCTTCATGTCATTGAGTCCCGTACCAAACAAGGTCAAGTCTAGTGGTCTAAATCAAAGTCACTTGTCCCTTCCTGCTCAAAGCATTGGCCTTTCCTAGAAGGTACTCAATCATACCACCAAATTGCTGGAATATCTAGCTCCATCGGTGCTGTCAGTCACTCCACTTTACACTTGGCATTGTCTGAATCCAGTGTCTGAATCCAGTGTCTAAATCCAGCATAATGCCTGATGGTCAGTGCGAACCTCAAAGTCACAGCCATAAAGAAAATGTTTTCAACGTTTCAAGGCCTATATAACTGCGAGGAGTTCAAGATCATAGACTGAGCAATTCTTTTTTGCGGGCAATAACTTATGAGATATGTAAGCTACTGGATGACCATTCTGTTGTAATACACCTCCAATTGTGATGTTACTTGCATCGGTGATCACGTGAAATGGCTCATCCCATGAGGCAAGTACTAAACAAGGCACTTCTGATAAAGCCACCTTGACGTTCTTGAATGCCTCCAACGCTCCTAGAGTCATTCGAATCTGTTGCCTTCTTGTCTTGACACCTTTTAGCAGCTCGGTGAGATCCGTCGAGAGGTCAAAAAACTTGTCTATGAGGGTGGAGTATGCCTGGCATATACCCACAAAGGTTTTGATGTCATAAGCAGTCTGAGGTACTTCCCAATGGACAATCTCAGCCACCTTAGCTGGATCAAGTCGAATGCCTTCTGCACTAATTATATATTCAAGATAATGAACCTCAAATAAATAAAATTATGACTTCTTCTCATTGACGTAAAGCTCATTGCTTTCCAACAACTTTGGTACTTTCTCCACATCAATGTCATGCTGCTCAATTGTAGCTGAAAACACTAGTATGTCATCTAGAAATATGAACACACACTTTTCAATCAATTCTCAAAACACATGCATCATCATGCGGTTGTCAAGCCAAAAGGCATGAGCACAAATTCATAGTGGGCCCATTCTGTACAGAAGGCTATCTTGGGGATGTCTCCCTCAACAATCCTCACCTGGTGGTACCCACTCTTCAAATTGAGTTTCGAGAACACCTTAGCCACATTTAGCCTCTCGAGAATATAATCTATTAGAGGCATCGGGAATATACTCTTGATAGTCAGCTTATTGAATGCATGATAATCGACAGACAAACGAGAAGACCCATCTTTCTTCTTGACAAACAGGATCAGTGCTGCAAATGGTGACACGTTGGGGTGGATGAAGCCAGATTGCAACAATTCTTGGAGTTGGTGGTCCAACTTCGATTCCATTGCCTTGGAGAGGCAATATGGAAACTTGCTCAGGGGTTTCGAGCATGGGATGAGATCGATCTTATGGTCCTCCAGGCTAGACAGGGGGGGAGTTGGGGAGGGAGATTGTCTCAAAGAAAAATCTTCTAGAACTTTTCATGGAGAGCCAAATACTTCTTAGAAGCACTTGCCACCGTCTGAGTAGTCTGGATGTAAATCATTGCATGATATGCGCCTTTTCTGATTGCTCGTTTATCTTGCAAGTGGCTTATGAGCAAAAAGTTCAGGATTCCTGGCTCACACGTAATGGTCACTCGGGCGTTTGACACATTTCGATTAATCTGGAAAGTGTGTTTGTCCCACTTGATATCAGGAAGAAACTTGTGAAACCCCTGAATGCCCAATATTATGGCTGCTCCTACAAGAGGAGCAACCATAAAATCATGCACAAATTCTATGTCCTGAATAACTAGTTTAGCACCTAGAGCTTCATACTTGATGCTCGTTGTCATGTCTGTGCTAAAACCCTCAACTTGCTTGTCCACCAAAGTCAAGACAAAATGGGCATGCTGAGCAGCTTGTTCCATGACCACATCCTCCGTGCCGCCACTATCAAACAAGGCAATGACTCTCTGACCACCTATGAAGCCAAAGGTCTTAAGCAATTCGTTGCACTCATACCCCTGGTCATGGGCACCTTTCTGCTTATCTTTGAGCTCCCGGCGGCTAATGATTGCTCCAACTGAAGCATTGGGATTCAAAGAACTAGGGACAACCACTGGGGTCTGTGTAGGAGCTAGGCTCACCACAGAAGCTGTGGAGGTTGAGGCGGCGGTCTTTGGAGTGGTAGCCTTCTTAGGACACTCCTGAGAAGTGTGTCCTTTTTTGTATGACAAAAGAAACACCTACCCTCCTCCTTGTACTGAGCAATCTCCTCAGCACTCAATTTGCCACCTGTCTTGCCTGCCTCCGCTTTTTGGTCTGACAACGCATTGGTCGAGTTCTTGGAGCCAAAGGCTCCCATGCTCTGTCTTCGGGAAGAACCCGCCTGGTTCTAGCCTTTACCCGCCGAGGTGGTAACATTGGGAGTAGCTAGCTAGGAAGTCTTGGGCTTGCTACCATTATGCTTCATTTTATCACTCTGCACAAGCGAGAGTGCGTCTTCGAAGGTGGCTGGCCTAAACATGCGCACCTCCCACTACATTTGCATGTCAAGGCCATACAAAAATTTCCCTTTTTTTTCCCTTATCAGATAAGCCTAATTGCAAACATAAGTTTGAAATTCTATTGGCAAACTGAAGGACTAGTTGCACGTTCGGACATGCTCCCTTGAACTTGTATTCGAGTTGCTCAAGGTGATGGGTTGGTAGAAATCGCTGCTTAAGATCGCGAACAAACTCGTCCCAAACATAAGCTGCCATACCTAATCTAGTGTGGGCATGAGCCCACTGGGTCCACCAAGGAATGGTCTCACCTTCCAAGTACCAAAACTGGCTAAGATCACCCTGTCAATATTATTCTTTCTAACTGCAGCAAAGTAAGCTTCAAATTGATGCAACCATGAATAAAGAGTTGTGGGGTCGAGTTTACCATTATACTTACTGAAATTCATTTTCTCAAGAAAATGATTCGAGGAAGCCGTTGTTTTCACTCTTGCATCCAAAGTCGCAAGGAAACGCTCATGTTCCACGCATTGCCTCGCTTCATCTTCACGTTTTTTTGGATCTCCAATGCACACATCTACAACTCAAGCATCAAACTCGGCTATGGTCGTGACCCTTCGAGAGGGTCCTTGTGTAGAGGATCTGGAATCTAGGATACGGAAGGAGAGGGAGGAGGAGACAGAAAACGCGGCACTGGAGAGCAGGTGTGCTCTTACAGGGCCAGTATTTGCACCCTTTGCTCTTCCACCAACTTGGTACTTTGGTCTGCGATTGCTTGCATCATCTGTTGGAACATCTCTTGAACACTCATGCCCTAGCTGTTTAGGCTGCCTGGTGCACTTTGGTCCCAAGGTTCTTGGTCTCTCTCGTCTCGTTGAAGCTCGCCAAAGTAGGAAAACACACTTCCTTTCTAGAGCGCAATATGACCATCCACTATGTGTGCGGGAGACTTCCTAGAGGCTTCCAATGGTTGAAAACCAATTGTCCTTCGAGGGACAGGAGTCACTCCGAAAGGGGTGGTCCATCGGAGTCTGAAAACCAACCACACGAGCGAGAAAAATTTCTAGTTTCTTGTTGTTGAATCTTTACACTTGAAGTAGGCTCTGATACCACTGTAACATGCAGACACTTCGGGGGAGATCGGTAACTTCAATGCTCAGAAATCAGCACACTTGTCGCAATGAATTAACGCACAAAACTGAATGTAGATGTGTAGAAAAATAGAGAGAGAGAGAGAGAGGGAGGGAGAAGAGGACACAGTATTGGGTCCCGAATACCCTCCCCACCATGAATGGTGTATTTGCTTTTATTATTAGAATGATGCAAAACTCAAAATAAAAGACTGACTGAACCTGTTTTGGCTAAGATAGATCTATGCCCTTGACCTTCAATCCTTCACCCTTGCGTTAGCTTCTCCCTTGGTTGTCCTGGCCCTTGAGTAGCTATAGCTCCTTGTGAATTATGAGATAAATGGACTGATTTTATGCTATGGGTATTTATACCCGTTTAGGATGCTGGTCGGCTGGTATAAATCGAGGCGGCTCATTAAAAGCTTCATGATTGCATTAAATAATATTTAATGCTGATAAAAACTTGTGCATCACACCTAGGGAGGGCTGGCCACCATGTGCCTCTGATTCTAGCTGCTGGTGGGCCAACCTCTGTGGGCTACTTCACACTTGGCCTAGAGCCCTCTAGGGACTGGATACCCTATTGACTGCCTGTCCAGGGGCCCTAGGGCTGGCATACAGCCCTTCCAGCCCATCACATGATGGTTGGTAGGCACAGCCACTTCATGGTCCCTATGGGGGTGATTCTACACCTCCCCCATTGAAAGATCCCAGCCCCCTCTTCTGCGCAATGAATTTTGGGGTGCTACAAGCGGAAGTAGCACTTCTTGCGCAGGGTAGAACCTCTCTCGGGGCCTCACCCATGGATATCTGGACAAGAGACTGATCCCTCGGTTCTTCCAAAATCGAACCCAAAAAAACTTCCCTCGCCCACCAGCAATATAAGTGATTTCTCCAGGGTATTTTATTCTAACGTAGTCAAGGTCTTAACTAACCAAACTGATTCGACCGAACCCGTAAGTCTCATGGTTAGATCAAGGAAGAGACTTGCACTTGGATCATAGAGACCAATGCTTTTTTCCTCGTCAAGAGGCACATCCGTTGATTCTTTTTTCCATAGAACAAGGACTATCCGGGATTTACTTCATCTATCATAACATAACAGAATTGAGTCTCATTTTAGGGATCCATCAGTCTAGCCTAACCCTATCCAATCCCCTGGATTAGCTAATCGCCCAATCACTGTAATAATAGGATCCATTTAGAAATTTGGTTAATTTTTACCTCAGGTACCAGGGGAAAAGAGTTCCCAGGCCCCTTAGCCGGCGCTTCAAGCAAACTTCAAGATAGTCACACCACTTACACAACCAATATGAAATTGCTTGTTTCACAGATTCAGTTGTCTTTAAATTAATGAAACCATAGAATCACTGATCATAATCCTCCAAAATATCTAGCTTGAATTCTAATTTCCAATCATTCCGTCATCTCATCGATGTACCTATGGCATCATTGGCAACCATAACGCTCACCACCTGTTCACTCAGGGGCCTTTTCAATAGTTCCTAGCTCATAGTACCCTAAAATATAATCACATAAGAAAAATCCAGATGGACTCTCCGTTGAAGATCAGCAAAAGATCAGCAAGATCAACCAACAGATCCATATAAAAGAGCCATGGACTTGTCCATTGAGGACCAGCAAGGCCAATCAACCAACTCCATACCCAAGTTCAGAAAACAACTCTAACTCCTTATTCCATTTTCTTCCCAGATGCACGCATGGGTATCTTAGGCAACCCCAGAGCCCGAGCACCGTATGGTTAGCACCCTCTCGGCTCCTTCGCGCAGGTCACCTAGCGCTTCACTCATAGGCCGCTTCCTTGGTCCCTCATCCACCATACCGGAAGCTCACCATTTAAATTGAACGGAGGCTGATCATCAAGACCTCGGCCGAGACCTTGCTACGTGAGATGTCCTCCATTAACTCTCCGTCAAACAGCTCTTGTAACTTTATCGCTTAGATCTCTACGACCTCATTCACAAGCTGGTCAAAATGCTTCCCCAGCATTCTTTACATAAAACAATCATTTAAAAATAGGTTATAAATACAGTTTCTTAACGAACTCTCATCTTTCCACATTGTTCCACATCATTTCTCGTTATTCCACATTCTTCTACATCAATTCACATTGCTTATTCCACATCCTGTCATATATATTCCCATTGTCCTTCATCCATTCTCATCTAATCACATCATATTATATCTCATCACATCTATCCACATCTATCCTCATCACATCTCATCCATTCATATCACATCACATCTATCTACATTCAGATCCACATCACCTCCACATATCATCACATCACATTCACATCTATTTACATCACTTCACATCCATTCACACATCTACCCAAGTCCACATCACATCACATCTCATCTATCCACATCATATCTCATCCATTCATATCTAACTAGATCCACATCACATCACCACATCCACTCACATCTCATCACATCCATTCACATCCATCACACCCATCCTCATCTTATCACATCTCATTCACATCCATCCACGTCACATCTCATTCATTCCATCCACATTACCTCACATCCACATCCATCCACATTACATCACATCCACATCCATCCATATCACACCACATCCATTCACAGCTCATCACATTCATCCACATCCATTCATTCATTCACATTCACATCTATCCACATCCATTCATTCATTCTCATGCATATCTATCATATCACATCTCATTCTCATCCATTTACATCACATCACATCCTTTCACATATCATCACATCTCATCACATTCACATCCACAACCATTTACATCACATCATATCTCATCCACATCTCATTATATTCATATCCACAACCATTTACATCATATCACATCTCATCACGTCCACATTTACATCACATTGGATCTCAATTATCATGGGAATTTTCCCTTTTTGTATAAAAATAAATCTACCAAAATTTACTCTTTTCTCATAATCAATTAATTATGCATAATTACAAAAAAGTTATTTCTCATGAATATGATAAAAATCATTCTTTTTGCATAGGATGTCCAATCCTAGAATATGGTAGGAAGTCCTCTTTTAGCATTATGCATAAAAATAAGATATGTATTATTTTGTGAAAATTTTGCCATAGCTTCGCTACTATTACTAATAATTCTCAGAAAAAAAATTCTAAAAGAATAAAAGCTTGTAATGAAAATATGATAGTAGTTCCTCTTTTATGCTTAAAATCAAACTATGAATTTAAATCATAATTTTATAAAATTAAACATAACTATGATTATCCCACTAGATTAAGGCAATTTCAACATTCCTCTTTTTCCCAAATTGTTAGGATAATGCATTTCTCATTTAGAATAAATTAGAGTAGTTTTCAACTACTCATAAACAATCTAAAAGAATTTATCACTATTTTAATAGCACAAAATCATGAAAATATCATTTCCTTAGTCTCTAGCTTATCAAACCTAGAGTTTAGCTTTGAATTAAGAGACTATCATTGAGAAGCATCCTTTTTCAAGTGATTTAGCCAAGATGGCCTTTCTTGAGAGAGAGAGATTTACTTAAAGAAAACATTACAATTTAAGCATAAAGGTTAACTTAATGCTAATTAAACATTAAGAAGCTTAGGAAAAGCTTGATTTGAATTAAAACAATCATTTTGAAAGCTTCTCAAGCTTGAGAGAGATTGAGAAGAAGAAAGTTATTGAGAAAAAATGGAAAAAACCATAAAATTTGATTTTACCTCCAAGCTTGGCTTGATTCTTTAATTGCAATGAAGCCCCCGACCAATCAATTGGTCCACCAAGAGGAGAAGAGAAACTCCAAGAGTAGTTGTAGAGAGAGAGAGCTCCAAGCTCCCAAGAAAGAGGAAAATTTAAGGGATAGCTGGCATGGTATAGCTCCAATATTCAATTACAAATGACTGAGGGTCTATTTGTAGTAGGTGAGGGAGGCCACTAACCAAGTCCAACTAGGTTCTAGAATTTTCCAGGTTCAGTTTGACTCAATTTGGACAAGATTCGGACTAGTTTGACTCCCATTTTGATTTGGTTTGATCCAGGAGAGGGGAGAGATAAAAATATCACAATTTTTTTGAATTAAAAACTCTTCCACACATGTGAAAGAGGTGCCTACCTCAAGAGTCCCCCTTTCCTTACCAAGGTATCAAAAATGCATCATTATTCTAAAATATCTCTTTTTTTTAGTAATATCTCATAATTTTTAACTAATAAATCTTGCATTTACTCATTTTTGGGTATTTTCTTTTATTCTTTTGATTTATCTCATCCCAACACTTGGATTAATCCAATTGGCCCATTGGAACCTTAATTAGACCATAATCCAAAAAAATTTGAAAATGTTGACCCTTAGGCTAAGGTCCCTTATACCATTTTTAATTAATTCCTAATGCACAATGGAAAGTCCATTTTAGACACTAGGAGGATTTTTATATCCAAAGATATCTCAATTTTATATTATCTCTCTCTAGATATTTTCTCTCTCTAGGTCAAAATAGGGTAAAACAAGATCTTTCTTCTATTTCAGAGAGGGGAATAATTACAAGAACAGAATGGGAGGTTCTTACACATTTACACTAAAGGTGGAGGGAGGAATCTTACACCCATGCCCACATATCTATCCTTGGGGTAGCCCTATGGGCTGGCCCCTTTCCTACATGCAAACCCTAACTATTTACACATTGGTCTGGCATCCAGTATCATACCAGATACACAGAAGCACTGACATCATTCGAGAGAGAGACTCACAGCGCCGACTGGCACTGTTTCATGTGTAGGACAATGCACACCTGACTTGGACGCATGTGCAGGAGGACAATGCACACTTGACCTCCGACGCCTAGAGTGGGACCTGGCTAACTTGTCCTGGACTAGGCTCACATGGGACCAGTTTTCCACCCCAGGTCTTGCACCTTCTGTACAGATATGTCTACATGACATCCAAGTGCGGGATGCACGTGACAACGATTTGATAAGGTCTTCGTGGTTGGGAGTTCATGCGGAAGCTAGTCATTGAATTCTCTGCACACAAGCGAGTGAAGCTCCCCGCCCACACCTCTCTGTCTCTCTCTCCCCGCCTCTCTCTCTCTCCCCCTCTCCCTGCCTCTCTCTCTCTCTGCGCCTCTGTCTCTCTCTCGCTTCTCGGCTCTCACCTACCCTCCTGGCTCTTGCCTCTCACCTACCCTCCTCATCCTTGCCTCTCACCTCTGCTCATTCATGCCAGGCCTGGTGTGCAGGGCCATGGTGGTTACCGCCAAGCCATGGTGATTACCTCAGATAGGGGGCCTGCCTTGTCATAGCTGATGATACAAATGCAGGTGGTACAGATGACCTAGCCCTACCAGTGATCCACGATGCCAAAGAAGTCGTATGCTCGTGCCTGGAACAAAGCTCGAGCTCATGGGAGGTGTTCCTCCTAAATGAAATCGATAAGCTACGAGAGGAGACTGGCAAGCTAAAGGATCAGCTCATTGAAATTGAAACCCGGCTGACCTCCCTTGAGTTCAGGCACTTCAGGAGCAAATTCATGCAGCCAAAGCAGAGTTCATTGAAGCTACAAAAGGTATGGAGCAGCATCTTACCGCAAAAATCACGTCAACCATCAAGGAAGAAGAACTTTGAGAAAGCGTTCCTGAGCATCTTCGAGTAGGTGGACTTCCGGAGGGTTGGGACGAGCAAGAAGTTAGAGAGCAAATGGAAATTGATGAAGATGAATGCATCTCAGACATAGAGATTATGAGGAGACAACTCAGTAAGGCCCTCCCCCTCATTGATATAGGCAACCCATGGACCATTGTCAAGAAAGGGAAGCATGCCATTGCAAAATATCACAATAAACAGGACAAGATCCAAGTTCTCCGACAGTCCATATCATTGCAAGGCACTAGGCTCTGGCTAGCTGATGAACTCACTCCCCTATAGCTTAAAAACAAAAGTGCAAAACTCGCAAAGTCCAAGCAGCCTGCCAAGCTAGAAAGTGGGTAGTCTACTGTGATAGAAGGGCAATAATCGAGGACTTCCGTAAGCCTAAAATCCAACTGACTAGCATTCTAATGTACCATTGGCATTTTTTGTATCATAGATAGTTGTTTATCATCCTAGGATTTCCATTAATCTTTTGCTTGTGCCTAAGTGCACCCCGAAGTGGATTGTAATGACTGTGAGATACCGGTTTTTGGTCCCATATGCCTTCAAGGCATTTCGTGGATGTTAATATGACTTTCTTTCTTTCTTTCTTTCTCCCCGCCTTCTTGAGACAACATAGGCCCCAGCCACCCCGCCCCTCCCTCGGCAACCGACCATCACCAGTTTCTTCTGGACCCAGAAGGTGGAGGACACCGACATAGTGGATCTTGTGGACCCTCCATGAGATGCTATGGACCTACCTCACCTGAGAGGAGTTACCTTGAACCAAGCCTCTGCACTCCAGCATGCCCGATGCCCTCAACCCCCCCATCGGCCACGATCACCTCATCAGCTCAAAATCCAGGACATGCTCCAGTGCCCCATCAAGCTACCTTTCCTCGCAACATAGCTGAGGGAGACCTCTCAGCCATACTCGTCGTCAGCCCCATGCTTGACATTTTGGAGAGTGGTATACCATCTACTCTCGAAGCTGATGTTGCTCCCATGTTTTTATGTTCTTAGTATTCCATGATGAGTTTCCATGGACACAATTTTGTATCACCCCAATGAGATAGCTATATTTATGTTTTCTTTTTGTTTTATTTTCCATTCCATGATGAGATATGCCATGGACATTATTGTATCACTTTGGTCTCATAGGCCCATTGGGTCTTTAGTAGACGCTTAATATATCTTTCTTTCTCTCTCTCCTCCTGCTTGTCTCTCTCTTCATTGCCTACATTTGTCTCTTTGCCTGCATCTCTCTGCCCCTTGCATCTTTCTCTCTCTTTGTTGCTTCCATCCCTGGGTCCCTTGCATCTTTCTCTCTCTTCGTTGCTTCCATCCCTGCGCCCCCTGCATCTTTCTCTCTCTTCACTGCTTCCATCCCTGCACCCCCTGCATCTTTCTCTCTCTTCACTGCTTCCATCCCTATGCCCCCTATTTCTTTCTCTCTCTTCGTTGCATGCATCTCTCTCTTTGCTTGCATCTTTCTCTCTCTCCAGTGCCTGCATTTGTCTCTTCGCCTGCACCCCTGCATCTTTCTCTCTCTTCGTTGCACCCCCTGCATCTTTCTCTCTCTTCGCTGCTTCCATCCCTATGCCCCTTGCATCTGTCTCACTTCACTGCGCCTGCATCTCTCTCTTCTCCTCCATCTTTCTCTCTCTCCGTCGCTACCTACATCTGTCTTTTAGCTTTCACCTCTGCACCCTCTATATCTTTCTCTCTCTTTGTTGCTTCCATCTCTGCGGCCTCTTTCCCCACCCGCAGGCCCGCAAGGCAGCAACATACCTATCTGCTGCTACTTGTGCTACTACTTGCATCCCCACTTACAGCTGGCTATCTATGGGGGCCACCAGTTGTTGTTGAGGAGCAAAATCAGTACTAGAAGGGGGACCCCTTCAGTCCAACATGGACAGCTCGCCCGGCAACAAGGACTAGAGGTGAGAAGGAGAGGAAATACATCTCGATTTGGGCAAGCACACAGAAGATTGGTGAACTGCATATCAAAACATGCCTGACCACCATTAGAGAAGTATGCAAAATGCAAGATACGGACATTGAGCACCTACAAAAGAAGCTTGGAGAGAACAAGGATAGTGATGACCTTAGGCATGAGTTGCATGCCTCCATGCAAGAGGAGATGGATAGGTGGAAGGCAGACATGAAGGCATACATGGCAACTCAGCTAAGCAAGATGTAGGTGCTATGAGGAGCTTAGTGATGCAAGGTGTTGCTACACGTGGTAATTTCTTAGCCATGGTACAGGAGCATCTCACTCAAAGGACCATTGCAGAGTAGGTTGTACATGAGCCAAGGAGGTAGCGTTCATGTCATCCTAGAGCTTACTAGGTCCTCTCAGATGAGGATTAGCCATCATGTAGCAAGTGGTAGCACTCCATCACACACATCCTACATCATCCGATGGAGGTGAAACTTTACGAGTGAGGGGAGAGTAGCCCTATGGATCCACTTGCTGCCAAGTGGGTGTGATGTCCTACCCAAACCCTCTCTCTCTTTTGCATAAGGGAACCCTTGAGCACTATCCAAAAAAGAGCGAGTGGCAACACACTGTCACAGATGGATTCATCACCCAAGGAGGAGAGGACATAGAGAGCACGATGGTCTCGCATCGATAAGCTTATTTTGCAAGCTAGATAGGTGGCCTTACACCCCCAGTTAGAGCAAGGAACTTGGTAGACCGGCACCCAGCATCTGAAGTCAATGGAGTAATGTGTACATGGTCGCTTTGCTGCTTGGGTCTACACTGACCTCTGCTTATGGGAGATGAGGCATAAGCATAGAGGTGCTATGATTGACTAGGAGCTTAGTGATGCAGGGTGCTGCTACACGTGGTGAGTTCTCAGCCATGGTAGAGGAGCGTCTCACTCAAAGGACCATTGTAGAGCAGGTTGTACATGAGCCAAGGAGACAACGGGCATGTCATCCTAGAGCTTAGTAAGTCCTCTTAGA
Source organism: Cibotium barometz (assembly GCF_041138505.1). NCBI lineage: Eukaryota > Viridiplantae > Streptophyta > Polypodiopsida > Cyatheales > Cibotiaceae > Cibotium > Cibotium barometz. The sequence goes on from NC_141067.1 coordinate 31,414,485, forward strand.
TGAGAATTAGCCATCATGTAGCAAGTGGTAACATCCATCACACCCATCTTGCATCACCTGATGGAGGTGAAACTTTACGAGTGGGGGAGAGTAACCCTATCGATCCACTTGCAAAGTCTCACCTCCATCGGGATGCCAAGTGGTGGGTGTGATGTCCTACCCAAACCCGCTCTCTTTTTTTCATAAGGGAAACCTTGAGCACTATCCAAAAAAGAGTGGGTGGCAACACACCATCACACCCATCTAGCGTCTGATGGGAGTGAAACTTTATGAGTGGGGGAAGAGCACTACCATAGACACAATCAAAATGTTTCACCCCTAGAGCGGAGACTGGATGGGTGTGATGTCCTACCAAACCTTCTCTTTTTTGCATGGACACTGTGCAAAAAAGAGCAAGTGTCAACACACCATCACACCCATCTAGTGCCCGCCGATGGTGGGGAAACATTATAAGTGGGGAGAGAGAAGCTCCATGGATGCACTAGCTAAGCTTCACCCCCATTGGACACCATGGCTGTGATGTCCTACCCAAACCTGCTCTTTTTTGCATAGGAGACTCCTTGGGCACTATGTAAAAAACAAAGGGTGGCAACACATCATCTCACCCATCCAATGGGTGTGATGTCATACCAAACTCGCTCTTTTTTGCATAGGGGATTCCTTGGGCACTATTGCAAAAAAGAGCAGGTGGCAACACACCATCATACCCATCCGATATCCGATAGGGGTGAAACTTTATGAGCAAGGGAAAGCATTCCCATGGATCCACTCACAAATTTTCACCCCCATTGGATGCTAGATGAATGCTAGATGGGTGTGATATCCTACCCATACCTGCTCTTTTTTTGCAGGACCCCTTGGGACTATGCAAAAAAGAGCAAGTGTAGCAACACACTGTCACATCCATTAGGGTGAAACTTTGCAAGTGGTAGGAAAGTAGACCCATGGATCCACTTATAAAGTTTCACCCCCATTAGATGCTAGATGGGTGTGATGTCCTACCCGAACATGCACTTTTTTGCATAGGGGACCCCTTCCGCACTATGCAAAAAAGAGTGGGTGGCAACACACCATCACGCACATTTGGCATCCGCCGATGGAAAAAAAACTTTGCAAGTGGGAGGAAAGTATCTCTATGGACCCACTCGCAAAGTTTCACCCCTATTGGACGCCATGTGGGTGTAATGTACTACCCAAACCCGTTGTTTTTTGCAGACTACCTAAGGGTCCCCTATGCAAAAAAGATCGAGCTTCAATATGATATTACACCCATCCGGCGTTGGATGGGTTGAAACTTTACGAGTGGGTACATGGGGTTGCTCCCCCCACTTACAAAGTTTCATCCCCCATCGGACACCGTTTGGGTGTGATGGTGTGTTGCCACCTGCTCTTTTTTGCATAGTGCCCAAGGGGTCCCCTACGCAAAAAGAGCATGTTTGGGTAGGACATCACACCCATATAGTGTTGGATGGGGGTGAAAAATTATAAGTGGGTCCATGGTGCTGCTCCTCCCTCATCCATATTAGACGCGGGATGGGTGCGACGGTGTGTTGTCTCCCGCTCTTTTTTGCATAGTGCCCAAGGGGTCCCCTATGCAAAAAAGAGCATGTTTGGGTAGGACATCACACCCATCTGGCATCAGATGGGGTGACACTTTGTGAGTGGTCCATGGGGCTTCTCCCCCTCACTCGCAAAATTTCATCCCCATTGTCACACCGGCGGATTTTTCTTCTTTGCCTAGTGCGCAAGGGGAATTAGGGGAGAATTGGACTCAATTTTTGGGATTTTTCCTCTAGAGAGAGAAAGGGTGTGGACCAATAGGAAGAGAGTCTCCATAACAAAACTTTTGATAATTAGATATTTTTCATTATATCTTTATATGAATATATTATTGATAGAGAAATAGGAATTACATTTGCAAAATACTTCGACCATGCTTTATATTAACAATTCATTAATGCACATGAAAACTAGAGTGTTGTCAGCTCATTCAATAAAGGTATTTTTTCGCTCTAATTTTTTTTTATTTCATCAGCTCATTTAATGAATGGATTTCCCTCTAAGAATTTTGCACATTTTCGAAGTTCTCTCTTCTTCCATCTTCTTACGTTTTGAAGGTTATCTCTTCTTTCATCTACGTTTGTGCTTGTGTTTGCTTCAATGGCAACCTCACATCCTAGGTGCCCTTGCTCCTCTATTAGAGCTATTATAGTATACAATAGCTTTGATATGGATAATAAAAGGTGGATTCTTATCACCATCTCTATTAGTAGTTGGGTTATGTTACAGATAAGGAAGAGAAAAAATGCAACGAATCAATTCATCTCGATACTTACAAAGGCAGAGTTAAAGATTTTAAGCTATCTGATATAGGTAGGAGCATTAAGTACTTAGTCCTTGCTCCTCTATTAGAGCTATTACAGTATACAATAGCTTTGATATGGATAATAAAAGGTGGATTCTTATCACCATCTCTATTGGTAGTTGGGTTATGTTACAGATAAGGAAGAGCTATTACAATATACAATAGCTTTTATATGGATAATAAAAGGTGGATGCTTATCACCATCTCTATTGGTAGTTGGGTTATGTTATAGATAAGGAAGAGAAAAAATGCAACGAATCAATTCATCTCGATACTTTTACAAAGGCAGAGTTAAAGATTTTAAGCTATCTGACATAGGTAGGAGCATTAAGTAAGTCCTTATACATCATGCCTACATGCACTTAGAACTATATTTATAACATTTGCCTAATGGCATGCCACTCCAAAAACCAAATTGTAAGTCAATTTTTTTTTGGAAGGTTTTACATTATATGTAACGTGTTTCATTTTTATACTTACACTTATCTTGTATTTCTCTGTACAAATATATATTCTTCAAACATGGTAGACTAGCAGCCTATAGACATTATCTAGTGGGAATTTTTGATGAATTTCATGCTTCTTCTAGTGAGAATCTATACAAAGAAAGCTCAAGTAGATCTTTGGCAAAGAGGGGAGTTTTCTTTTATGAAAAATTTTACATGGCACATCATAGTGTTATAAGTTATGGATCTTTGAAAGCATTACCATTTGAAATTCTAGAATGGCCAATACCCACTGCAAAAACAAGTGAGTACTTTAGATTAAAGGTATACCAAGACCTACAAAGATGTATGAGACAAACTGTAGTGGCAAATCGCCAAGGTGAAAATCGTTGTCTTTATGACATTGCATGTTTTTGTTAACTTCTTTTATAAGACGAGGAGGTCAAAAAAACATTGTCAATGTTTATCTATAAATCAGAGAAACGTTTAGATTTCTTAGATTAAAACTGGGATGTGAAAGAATTAAATGGGGTTATTCATACAACAGAATTCTATTATCTTCAAATTTACGATTAGCTCTTAGAATTTTATTCTGGCTAAGTTTTATTGTATGAGCGTTGAGATGGCATTATGTCAATGCAAATCTTATATAGTAATTGATCAAGACTTGAAGGATGACATTGATCTTATTAGAGGTGTGGTGTGAACAATATTAGGTTAAACATCTCCCTATGTCAAGTAAGAACAGACTTCGCAAATGAGGAGGACCCACAAGCGCCTAATGATTATGTGTTTGAATGCACTCTAACCTTGAAAAGTTTTGATTTCAACAATATGCCATAATCATTATTATTTACATACAATTCTCATTTATTGAAATAGGTACCAAGGAGAAAACAAAGGAGTATTTTAGGTAAAGACATTAATAGGAAGAAAGTTTTCTTGGTGCAACCAACTATGTCATAAGAATCACTACAACTGACTATGATATACATCTTAAAGACATTCAAAAAGAGTCTCTTGTATTCTTGATGGTAAATAGTTAATCATGAAATTATTTTGTATTTTTGAGAGGTAATACAAGAAAAATCAATATATGTTTTTACATTGTCAAATATTTTAGAGCTTTGCTCAAAAAAATTAGGACTATGCTATGTGGCTTGGGAAGTGGGAGGGGAAGCTTGCTATTCTTGGGGTGGTGAAGTGGTAGTGGAAGCTTGCATTTGTCAGGGAGGGGAAGACTACGTTTGTTGCATTTCTTCTATTTAGTTGTGTTTCTTCCATTCGTGCAGTTTGCCCCTCAAATCCTTTAGCATCCAAAATATCGATTATCACACTGTTAGTCGGTACTGTTAGTCGGTGGCTGTTGCTGACTCGAGGTTACCGATTTGATGATGGCCATGGTGCATGGGACAAATGCAACTAGGATATGAGGAGGTTGATCTTGAATATTGTTTATAAAGTTTTCAATTGTCTAGGCCGAACAAGTATAAATCCAATCCTTGTAGCTTGACAATGATGGATTCTACACGAAAGCTAAAAATCAAATACGTAGCATCAAAGAATGAAGAAGGAAGGAAACTAAGATATCATTTCCAAAAAATATGCTTCCTTACCGTTCTTGAGGGAAATTCAAAAATAGAGTGTAGTAACAACATTGCATTGTAGCATACTCTCCACCCCACAGCTATGGCCATCAGATTGCTTATGGATTTTTTATTTCATGAATGATGTCCCTGTTCGAATGATGTCCCTGTTCGAATGCACAGTAGAAAATGAGACAAGTGCTGTGGAGAAAAAAACGAAAAGTGTAGAGAGAGAGAAGCTGTATAAATTCTGCTATATACACATAAACCTTATACAACAGGAAGTGGGAGACCAAGGGTGGTATACCCCCCACTATTGAGATATCGAGCTCAGCAGGTGCTATGGCAGACATTGATGACCCACCTGGGTGATAGCTTCTGCATCTACACCACTGGCATGGTTCGTAAGATTACGAGTGATATGTGACCAGTGGGATGAGAGGCTATGTAACAGCCATTTTGTATTACTATAGACTGGCATAGTTATAGCACCAGGTCATTTAGTCGGGTTCACATTATGGACCGACCCTTGTATGTTGTAGTAGTTGAGTACTAACCCATATAGTGTGTACTCTTATCTTTATGTTATGTTGATTGAAGAAGATAGAAGAAGCTTCAGCTATCCATCTCTCTCTTGTGTCTTGCTCTCTCTTGTGTCTTGCTCTCTCTTATGTGTGTGTGTTTGCTTGCTAGGGTTTGAAGCTCTGCCTCTCCCCCCACATTCACTTTATGGTATCAGAGCCTGGTATGTGTCAGAGCTAAGGAGGCAAGCAAGAGGCAAGAACAAGCAAGGAAGGAAGCGGTACTACATGGGTAAGAGCATCATCATCTCTTTCCTCTTCTTGGTTTAGGTACAACACCCCCTCAGTAGCTCTCGGAGCTACACATCTCCGATTGAGGAGCTGTCTTCTAAGAGCGGAGCTATAGGACAGGTATAGTGTCCTATTGGATAAAAACAATTTTAGCTAAGAAGAAGATAGAAGAAGCTTCAGCTATCCATCTCTCTCTTGTGTCTTGCTCTCTCTTGTGTCTTGCTCTCTCTTATGTGTGTGTGTTTGCTTGCTAGGGTTTGAAGCTCTGCCTCTCCCCCCACATTCACTTTATGGTATCAGAGCCTGGTTCGTGTCAGAGCTAAGGAGGCAAGCAAGAGGCAAGAACAAGCAAGGAAGGAAGCGGTACTACATGGGTAAGAGCATCATCATCTCTTTCCCCTTCTTGGTTTAGGTACAACACCCCCTCAGTAGCTCTCGGAGCTACACATCTCCAATTGAGGAGCTGTCTTCTAAGAGCGGAGCTATAGGACAGGTATAGTGTCCTATTGGATTAAAACAATTTTAGCTAGATTCGCATTTCGGCTACCGAGCCCCGTTTCTTCACTACAAGGTATTTTTGGTAGTTTTCTAGTAAAGAGAACTGTTTCTACTCGAAATCTGGTTATTGTAGTGCAGCAGTGCATTTTGGAAGTGTAGACAGGATTTACACATGTATTGTTGATACTGGTGTATGTACATGTACTCTGGTCACATTTGGTGACACACAGGCTATGCTAAAGTACTACTGCTGCTGCAGTAGTTGCATGAGATACTGCTGTATTACAGGTTGCATATAGAAGTTGTCTATTTGCACGTTATTTGATTGCTACAGGAAAACATGTCTGACGGAATTAATCAGATTGTTAGTGAGAAACTGGATAAGAATAACTTCCATGCCTAGAAGTTCAGAATGACCAATTTCCTAATGGTGGGTAAAAGATTTTAGGATTATGAAGAAGGAGACAATGAGGAGCCTCCAGAGTTATTTGAGGATAATTCCACTCCTGTAGATATAAAGGCATTCAAGGATTGGAATCAAGGTGCAAGAAAAGTCATGTAATTGGCTTTCAATTAGTGTCACAGTCACTATGATAGGACACATAATGGATGCAAACACCCCAGCAGTTGCGGTAGAATCTGGTTCAGATATTCTAGACTAACACAAAGGCAAGGAAGTTGCAGTTAAAGCAAGAGCTACTTACTATGCAAAGAAAAGCATGTCCATCAATGAATATGCCTTAAAGATTAAGGGCATTGTTGAATCCCTTGGGTCTATCAATTTATCAGTGAAGGATGATGATTTGGTGAGTGTCTGTCTGAATGGGCTTAGCAAAGAGTACAAGCCATTCAAGACCTCCATTACAGTTAGGGAGAATATTTCCAACTTTTAGGACTTGATATCTATGCTGATCATAGACGAAAAGGCTCTAGGTGAGTATTCTTCTTCACAAAGCAATAACACATCGGAACAGGCCTTCTACTCTAATTTAGGTAGAGGCCGTGGTGGAGACCAAGGTGGTGGTCGACAAGGAAATTAGAATTCTCGACAACAACAATCCAATGATTCACAACAGTAATCATACACAAGTGGAAAAAGGCCAGTCTAGAGGCAGGAGCCAAAGCATGTTCCGAATATTACAAAGAACCTTGTTTCTGTTGGACAAACGGTTGAGCGGGGTCTGCAAGTGAGGTTTAATCCTCAAGGATGTTTTGTGGAAAACTTCAAAAATAAGTATCGCTTGGTTACAAAGGGTAACAAAAATGGCAGGATGTTTACTTTGGATGTGAACATGCCTAAGATAAAGGCAGCCATGTTTGCACATGGAACAGGTGTCATTGTAGATATTGACATATGGCACAAGTGCATTGGTCATGTGAATGTACAATGATTGAAGTCTATGCAGGCCCAAAATATTACTGGTTTGCCAAAGTTTAAGTTTGACAGTATGCATAAGGTATGTGAAGCATCCAACTTGGTAAGCAGGACAAACATGCTTTCCCACATGAAAAGCATGTCAGTGCAAGGCCATTGGATGTCATACATTCAGATGTATGGGGACCGACCAAGACTTTAACAATTGCAGGTTGCAGGTACTATGTTACATTCATTAATGACCACACTAGGAAAGTGTGGGTTTATTTCATGAAGGAGAAAAATGAGGTGTTTGCTCACTTTCAGAGATTTAAAGCCTTGGTCGAGAAGAGAAAAGACATGCAAATAAAATGCCTAAGATCAGATGGTGGGGGAGAATATTTATCCAATGAATCAGCGATTTCCTGAGAAAGCAGGGAGTCAAGAGGCAGTTTACGTGCAGGTACACTCCGCAACAAACAGAATGGTGTCGCAAAAAGGAAAAATAGGCACATTGCAGAAGTGGCACATGCCTTGATGGGGCTGAAAAGAATATGCCACATTACTTTTGGAAAGAAGCAATAGCAACTGTTGTGTACATTATGAATAGGACACTCACTGCAACTATTCATGGTATGACTCGTGAACAGAATTTTATAGGTATAAGACCGGATGTGTCTCATTTCAAAGTGTTTGGGTGTATCGCATATGTACATGTTCCTGAGATGAAGTGAGAACAAAGTTGGATCCAAAGGCAGACAAATGCATCTTCATTGGTTATGCTAAGCATCAAAAAGGTTATAGATGCTACAACCCTACCACTCGTGAGATGCAAGTAAGCAGAGATGTTGTCTTCGATGAGATGAGTAGCTAGTATGCACCAGTAGTGAAGTCAATAGAAGATGCAGATGTTAGAAGTGCTGATGTCACACCACATGTAGAGCAGTAAAAATCACAAGTGCTGAGTAGACTTGGGGAGTCCTCGAGCAGTGGATCCAATGTTAGCCCATGGTCAGGCATGTTGAGGAATGATGCAGGTACACATGTATCATGGAAAGGGAAGGAAAAGGTAGATCAACCTTTTGTGCCTGATCTATCAGCAGCAGGTCACTCATATATGGATGGTGACTCTAGTGGCTCCTCTGAGCAGAGCCTTGATGAGGAGCTTGGCATTCCGTCTCGTGTATTGACAGGTTGAGATATGATGGATATACAACCCATCATTATGCTTACATGGTAAAAGCAATACAGGAGGTTGAGCTGACTTGCTTTGAGCAGGCAATTGGAAATAAGAAATGGGAAGATACCATGGATAAGGAGACGGCAGGACACTGGATGTAAATGCAACATGGGAGTTAGTGCCTTTGCCTAAGGAAAAGAAGGCAATTGGATGTAAGTGGGTGTATAAAGTCAAGCACAATGCTGATGGTTCAATAAGCAGGCACAAGGAAAGATTGGTCGCCAAGGGCTATGCACAGACTTATGGCATAGACTATGAGAAAACATTCAGCCCGATTTACAAGAATGGCAACCATGAAGCTGTCATTGCTATGGCTACAGTGAAGGGTTGGTCTTTATATCAAATGGATGTAAAGAATGCTTTCTTGCATGGTGATTTGCAAGAAGAAGTGTACATGATGCAGCCACCAGGTTATGAGAGTGATGCACATCTAGATTTTGTGTAAGATTCCTCCCTCCAGCTTTTGAGGTGTGTAGGTGTAAGAACCTCCCCTTTTGATCTTATAATTATTCCCCTCTCTAAAATAAAAGAAAGATCCTGTTTTACCCTATTTTGGCCTGGAGAGAGAAAATGTTTAGAGAAAGGTAATTCAAAATTGAGATATTTTTGGATATAAAAATCCTCCTAGTGTCTAGAATGGTTTCCCCTGAAACAAAAATTCAAAAAGAACTTTCCCAATGTGCAATTGGAATTAACTGAAAATAGGTATAAATGACCTTAGCCTAAGGGTCTAGATTTTCATAAATTTTTGGATTATGGTCCAATTAAGGTTCCTATGGACCAATAAGATTAATCCAAATGTAGGGAGGAGATAAATTGAAGAATAAAAGAAAAACCTCCCAAAAATGAGTAAATGCTCACATAAGATGAAGAGTGGACTAAGGACCAAAGAAAACAATTAAAAAACTGAATTTTGACACCTCAGAGTGAGGATCTCCCCTCATGAAGGAGGCACCTTTTTTCTCATCATTACCCCCAATTTTTAACTTAATAAAATGAGATATTTCATCTCTCCTCTCTCCTATTTCAAAACTAGATCCAAAAAGTAAGCTGAAGTGACCCAAATATGGTCAAAAATTGTCCAAACTGATCTGGAAAATTCTAGAATCAGTTTGCTTGGTTAGAGTCTCACTTTTTTCTATAAATAGAAGCCTCCCCCTTTGTAAAAGCTTAATGGTGTTTATGCACTATTACTCTGCTCCTGTCCTGAGCCATTTACATTGAATTTTTTAATAATTCAATTGCTTTTGGCCTAATCCTCTCCAAAGTGAATTGGTGGCCACTCTTGCTTCAAACAAGAGTAGAACCCTCAATCCCTCAAGCCAAAGGAGGGCTTACAAGCTCTATGTAAGTTAATTTTCTTACTTGTTTAATTTTAAATCTATGGTTTTCTTGATTTTCATGTTTTACAGTTGATTGAATTAAATTCAAATGCTATGCCTTTGAGGAAAAGGCCACCCCCTGCTCTTCTTTACATTCCAGCCTTTCTTAATCCTAGAAAGATTAACTAAGGGATTAATTAAACTCTTCTTATTGTTTACTCTCTTCAATTTAGAAAATTGTGTACATTAGAGTTGTATGAATTTACTTTGGGTTAATTTAAGTTAAAAATAGAATGATAAAAATGAGAAATGGTTAGCCATACAAATGAGGTTATGGCAAAATTTTCCAGAATTTTGTGGAAAAGAAAGTTTTTTTTTATGTTATTCCAAAAGAGTGATTCCCACCATTTTTGCATCTAAAAAAAATATTATAATTACTCCATGTACATATTCACCCATGAATATGCATGGATATCACTGATATTAATTATTAAATTTGATTTTTATACATAGAAAGATGCAGAAAGGATTTATTTTTATTTCAAAGTGTTATTCTCATTAAATTTGATTTTTATGCATAGAAAGATGCATAAAGGATTTATTTTTATTTCAAAAGTGTTATTCTCATTAAATTTGATTTTTATGCATAGAAAGATGCATAAAGGATTTATTTTTATTTCAAAAGTGTTATTCTCATTAAATTTGATTTTTATGCATAGAAAGATGCATAAAGGATTTATTTTTATTTCAAAAGTGTTATTCTCATTAAATTTGATTTTTATGCATAGAAAGATGCATAAAGGAAATTTTTTATTATAAAAGCATTATTCTCATAAAAATTAATTTTTATGAATAAAGAAATTCTTTTTTATTTTAAAAGTGTTATTCCTACTAAATTTAATTTTATGCATAAATAGATGCATAAAAGGATTTTTATAAAAGTGTTATTCCAACTGAAGATGATTTTTATGCATAAATAGATGCATAAAGAATTTTTATATCAAAATTAAAATTCTCTTAAATTCTATGTTTAAATTCTATGAGTATTTGATAAATGAATAATTAAATACTCTAAGAGAGAAATTTCTATTGTTTTATATTCACACGGATTGTAAAAAGAGAATTCTAGAAATCTATCGAGATCGAAATATTTAAATAAATGATTACTCTATTCCTCATTGGAAATCGTAATTTAAAAATCAGTTAAGTGAATATTTAAAGAAAGAAATTTAGTAAAATAGTACCTGAATTATCAAACCTTTTCGAGAAAGATAGTTGAGCAAAAATCTTATCCGACTCGAACCTTGAATCGGACTACGACCAAGACCAAACTCTTTCGTCAGTTTTGAGGAAAGAAGGAGTGACCAGTTTTAGAAAATTACACTAAAAACTCCCGCCAAATTTGAAACTAATTTGAGACCCTTCGAATTGATCTGTGGATCAAGGTTATAGAATCAGGGATTTCATTAACGTCTTCACAATTTCGTGATCACGTTAACAAAACCTAGTGTTAACATATTAAAACTTGTGATCACAATGTATATTCACATGACCTGAGAAATGACCTGCCGGAACCCACTACTCCAGTAACACCTCCGGGCTTTTATCTTTCCCGGCGGGCCCGCCGGGATATCTGTTTTCCTGGCGGGCCCGCCGGGATATCTGTTTTCCCGGCGGGCCCGCCGGGAAAGATAAAAGCCCGGCGGGCCCGCCGGGAAAGATAAAAAACCGGCGGGCCCGCCAGGAAAAAGAACAAAAGCCGGCGGGGTACTATTCTGTATATAAACACTGCCCGACACCCATCGTACAACTTTTGGGAAGATAGTCCTTGTTTTGGGGGCGTGATATCTCTCCTCAAAGTACTTGTAGAGCTCTCGAGTTGCTAGAAGTGTCCTCTTGGGAAGAACGTCCTTATTTTAGGGGCTGTCGTCTTTCCTTGTAGGCACTCCTAAGGCTATTGAGCCACTCGTCCTTAGTTCTTTGAACTGGGGGTAGGGTGTGGTTCGTAGCTAATACTTGCGGAGATTTAGGGACAAATTTGGAGTCATTCAGCTTTGCATTTGAGCCACGTACGTAATCTACCTCATTCTGCTTTATGAATGGTTTGATGGAGCCAAGAGTCCTGCTTAGGGGCTTGTATTGGTTCTTGATACTTGATATAGTTTAGAGTAGACAAGGGTCTATTGTCCTATACTAGAGTATTGGGCAAGCATAGATCTTTGATTTTTTTTGTGAATGTTAAAGAAGGTCTATTGTCCTATACTAGAGTATTGGGCAAGTATAGATCTTTGATTGTGTAAAGTATCCTTAATTGGGTACAAAAGGCATCCTTCATTGGGAGTGCAATGTGCATGATAGTTTCGAAGTAGTTTTGTAGTAAGACCTTGCAAGATAGTTTGAAGTAGTTTTGTGTTATGTGATGATCTTTTGTATTTGTCAAGATAGTTTCGAAGTAATTTGTTTGCTAATGTATGTTTTGTTATACGTGAGTGATTTGTTGTTTTTTCATTTGTGTATTCATTGTTATACGCTTGGTTGAATAGGTTATCTGTTGAGATGGAGGACAATGTTGGATCCACCAGTGATACCTCCAATAGAGTCCAAATTTCAAATAGCAGGAAAAAAAAGGCACCTGGGATAGAGTGGCAATATGCAATTAACGTTGGTGATCGATTCATAGATTGGGAGTGTAAGCTATGCCATGCAGTAAAATCAGGTGGGGCTCCTCGACTAAGAGAACACTTTTTAGGTGAACCGAAGAAAAAGTCATGTACCCACCCCTCTGCACCTATAGTGGCCAAACGCATAAGAGAAGAAATTCAAAAGAAAGATTCAAGAAAACATGACACTCCTACCGTTAATGTATCAAGGCAGCAAGAACACTGTTGTTCTAATCATCAAACTCCCGCTACATCGCCTACTTGTACCCCGAACGGCAATGTGCAACCAGAAAGTAATCTACCCAGTGCATCTTCGTGCAAGCGAAACTTTGACGTAGGAAATATACCCATGCGTCAAACTTCATTGCAAGAAATCCTACGTCAAGGTCGACTCGATGATGCACAACTCGTCCTCGCTGAAGCGATTTACTTTTCTGGGAGTGCTATGATGATGGTGGACAGTGACCATTGGAAGAGAGCATGGAAGAAAATTGGTGAGTTTGGACCAGGGTTTTCACCGCCTACGTACCATGCTATGCAAAATGATCTATTAGAGAAATGTTATGCGTCAGTAAAAGAACGTGTACAAAGAATAATTCTTAGCAATATAGAGCTTTCTGGATGTAGTATAGTAAGTGATGGATGGTCTAATGTGCAAAGAAAACCATTAATTAATGTAATGGTTATTTCACCTAGAGGTGAGACTTTCATCCATGCCGTGGATTCAGCTGGTTCAATCAAAATTGGGGCTTACATTGCTCAAGTCATTAGCTCTGTGATAGAGGAAGTGGGTGCCAAGAATGTAGTCCAAGTCGTCATGGACAATGCAAAAAATTGTAAAAATGCATCCAGAATCCTACAGCGACAATATCCACATATTTTTCCAGTAGGATGTAATACTCATAGTTTGAATCTTGTATTAAAAGATTGGTATAAATCTGATGATACCAAATGGTTTGCCTCGATCGTCGACACTGCTCGCCAGCTTGTGAAATTCATGCTCAAGAGACAGAGAGTTTTAGATATGTTTCGACCTCGCATGTCAGTTATGTTAAAGCTTCCAGCGGAGACTAGGTTTTGCACTCACTTTTACACTTTTGAGTCTCTTCTTAGAAATAAAGATGCAGTTTGTGAAACATTTACATGCATGGCATTTCATGACTGGGAGAACACTCAACTTGAAAAAGTGAAAGAGAAAATCAAAGTCTTGAAGGGAGCGCTTACGAGAAGAAGTTGGTGGAACAGTGTGATGGATGCATACCATGTAATGATGCCTGTTATGTATGCTGTACGAAGTCTTGATCAAAGAGCGCCTAATCTCGGAAAAGCATGGATGCAATGGTGGACTGTCCAGCGGAGTTTGGAGTGTCCTGAGAAATTAGAGCATTCAGTGGTGGAAAAGCAATGGCGTGTACCATTCTCCAGTAGACAAAGAAAAGTTCTGTTGAAGTACTTTCATGCTAGATGGATTGGAGCGCACTCGCCACTGCACAGTGCTGCTTACATGTTAGATCCTGAATATTGGAATATGGATTTGATGTCCAACGTTGAGGTGGTGCAAGATTTTTATAAAGTGGTAAACACTTTCTATAATAATGATGATGATCGTGTACAGTGCATAAAGGAGATGACCTCATTTTGGTTGAAAGAAGGTTTATTTTCCAACTCCCTTGTTCAACAAATGGCTAAAGAGCAACCTGCATGGAAGTGGTGGATGATGAATGGTGGTGAGCATTATGCTTTATTGCGCAACCTTGCGATGAAGGTTCTAAGTCAGTGCTCTTCAAACTCAGGCTCAGAAAGGAACTGGAGCATGTATAAATATATTCATAGTACTATTCGCAATCGACTTCTTGCAGATCGAGCAGATAAACTTGTTTACATGTACTGCAATGAAAAGATCTTGCGAGACATTGAAAGCGAAGAGTATGAAGAAGATATGCCCAGATGGATGTACAATTGTGATGATGTAGTAGACGAGAACTTTGATGTTGGACGTACGTTGTGCACCACCCTTGAGATAGAAGACAATTTAGACATTGACTTAGATGAGCTTAATTTAGCAGACGAGAGAGTAAACGGTGAAAGAATTTTGGAGCAAGATATTGACATAGAGGAAGAAGTCACTTCATTAATTTAATAAAAAGTACTTGTACAAATGATCATATTTGAAGAAATTATCAATACAAAAGTAGGATTTGTTTTTCTTAACTCTCATCTTGAAATAAATTACGAATTGCACTCGGAGTTGCATCTAAAGGTCCTGGTGGTTTATATTCGCTAGCCATGCCGAACACTGTATAAATACCTTGATTTATTGGGACATTGCACAATGCACATGTAGAAGTATTTTGCATTTGTCTCACTAAACATATTAAGTGGTAGTAGTGTCCACATGGTAGTATATACTGGCCGCTCCACCCATCGAATACTTTGTAACATATAGGACATTGGGGGGTGGAGGAACTTGTAGCCTCAGCAGAAACTCCCACAAGATCAGGATGTATCAAAAAATGAGAGATGTGGTTTCCTTGGCGCACAGGAGCAATACGTGAAGAGATGCTCTGTACATCTTGGCTGATCTTTGTTAGCTGCTCTTGAATCCCTCTATTGGCCGGGGGAGGAGTTGACGCTTGAGTTAATCGGTCAGCTTCTTTCTCCTTCTCTGCTAACTGGGCCCCTAAGCTTTCTTTAACCTGGTTTAACTCCAGTCCAGCGCCCTCCACCATGAGTGTAAGTTCTTCTCGTGTAAATGTCACTGTCTCTTCACGAATGTCATGGGTGTTGACAGTGGCCTCTCTGGAGGCGAAGTCCACTGGAGTTTGTAAGATAAATTGAGCATATAACATTTTAGCAAAATACAGTGGAGCGTCGGCGTTATGGAGAGGACGTCCGTACACCTCCAAGAAAATGTGCTCGGCATTAGTTTTGATATCGTTGTGGGTGCACCGAGAAATCTTCCATCTTCCCTTCTTAATTTTGCCATCTGGACATGGCCATATTTCCTTTATCATCTCTGTGGTTACGCGTTTGTTTATGTCTTTCCACTGGGCATAAGTTGGATTTGTCCATTTCGATAACCTGCATGCTGTTCTTGTCGCTTCGCGGGCTGTCAGGCCATGTGATAGGGCCTTCATTCGCTCGTATGCCTTCTTGGCTAACTCCTGATGCTCGTTCGCTTGCGCTTGCTCCATATCTGCATGAACGTAAATGACTTTAGGATTTTAATGAATTGTAAAGATCAACGTAAGATAAATTGACCATTACTCTCAAAATCTTGAAGTCAAACACCACGAGAGGAGATATGTATTGCAAAGACTCGATGAGAAATATCCACTTGACTCCAAAAACACTTCAAACAATGCTCGCACATCGAATTTTGAAGAGAAAACATAAACTTAAACACCACAGGAGGAGAGAGATGTTGCAAAGACTCAATGAAGAGAGAAACAAAATTTTGAAACATTGGACACATCAAATTTTGAAGAGAGAAACAAAATGCCATTCCTGAAACTTAATCCCTTGGTATTGTATTATTACAAAGTTGGGGTGAATGCCACCGATAGCTCTACAAGAGGACGTTGCGCCCTCGTAGGGTCAGTATTTAGTGATCTAAAAAATTCAACTACTTGCAAAATTGATTTTCGCTCATTGCGATTAGGCAGGAACATCCAATTTTTGACTCTATGAGTAATAGTATCCATGGTAACTTTGTCATGGGAACTATTATCCATCCACAACTCTTGCACTTTCTTCCAGAAGTCATATAAAGTTTGTAATAAATATCCCAAGGCAAAAACGTCAGATGCAGGAGTGTATGCATCTGCCAAAAATGGATCATAAAGCTCTGGGGCTATCCACGGCCGTTTATTTCGCTCTCTGTCTGCGTAGGAGACTGCCTGTGCCACCTTCTCCGGGTTCTTGTCTGCTTCAAAAACAAAATTGAGAGACACCCGTTTTTTGGGCGCTCTCAGCAGCAACCCCCAATCGATAATACCTATGCGTGGCTTTAGCTCTTTTGTATAATCCAACACTACATTAAAAGGATGTAGGTCGGTATGTACAATACCTGCCATATGTGCTGCCGCTACACCTTCCACCAGGGCATGCATAATATGTGGCATATTTATTACTACCTCTTTTATTTTTTAAAGTTCTAGATGACCTAAAGGGATATTATCAGGCGGGGGTTGTCTCCATCCTCGATCCAAACGAAAAATGGCTCTGGTGAACTCACTGAATCTGAAGGGAACCTTCAGAAGAGTATCACCAAGAGCGCTGCCATTATAGTACGGGAAAATTGTGATCCAAGGAGCCTCTTTTGTAAAGGCAATGCATCGGACAATCGATGGATGTAGCACTTGCATACCCTGCTCTGCTTGGAAGCTCTCGAACTTCGCACTGCCTTCTCCTTTGTAATGCTTTCCGCAAAAAGTGATGTGCTCCGGTAAAAATGATATACCTTTAATTGCATACTCTTTTACTGTTCCAAACACACCGGAGCCAATTGTTCGTCCTTCGTGAAGAGCTTCGTGCGGGATGCCAATAAGATGTGTGCACATAGAATTATAGATGGTACGATTAATGACACCTGTACCACTTGCATCTGCCTGACTTGACATTGCAGCGACGTCCTGGGCAATTCGCACTCTTTTGGGGAGGGACTCTGCATCCAACGCCTTCATGCGCTTGCTCTTGGCCCTTTGCTCGCTCCATACAACGTCCCATAACTGTAGACGTTGCATGTTGGCTTCAGGCGGGGCAGCGTCTCTAAGATCACTGCACGCTACTCGCATGCTCCCCAAAATGGTTCGTGTTATGTGCTGATGGTTGAAATCTGTTATCTTCTATCTATCTAGCAGCTCAGCGTTGCCTCCGCTTCGAAGCCGACGCTGTGCATTTTCCCATATTTGGTCTATGAGATCTCGCATGAGTATCTCAGACTCGTTGATCTTTTTGACGACATCATCAGTACATTGTGATACCGTGATGACCGCTTCAACGCGAATTGCTCGCAGAACAATTTTGCGCTCTTCGAGAGAAAGCATGTTGATCGTCTTCGTAAATCTAGCAAATGTCATTAAACACAAAAAAACAGAATATCAAACATTACTGAAATAAACATCAAGTAAACGTGAGAGAACAGCAACAAGTATATCAATATCGTCAATGTTCATACAAAAATGGAATATCAAATAATTTTAATGAACTCAACATCATCCAATACATCATCAAACGTGAGAAAACAGCAATAAGTGTATCATTACTTATCAATGATCAATCAAAAACAGAATATATCAAACAACATTACTGAACTCAACATCATGCAATACATTATCGAACGTGAGACAACCGCAACAAGCGCATTATTACTTACGAAGTGTATACATTATCGAATGAGAGAGAGAGAGAGAGAGGGGGAGGAAGAGAGAGAGGTGTGACAGATAGAGAGAGGAAAAATTAAATGACATTTTTTATAGTTTTGTAAGTTCCTAAAGAGAGAAAAATAATGTTTTGTAATCCTAAAGCACTCCTCATCTACATACCTATCGTGATAGAGAGAGATGTGAAGTGTATCATGAGAGAGAGAGAGAAAGAGTTGTGAAGTGTATCATTGCAAGAGAGAGAGCGAGAGAGAATTGTGAAGTGTATCATGAGAGAGAGAGAGAGAGAGGAGAGAAAGAGAGAGTTGTGACAGATAGAGAGAAGAAACATTAAATGACATTTTTAATGTTTTTGTGAGTTCCTAAAGAGAAAAATAATGTATTGTTTTAATTTTTAAGTAAATAGAGAGAGAAAAAAGAAATTATTAAAAATTATGTATATTTTAAGAGAAATAAAAAAAAATCATTATCTACACATCTATCGTGTTGTGAAGTGAATCATGAGAGAGATAGAGAAAGAGTTGTGAATTGTATCATGAGAGAGAGAGGGGGGTAAGAAGAGAGAGATTCATATTTTTCGAGTTACGAATCACGATATTATAAAATAAAACGTTTAGACAATATGATGTAAACTTTGATCCTTGAAATACTAATGCTGCGTTAGCAACCAAGTATCGCATGGATCAAACACAATAAAAACAATACAATTCAAATCAAACAAATTTACGACATTTATTCGACCGCGTTAACGATCATATGTCGAAATACGCAAGCAAATTTACGACACTTTTTCGACCGCGTTAACGATCAAATGCCGCAATATGCAAAAAACATTTTATGCACTAGCGAACGACACCAACTTGCCGTGTTAACGACAAAATGCCGCCCGATTCTATGGGAATACCAATAAGATACGAACATACACTGGCCGCGTTACCGACCATATGTCCGCATTTGACAAAGGGAAGGGAAGGGAAGGTGACATCGCCATAACGATACTATGCTTGCCGCGTCACCGACTAGTACCGCTCTACGGCGTGCCATACTTACCATAGGACACAGACTAGCCGCGTTACCGACTAAGTGCCCCAGGGTAAGCACCATTCCGAAGAATGGCCTTACACACACACACCAGTCGTGTGGCGGGCCACCCAAATCCTGCCGCGCATTGCGACAATGGGCGGCTGCCCGCACGAACTCACCCACACACACATCCCTCGTGTGGTGGACCACCCACATCCTGCCGTGCATTGCGACAGTGGGCGGCTGCCCGCACGAACACACCCACATACACACACACACACACACACACACACAAGTTTTTATTACCTGTGTATGCTGTCAGCAATGAAATCCCAAAGGGCCCCCTGGGCCCATATATATAGAAAAATGTACCCCACCGGGATATGTGACGACCCCTCCGGGTCCCGCCGGGTAAAGCAAAAGCCCGACGGGCCCGCCGGGTATAGCAAAAGCCCGGCGGGATTTTTCCCGGTTACCAGGTCGCTTGCCACCGGCTTTTTTGTGAACATGTTAATAACATGTTCACACATGTTATTAACAAAAAAAAATTTTGTGATCACGTGAATATAAAATCCCTATATAGAATTCGAGGAATTTTGGTATGAAATTCAGAATTCCGATCAAGAATTTTTGGGGATACTGATTCAAGAAATACTCCTTGTATTCAAAAGAAAATCAAACTGAAAACTTGCATAGAAATGAGATGTGATGTGAATAGATGTGATGAGATACGATGTGAATCAGATAGCTGTGAATGAATGGATGGATGTAATGTGATGTGAATAGATGTGATGAGATGTGATGTGAATAAATGTGATGAGATGTGATGTGAATCAGATAGATGTGAATGAATGGATGGATGTGAATGTGTATGTGAATGGATGGATGTGAATGTGTATGTTAAGAATGGATGTGAATGTGTATCTGAAGAATGGATGTGAATATGCATGTGAAGAATGGATGTGAATGTGGATGTGAAGAATGGATGTGGATGTGTATGTGAAGAATGGATGTGGATGTGTATGTGAAGAATGGATGTAGATGTATGTGAAAGAATGAATGTGGATGTGTATGTGAAATAATGTGATGTGACATGAATATATGTGGATGTGAAGTGATAAATATGAATGTATGGATGGATGTGAGTAGTCGTACATGTGAACGATTGGATGGATGTGTGTGAATGAGATGAGATGTGTATGAATGAGATATGATGTGGATAGAAGTGGTGTGATATAATGTGGATATAATGCATGTGATGGGATGGTTATGAGAATGAATGTGGTGGATATAAATGAATGAATGTGGTGGATATTAATGAATGTGATGTGATGGATGTAAATGAATGTGATGGACATGAATAGATGTGATGTGATGTGAATCGGGATGTGAATGAATGAGATGTGATGTCATGTGAATCGGAATGTGAGTGAATGAGATGTGATGTAAATTACGATAGATGTGTTATGTGATGTGAACGAATATGATGTGATGAGATGTGGATATGGGTAGATGCGAGTGGATGAGATTTGATGATGAGGATAAATGAGGAAAGCTGTGATGAGATGGAAAATGATGTGATGAGAATGGGAATACATATGAAATAAATGAGGATTGATGTGGAACAATGTGGAAAGACGAGAGTTCGTTATAGAAAGTGTATTTATGACTTGTTTTTAAATGACTGTTTTATGTCAAAAATGCTGGGAAAGCATTTTGACCGTCTTGTGAATGAGGTCGTGGAGACCTATCTGATAAAGTTGCAATAGCTGACGGAGAGTGGAGGACGTCTCGCGTAGCAAGGTCAGTCGAATAGAAGATTCCAAGATCGTTCGTACCCTATAAATACTGCAAGATTCACAATCATGTGTTAATGAGTTTTCAAAGACGTCTACATGAATGAGCTCAACAACCCCATGGGAAAGCTCAAGTCCAATCTAGTGTTCAGCAAACAAATCAATGAACCAACGATCTTCCAATACTAAGAGGCATCAACTTGCTCACAAGGATCATTCACACTATAAGCTTGGTTTTTAGGTCCATTGGTGAAGTAATAGGCTTCAAGTTCTCCATCCCAAAGGCCTCAAGCAACTCATGAACATACCGCTCCTCCTGCGAAACAAAGAACCTCCTCTGGGTCTGCCAAATCTCCAATCCTCCCAAGAAGAAATGGAGTAAGCCTAAGTTTGTCATCTCAAACTCCTTTGACAAGGTAGCCTTTGTCACTGCTATGTGCTCCACATGGCCGCCAGTTAGAATGAGATTATCCACATAAAGGATAAACAACATGACCAAACTGCATTCCCGAAAGAGATACAAGCTAGGATCTGCAATTGATCTTTGAAATCCTATCTGTAGAAAGAAGTAATCAATATTCTAATTCCAAGCCGTGGGAGCCTATAATACCATATAAGGCCTTTCGCAACTTGTAAACCATCCCCTTTGATCTCGGAACCTCAAAGCCTAAAGGTTGCTCAACATATACCTCCTCCTATAAGTCACCATTAAGGAATGGAGATTTTACATCCATCTGATATTCGGGCCACCGTTGTTGAGAACAGGCAAGGGAAAGAATGGTTCAAATCATGGTCATCCTCGTTGTTACTACAAAGGTATCCTCATAGTCGATGCTAGGCCGCTGAGTATAGCCCTTAGCCACAAGTCTGGCTTTGTGCTTGTCCACTAACCCATCAGACATATACTTGGTCTTAAAGACCCACTTGACACCAATGACTGATCATTTTGATGTCCTCGGATCCAACTCCCAAGTTTTATTCTTCTATATGGCATCCAGTTCCACTTGCATGGCTTTCCTCCAAGTCTCCTGAGAAAGAGCTTCCTTCACAGAAGTGGGCTCTTTGTCCTGAATGATATGAGACATCAAAGCACAGTTTACCTATAAGATCTTCACTGAATGACTTTTGTCACAAACCCTGTGTGATCTTTGAGGTCCGTCCTCTATGGTCCACTTGGAGGGAAGCTCTATGGTCCACTCGGAGGAGGGAAGCTCTATAACACCTAACTCTCGTATGGTGTCTAACAACCACTTTGGTAATCGAACAGAGAACACAGAGCCTCTTGCTGGGGCTCACCTCCTGCCTCGGACTCAACCTCGACAAACTGACTGAGGTCTAGCTGGAACAATAGACTGGGAATCATCATCATACTCATATGGTTCTCCAAGAAGTGGTGGCTCATCAACAGTGGAAGCTAGAACATGCTCATCAAAGATAACATCTCTGTGCTAACCGTACAACCTCGTTTCACTCTAGGTCATACAACCTATAGCTTTTGGACAGAGAATTATATCCCACAAATACAAGCTTATGGGACTTCGAGTCAAGCTTCCCCCTCTACTTCTTTGGAATGTGAACATAGGCATCACTCCCAAACACACGATCCCAAACACACGAAAATAGGAGACATCTAGTTTCCTGCCAAAATAAGCCTCAAATAGAGTCATCTTTGGTACTAAAGATGAGGATATGGATAGCCATAGCCATAGCCTCTCCCCAAAGTGGGCAAGGAAGATCACGATACTCCAGCATCATCCTCGCCATCTCCACCACAGTCCGGTTCTTTCTCTCAACCACTCCATTCTCCGAAGGCGAAACTATATTGGCCAGCTCCCACTTGTGATGCCATGTTCTACACAAAACCGCACAAAAGCATTGGAAGAGAATTCTCCTCCTTTGTTAGCCCCCAAAGATACTTCACCTAAAATCCATACTCTTTCTCCACCATAACAACCCACTCCTTGAATCGAGAAAAGGCTTGGTCCTTCTAAGAAAGAAAATAAACCCATGTAAATCTACTACAATCATCAACAAGCTGCATAAAGTACAAAGAAGCTCCCAAGGATGGGGTCTACATAGGTCCACACAAGTCAGTGTGTACCAACTCCAAATGTTTTGAAGCCCGCCTAGTAGCCTGCTTTGGAAAAGATTCCCTATGCTGCTTACCCATGAATGCAAGAACTATAGCATCCCTACCTGCTGCTAACATCAGGGAAGGCATCCACAATTTGGTCCCGGAAAGCCCGCCGTAGTGCATCCACATTCAAGTGGCCAAAATAGAAGTGCCACAAGTCACGGATCTGAGTGCCTGTCAAAAAAGAGAGTGCTGAGATCTTGTAGATACCATTCTCCACTCCACCTTCCCATACAACCTAGCCTAATTTTTTGTCCTGTAGAGAAATAGAATGCTCCTTAAACTCCACCCGAAAGCTAGTCTTGCAAACCTCATGCACTAACAAAAGATAAAAACTAAGTGCTGGGACATAAAGAACATGAGAAGAATGCCTCCCCCCTTTGCCATCGGGAATAATCTCCATCCTGCCCTCACTATGGATCGGTAAAGTGTAATTGTCGTCAATGAAAATGCGACCATACTGTCGTTTAAGATCCTGTAATAACTCTTGGGAAGGAGTCATGTGCCTAGAAGCACCACTATCGAGAATCCACTCCCGAGTATCCTAGCAGTGAAACTAACTACCTCCGTGCTCGAAGAAGATGAAGCATCTGTGTCCATAATCTCCAAGTGCACAAAAGTTAGAATCTTGGTAGCTGAAGAGTCAAGACTCTTCTCGATACTCCACTTAGGACATTTCCTCCAATAGTAGCCTTTCTCGCCACAACTGTTTTAGGTATGCTTGACCTTCAGAGTATCATGCTCTGAATCAGGCTTCTTCTTAGAAGACTTCTCCGATGAAGACTTCCCTTTGCCCTTCTTGTTGTTGTTGTTATGGACTTTTGACCACTAGCTGGTCAAGGCCTCAAAACATGTGCCCTGTGGAGGGGTCGTAAAATGATCTTCTTGGTCCAAGACCATAGGCACAAGCTCCTCCCATGTAATAGTGCTAAGCTTCCACTAGTGATCAAAGAGGAGTAGAAAGCTAAGTACTAAGGGGTCAAATGATGAGACAGCAAAATGATGGCCATGTCCTCTAAAGATATCTCCTTCCCAGCCTCCTGAAGAACCTCTTGTTGAAGAGCCTGTAACTTGTTGATGTGTTTCTGCATCGTCAAAGACTTTTCAAGATTCATCACCCACATTTGCACTCCCAAGGAAATCCGCTTCATGGGTGATACTATGTTATACAGAGAAGCCAAATGTTGACAAATCCCTCTGGCCAATGTCATATGTTTGATATGATTAATCACCTACGGTGTGCAATCAAGGAAGATGAAAAAATGCACATGTTGGGCACTGACACGATCCCATAACTGTGCTTGAGTCTCCCGCTCTTTCCAAGTAGAGGGTAAAAGCTCCCCGTCCTCCAACTTCAGTCGTGGAACACCAACCACAATGAAATCAGCCAAGTCATAAGACTCCAAGATAGACTCCATCATTACCTTCTAGATGACGTAGTTGCTCCCGTTCAACTATCGATCCACTGAGAATGTGGGGAGAGAATGGATCTTCATATGCTTCTCAGCCACCTCAAGCAAATCTTCCATCTCAAGGGTTCACAAGGTCTTGTGAAGGGAGGATGAGAAGTTACATCAATGTTTATTATCACGCTAAAGTTCCTTATTACATTTGTTTTGTTGGCTCATGGACAACATTGTTTTGCAACTTGTGGCGTTCAGGGATGATTTTATCACATGCGGTGCAGGCAAATGTGTGGGAGCACTGGGAAAGGACTCAACATTGGGAGAGTACATTAGTAGGCTAAGATTTCCACAACTCGTCATTTTCCACAAGAAATTCTCAAACACCATATTGGGGAATATGGGAATTTCCCACAAGTTTGGGACACGTGGTCAAAAGTTTGGATTAACCATAACTTGAACACCACTAATCCAAAATGAGCGCTTTATAGCTCTTTAGATTCCATTTTTCAAGCGCTTTCCAACGATAGGTTATATGATAGGGTTTTGAGAAACTTACAAACATGTTATCCATGTCCCCTTTTTTAAGTATTCAAAAATGGGAATTGGGAAATTCCCAAATTCACTAATATGGTGTTCTCAAAGGAAAATGTAGAATTCCCTTTGTTTGCAATCAATACATTATCTAGATACCTTGGAGAATATCTCATCAAGTGGAATGCAGACAAAGTCATGCTTTTGGAGAAACAATTAACACTGTAAACCTTCAAGAGTAAATATTTCTTAACATATACTGAAACGGTTTGACATGTGGGATTAGGGATCCCAAGATGCTAAGTGAGTATGGGAAAAGGGATCTTCTAAGGTTCAAAAAACCTAGACCAGTTCCTCCAATTTTACAATTACAAGATGTTACAGAGCCATCTTCAAAAAGAGCAAGGATTCATGCACGTGAGGATGAGTAGTAGTAGTAGGCTCGTATTTTTCCATCCAAAAATATTCAAAATCTGAATAACCTCTCTCTAGAATATTTTCTCTCTCTAGGCCAAAACAGGTAGAAACAAGATCTTTTATATTTCTGAAGAGGGATTTGATTACAGGGGAAGATACTGGACATCTTGAGAGGTTGGAGAGGAATCTTACAAGATTAAACATACTAAGGTTCCAATTTACTCTCAACAAATCCTTTTTCAACATGCTAAAGTTCTAATATTCTCTGAACAAATCATTTTTTAGCAATCATATCCTTAAACTTCAAAATTTCTGAGTCTTGCTCTCTAACACATGTTTTTCCTATACTAATAAAACTCTCTATGTTATTTTGGATGGTGGTAGGTAAGAGACTTTACTTCTAAAGTTGATGCAACTCCCTTAGAGTCAACTCATGTAATGTACATATTTTTCCCATACACTCTACTCTTAATTTTTGTATCTAAATTTATTTTAAATCTCTTTTCTTTCTTTATATGCGAATCATATATTTCTCGTATACTAGAGGGTTGTAGTTTTGTTTTTATAAACACACACACCATCTTTTTGTGCTCTTTTTCTTGGTTCTTTTCATTGGTTTTTTTTTAAAGAACTAAGGATTGTGTTTCCCAGGGTCCACCATTAGACAAGCGACTATAATTAGTCCTTGCATGTGTAGCAATTTTTTAAAGAACTAAACAATGTGTTTCCTAAGGCCCATAAAACAAGCAACCATAATTAGTCCTTGCATGTGCAATAAGTTTTATTAAACATTACCAAGACTTGATCCTTTTTGGATATTTTTACACTACAAAAAGTTACATAAATCTTATAATAGGTTGTCATATACAAGTATTCTCAATCACTAAATCTTATTGTCACTACATGCAACCATTAGCAAAATTGACACAAGTTTCTCTATCTAAATATAACATGGTATTATTGGCTCCCCACGCCTGGGTTGTTGCAAGATCAAGGTGTCTAGTTTTGTTCAGTATATGCTGGACTGGAAAAATGCTTGGAGAGTAAATTTGGGGGGGCAAGGTACTTCAAATGAGATTAAGCAACTAATAGAAAATACATATGCACTCAAAATAACCCAATATAACTTAAATTAATACAAACTAGTCTAATTAATCAAAATTAATAAAAAATTAGATGAAATGATTTAAAAATGATCTTTCCATACTTAGAGTGATCCAAATTTTTTCCATAGATGCACCATTATAATTACAATAGTCCTTATAGGTTTTAGATGATTTACATAAAAAATGTAATTTTACTAATTAGATTATTAATATATATAGGCCTTC
The DNA here is from genome assembly GCF_041138505.1 of Cibotium barometz. Classification (NCBI taxonomy): domain Eukaryota; kingdom Viridiplantae; phylum Streptophyta; class Polypodiopsida; order Cyatheales; family Cibotiaceae; genus Cibotium; species Cibotium barometz. The sequence continues at coordinate 31,440,790 of NC_141067.1, forward strand.
TGATAGCCTAGAATAATTTTGGAAAAGAGATCATTAAAAATTCAACTATCAGATTTTCAATTTTGACTAACCACCACATTTTACTAAGGTCTTACTATCTACCACTTTAATGAAGAATCTTTGTGTCCCTTTAGACACCCATACTCTTATTCTCATTGGTTTTTGAGGTTTGCAATCTCTGTAAACTTCAGAGAGATTGGTTTGCAATCTCTGTAAACCTCACATCATACTATAGAGGGGTTTGTAAGATATATGGTAATACTACATTGTAAGGCCATGTACTTATGCCATGGGAACTTTTGTCCCACTGGGTTTTTTCCCATGGCCATCCAGGCATGAATGGGCACCTTAGCATTAGCTAGTATATTAGAAACCTCATCCACACTTTAGGGTGACTTACTGATTTTTACTTTCTCGTCTTGTACTTGTAGAGAGCTTCATCTCTCTTCTTTGAGCTTGTTAATCTCTCTCACACTCTACATCTCTGTGTTCTTGTCTTTGAGATTTGTGTGTGTGTGAGTCCAGCCTCATTCTTGAGCTAACAAAAATTGCACCAACACAATAGTACTCAGTGAGCTATGAGTCATATAAACAATACGATTCTTATGAATATCCAAAATAGCCTCCAACCATGGATTATGGAGCAAAAAAGAGTAAGAGACCTCAATATTATATCACACATATGATCTCTTTAATGTTTCCATTATAAGGACCCATGTATTGCCAAGTGTCCTTATAAAGCCATCTCGCTCCAACTACACCAACTCTATCCCTTAATCCAATGCATAACCCCAATGTCATTCCTTACAAAGTCACATGTTTTACAAGCGTGGGTTTGAACAGGCTTTCAAAGATTATCCCAATAAAGTGACAATTGCCCCTAGTGGTAGTATTGGCCACTTCAACAAGCCTTAACTTGTTAAGTGTACAAGGAGGACTAATTTATATCTCATTCATATAGTACTCCATAGCAGCATCACAAGGAGGACTAATTCATATAGTCCCCTATAATGCCACAAGGAGGACTAATTCATCATATAGTCCCCCATAAATGCCATCACAAGTCTCCAAGCCTAGACGAGCCTTAACTTGTTGAGTGTACAAGTAAGGAGGACTAATTCATACATTCCCCTTAATGCCATTGTAGTAGCCAAGGGAACATCCAAGGCTATAAATAAAGAAAAAGGCCAAACTTCAACCTCATGAACTTAAATTGAAAGTTATGACACACCGTACTAGATGTCTGGTCGTAAATAGATTACGCATCCAATAGCTTGATCATAAATTGTTATATCAAATGGTTTACTAGCATGCTACATACTAAGTTTTACACCAGGTTCCATTGGTGTAGAAATTGGTTTGTAACTTTCCATATTGAACCTCTTAAGTAGTTCCTTGATGTATTTTGATTGCTTAATGACTACACCATTATCTTGCTATATAAACTACTACATACCTAAGTAGTAGTGCAAAAGACTAAGATCTGGCATCTCAAAATTTCAGGTAAGGTCTACCTTGAAAGCTATAATGAAATCTACATTGGTGCCTATCACTAGCATGTTATTTACATAGAGATAGAATGATAATAAGCAAATCCCACTTGTCCTTCTTCACATATGAGGTGCTTTCTATAGGATTGTCCATTGAAATAGGCATGAATCTTCTCGTACCAAGCTTTGGGGGTTTGTTTCAAACCATATAAAGCTTTATTAGGCTTACCTACTAGGTTAGGTAAATCCAACTTTATTAAGCATATCTTTTGTTCTTGACTAGGTTAGGTAAATCTAGCTGGTTAGGTAAATCCAACTTTATTAAGCATATCTTTTGTTCTTGACTAGGTTAGGTAAATCTAGCTGGTTTGTCACCATTCAAGAACAATGTTTTGATGTCCAATTGGTGCACTTTCCATCCATGATAGGTTACTAAAGCAATAACAAATTGGATAGGGGTCATATGGAAAGTGGTAGCAAAAGTTTCATCGTAATCAATTCCTTTCTACTGGGTATAACCTTTTGCAACAAGTTTTAACTTTGAAAACCCACTTAGTACCAATAGCTTTCGTGCTAAGTGGAAGATCCACTAAATTCCAAGTACCCTTTTTTTAAATGGCATGGATTTCATCCTCCGACATCATAATCAATTCCTTTCTACTGGGTATAACCTTTTGCAACAAGTTTTAACTTTGAAAACCCACTTAGTACCAATAGCTTTCGTGCTAAGTGGAAGATCCACTAAATTCCAAGTACCCTTTTTTTAAATGGCATGGATTTCATCCTCCGACATGGCTTTCACACCCAATTTGGATCTTCTTGAGCCTCTTCAAAATACTCAGGTTCATGTGCATCATGTAGAGAACTAAGAAATCAAAGCTCAGCAATGTCTCTTAAAGAAGTGTTTCTAGTACCAAACCTAGTTCTACTCTACAAAGGAGTAGACAATTTTTTATCCTGCAAGGCGCTTCTAACCAATCTAGGTATAATAAGCCTAGATTCATTGATTGTTGATCTTTCAGCATTTACTATATCTTCTAGTTGATCTAAAGTTAGTGCATCAAATTCTTGAGTATTATCCCCCTTCAACAAACAAGGTTCAATACACAAAATCTGTTTAGAATTTACAAGTACTGGCACAAGCAATAACCCATCAAACATGTTTCAAGAATTGGCATAGGCATGCTTATTGAATTCCATCATTGGCTAGACAAAATCCTCTGCAAAAATGACATCTCTACTGATAATAATCTTCTTTGTGATAGAATTATGGAGAAAATAACCTTTTCTTTCAACACTATAACCAATAAATATGCATTTCATTATGTTCTACTTTGTGCTAGTACATGGGCATAAGCCAAAAACATGCATGTGTTTAAACCTTACATTTTTAATTGAACCGAGCCTCATAAGATTTAGTGGGGCACCTATTTAGCACATAGGTAGCACAAATAACTACTTCCATCCAAAACTTGTGCTAGTACATGGGCCTAAGCCAAAAACATGCATGTGTTTAAACCTTACATTTTTAATTGAACCAAGCCTCATAAGATTTAGTGGGGCACCTATTTAGCACATAGGTAGCACAAATAACTACTTCCATCCAAAACTTGTGTGGAAGGTTGCTGACCTTTCACCATGCATCTAAAAACTTGTCTGGAAGCTACTAACCTTTAACTATGCTTCCAAAACTTGTGTGGAAAAGCTGTAAACCTTTAACCGTGCATCTTACCATCTCCAAGAGAGTTTTGTTTCTCCTCTCCTATGGCACCATTTTGTTGTGGTGTATAAGGAGTTTTACACACTGCTTAATACCTTTTTGTGCCAAAACATTAATGCATTAAACATATATCCCCCTGCTCCCCCCTTCTTTCGAATGAAGAGTTTGAACTTTTAAGTAAGTTTCAATTTCAACCATAGCAACAATGTGTTGAAAATGAGAAAATACCTCTGATTTTTCCTTCATAGGGTAAGACTAGTTTTACTTATTATAGTCATCAATGAATGTAACAAAGTATAAATATCCTGCCAAATAAGTAGTCCTCTTTGGACCATACACATCACTGTGTATGAGCTGCAATTTGTCATCAACTCTATCTACTACATTCTTTGTGAAAGTTTAGCAATAAATTTTTCCAAGGATGCATCCTTTCATAAATATAATTTGGTGGTGGATCAAGTTGAAAAAGATCCTCTGCTGACATCTCCCTTGCTTCTACAAAAGCATCAAACCATCAATAGAAGTGTGGCCAAACCTAGCACGACATAATTGGACATTTTTTATTTCATTAGAAGTGTTTGCCAAACAAGCAACATCACACTTTTCATGCAAATCTAATTTGTACAAACCATATCAATGGTTATGGTTAAAGATCCAGCAAGTACTTTGTCTTATTCTCTGTTAGATAGTGCATTTATCATCTACAAATTCAACATTGAGACCACCCCTTGCTAGAGTGGACACAAAAGGCAGATTCCTAGAACAAAAAGTACATTTTAAAGACAAAGATCCTCACCACTAATAGTAGTGGGAACTATCTCACCAATACCTTTGATGGGGTAAGAGGCATTATTGGCACACATAACAATGTGACCACCTTGTGCATTCTCCATATGTTTAACCAAAATTCTTTAAGAAGTTATGTGCTTAGAAGCACCACTGTCAAGAAACCAACTATCAGCAGACGATCAAAGAAAATAGAATCAGTCAATCTATGAAAGTGGAATTAGATGATCGGAGAAAGTAAAATCAGTTGATCACAAAAGTGAAATTGGATGATCACAAAGAGTGGAATCGCCAATCAAAGAAAGTGGAATCATCAATGGAAAAGGTGAAATCGATCGATCCAAAAAAGTAGAATCGGACGATCACAGAAAGTGGAATCAGCAAAGTTGGATCACCGTGGTTGGATCACTGAAGTAGGATCACCAAGGTAGGATCACTAAAGTAGGATCATTGGGGACGATCCAACTTTTGGAATTGCGATCAAACATGATTCCAAAATAAGAATTGTCAATTAAAATGTAGAATTGGTTGATCGAAGAAACCCACGATTCAATAGTTGAATTGGTTGATTATAAACATAAAAAACAATAGCAAAATTGAGAAATTACACATGAAAACAATTATAGAATTGGGTGATTCTATCTACCACACTTTAACTGCTGTGGCGAAGCCGTGGTGGAGAAGTCGGATCAGATCGTTCGGAGGACTACACTATTGTAGCTGACAATTCAACTATCAATTTTGGATTATTATTGCACTATTAGCTATGAACTAGTTGTACGTATTGAATGTTTATAATAATTGTTGCAACAACATTGTTTATTGAAATAGAAGAAGCTCCTTCACTATTCGGAGAGATAGCTTCAATGGAATCTTGAACAAGGAAGCTTCAAGCAGCACCACAATGAAGAGCTACAAATTGCTGAAAACCAAACAGAAAAAGAAAGCTATTGAATGCTTGAACACAATGAAGATTAAACAAAAAACAAGCTATGGAAAGCTTTGCTCTGATACTAGTGTTATCTCACAAAAAGGAGCTAGACTCACATACACACAATGCCCAAATACAAGAACACAGAGGTATAGAGTGTGAGAGAGATTGACAAGCTCAAAAGAGAGAGAAATGAAACTCTTTACAAGTACAAGATGAGAAAGTACAAATGAGTAGCTATCCTAAAGTGTGGATGAGGTTACTTATATACTAGCTAACCCTAAGGTGCCCATTCACACCTAGATGGCCATGGGGAAAAACCCAGTGGAACAAAAGTGCCCATGGCATAAGTATATGGCCTCACTGTGTAGTACTACCATATATCTAACAATTTCTGGTTGGAATTGGTTGGATGGTAATACCGGAGGTGGGTATAGCATCACTGGTAGTAAGGGGTTTTAATAAAAAACAAGTACTAGATTATATGCCAATTGTGTGGAGCATTTGGTATGGCTAGCAGCGCTAATGGTTTCCTTGGCACCGAGAGCATGGGTTATGGTGTCATAGTCAGATTGCTGGGTTTCCTTGGTACTAATAATGGTGGGTTATGTTGTGGTTCCCGTGTGATAAGGAGAAAAAAACTATTTTTATCTTGGCCTTATTAATAGCAAAATGGACACTCTATGCTTGTATGGTTTCTGGTAGTAGATTTCACACTATACCATTCTCCGTGGGAATAAGTGTCTAATTGAGAAACTCGCTAGGACCAACTTTGCCACTATTCTCTGTGGGAATAAGTGTGGTATCTGGCTTAAGGAACTGGCTAGGGCTAGCTCTGTCACCACCATTGCTAGGCGGCATAATCTATTAAGTAGATTTTTTACCAACTCATGTCCTTAATTAGGACTCTTTTTGGTGGTGTTTGGCAGGCTCCCTTAGCCAAAGAGGTTTTGGATCATGCATCCCCTATCTCTTGGTATGGACGATCCCTATCCTTACAGATGATCTACTAGGTCCGCTACCTCAATGGTCATCAAAGATGTAGTGCTTGGACTTGTAGAGATGGTTATAAAGCCTCTTTCTCTTGAGATCAATCTCATAGATTGATTAATGAGTGATAAGTCATGCAGGCTTTATGTGGGACTGCATCTCATATGGAGATACTTTGGTTTTAGTAATATGGTCCCACATGGTCTCACCTCCCTCTTATTGTTGAGGTTATAAATTTCGGCAATGGGGCTCCATTGGGTGAGAATCCCACCATAAAGATGTGTCTTAAGACCTCATAGTAGTTAGCCTTTTCAAGTGGATTTAGTACCCTAAACCACTGGCCCGCTTTGCCTTTAAGGTAAAGTTTGAATGAGCAGATCTTGGTGGGATCATCAATCCTTCCCATGTCTTCACAAACTTGATGGTTGGGTACTGAATGAGATCTCCAATTCCATCAAATTTGGTCATCATCCTTGAGATGTGGATTGGCTCAATCTTGCCTAAATCTATTCTCAGTGTATATTCATGGGCAACCCCTTTCTCATTTTAAACTTCATCCTTAATATATGTCTTCTTCATATTCATGTGGAGGTGACTACGTAAGGAAATGGTTGCATAAAACTCTCTATCGTTGGGCTTGTATTTAAGAAATTCTAATGGGCACAAACCAAACCTTGAGGTTCTTGGTCCTAATCATGCTCCTTCACAAGAACTTTGCCCCAAGATATTGTGGTTTGCCCATTTCACAAAGTTTCTAAGGCTCGGGGGACCATGGCAAATCTCATGTTTCCAACGGTTCTAAAGTTCCCCAACTACGTCTATGTTTAATTGGCTCATTTCTTCTCAAAATCCTCTCTTGAGGTAGATCTAAGGGAGTTTTTCCTTCTTTACAAGGGAAAGTGCTAGATGGTTTTAAAGAAGTATGGTTTGATATACTACAGTCGACTAGTTTATCGTTTTCAATATTTATTATGGATCGAGTTCACATAAAAGGGTTTCTCTCTAGTGAATTGGTCTTTAGTGCTTCCTAAAGAAGTAGGTCTGAATAGATTCATACACGTGTGTTTTAAATCTTGAAGAAGTAGGTCTAAATGGATTTAAACACGTGTTTTACTCAAGAAGTTACAAAACATATCTTTTTTTGGATTTTTAAACCTTTTAGTTTCTGAGTTTTGAGTTTTTTGGTTTTTAAAACATTTTTGTTAATAGGCTTCAAAAAGGTTGTTTAACCTTTTTTAAATAGACATATGTCCCGTCTGTGGGCTCGTGTATGTGTGATCATGCATGTTGTTGGCTCACTTCTATTGGCTTACAGCTCACACTTTGTGGGCTTATGCCTAGCTTAACTCACATCTATGGGCTCACGGATTTTTTTATGAAATAGGCTCACATATTTTGATTTTTATGAAATAGGCATACTTGGGCGAACTCCAAGTGGTGCTGCATGGGGCTCCAGGCCTATGATAGGATTAGTGATTAGGAAATAATTATATTGAATACTCCAATAATTACAAAGAAAAAGAATTTTCCTTGGAATTTGTTGTTAGTACAGATTGTATGACATGAAAGTTTTTTTAGGACATGAGACATGAGTAGGTGTGTCTTTAGGTCTTCAAGGTAGTTTTAATTGACTGGTACAATATTTTGTTCGCCTATCTTACAATCACGGCTCACATTTCTAGACTTCAAGGTAATTTTAATTGCCTTATATACAATATTCAGTTCACCTACCTCTAGACTCACGGCTCATGTCTGTAGGCTCACAGCTCACATATGTAAGCACATGGCTCATGTCTCCTGGCTCATGACTTTAGGCTCATGTCTACTACTCACAACTTTTTTTCATGGAACTATGGGCTCACATCTCTCTCAACCCAAGAGGTGGTTTGGTCTAGTGATTTTTTAAGTTTTTTATGGTTTCTTAGACTTGAATGGGGTGATTAAGGTTCCTAATTCTAATTAATGGTTTTTTATGGTTTCTTAGACTTGAATGGGGTGATTAAGGTTCCTAATTCTAATTAATGGTGTTTATGCTATCGATTGTGTATTTTACATGCTCTAAGCTACCAATTTCACAATGCATGAACAAAAAACACAACTTTCTCACTCTAATTCACTTGTAGCTTATGTTTTTAGAGTGGATTACACTCCTAATCATAATTGCTAAGTTATTTCTTAACTCAATGCAAAAAAATTATAACCTTATTATGGGCTTCGAAATCATGCAAATCACAAAAGAAATAAGGGGTTTCCCCTTCCAAAATATGCGAATAGAATTACCTAATGGCTTCAAAACAAAATTAAAAAACAACAAATCTAACACATCCAAGCTCCAAAAGCATATGTTTTTGGACTGTGACTTCATAATCAACACTAGGAAATATTGGGTGTTCGATTCATTTTGGTTTATTTTACATGCTCTAGGCTACCAATTTCACAATGGACAAACAAAAATTATGAAATGCATGAGAAAAAAATCACAACTATTCAAATCAAATGAAGCTTGTAGCTTTTGTTTTTGGAGTGGATTACAAACTTAATCATAATTGCTAAGTTATTTCTTAGCTCAATGCAACAAAATCAAATCCTTATTATAAGCTTCAAAATCAAATAAATCACCAAAGAAATAAGGATTTTCCAAAATATGTAAAGAGAATGACCTAATGCAAACAATCTTTAAAACAAAATAAAAAACAACAAATCTAACATATCCAAAGCTCCAAAATCATATATTTTCGGGACTCTGACTTCCTAATCAACACAAGGAAATATTAAGTGATCCCAATAGCTTGGAATAGGTAGAAAAACGGTGCTAAGCCCCAGACTAACTAGTCACTATCAGTGGGACTAGCCTAGGGCCCCAAATATGTTCAATTTAAGAGCTCCTCTTACCCTTTGCTGAAACAAGTGTCATTAGAGCCGTAAATGCAACTTCCCTTTTATGAGTGAACTAGTCCATCGTGTCCTCACTCCCTTGTCACATCGGATGGCTATGCGGATTGAAGGAAGAGATCTCTTTGCCTAGATAGAGGCAAGAAGAGAAGAGACTTGTGGGTGTTCTCTCTCATAAGAGGTGGGTGGAGAAGAAGCTTACACTCAAATCTATTTAAGCAAGAAAACCATGAAGCATACAAGAATCCAACAAAACACAAGCAAGAAAGAGTAAGAAGAAGGAGAGCTCACAAGTATTCTATTCCAAGAGGATGAATGTGTATTTCTCAAATTATGTAAAAAATGCCTTACCATGAAGCATACAAGAATCCAACAAAACACAAGCAAGAAAGAGTAAGAAGAAGGAGAGCTCACAAGTATTCGATTCCAAGAGGATGAATGTGTATTTCTCAAATTATGTAAAAAATGCCTTATATACAAATAGCTAGTGTTCACACTTGGTCGTTCCTAACTGAAAAATAGTCACGGGCCACTCGTTTTAGTCTTAAACAAGTATATACATGAAGTTTGTGACTTCCTTATTTGGCATTAAGCTCACGATAAGTTTATAAACTCTAGCACTGTCTTACCATTACACGTGGGGGGTAAGATGGAAAAATGCTTCATGATGATAGATGCCTTACGTTAGGACGGGTGGGTGAAATCATGTTAATGAGGGAAGTGGTTAACACCTTACTTTAATGGTTGCCACATACAACCATTAGCAAAATCAACATGTGTTTCTCTATCTTTTGTTGGTCCGCACCCTTGCTTGCACACCTTTGCTTAAAATAACCATTGGTTATCCAGAATATAGGTGACTAGCAAGAAACTAATCAGCTTATGTAGGGCTAATTGTATACAATGGGAGCACAAACTCATGAACTCCACTTCCCTAATTTTCCTACTCATGCATAGGAGATAAGCAATCGAAAACACTGAGACTACCCCCTCAACTCTACTAGTACAATGCTATTTGTCTAAACCCCCTCAACTCTGCTAGTACAATGCTATTTGTCTAAACCCCTCGACATGGATAATAACTGTAGCTAGACCTAACACCTAGAGTCCCCTCATAGTCCGTTCATGCTATCGTTCTAATTGTTGCATGGATGCCGATACATAGGCTAGGCTACTTGTGGGCACCATGGATGGTTCCAATCTTTAAAGAGAATGTGGGGGAGAGGGAGAGCTTCAAACCCTAGCAAGCAAACACACACACACACACACACACACACACAAGAGAGAGCAAGACACAAGAGAGAGATGGATAGCTGAATTTTCTTCTATCTTCTTCTTCTCTACTCAACCAAACATAACATAAAGATAAGAGTACACAATATATGGGTTAGTACTCAACTACTATAACATACAAGGGTCATTCCATAATGTGAACCCCACTAAATGAGCTGGCGCTATAACTATGCCAGTCTCTAGTAATCCAAAATGGCTGTCACACAGCTTGTCATCCCACTAGCCTCATATCACCCATAATCTTACCAACCATGCCAGTGGTGTAGATGCAGAAGCTATCACCCATGCAGGTCATCAATTTATGCCATAGCGCTAGTTGAGCTCGATATCTCAACACTCCCCCTCGAGCTCAACACCACACATTGCACTCCAAGTAAGCTCCTAAACTTGAGCTGCTTCTCTATGCCCAATGCCTTCATGAAGATGTTGCCATTTGATCCTTAGTGCTGACATATACCAGATCTACATCTCCAGCTAGAACCTTCTCCCTCACAAAGTGATAATGCACCTTAATGTGCTTCGTTCTAGCATGATATACTAGGTTACTGGCCAACTGTATGCTACTCATGTTGTCACAATATATGACAACTTCCCTATCCATGAGCTCTCCCATGTCATTAAGTAGCTTCTGAAACCAAGATACCTCAAAGCTGCCATAGCAGTACCCCTGTACTCTGCCTTTGTACTCGACAAGGCAATTGTTGGCTGCTTCTTACTGCTCCAACTCATAGCAGCACTCCCAAATGAGAACATAAAATCATTGGTAGATCTCCTATCTACAATACTACTAGCCCAATCAGCATCTGTGTACGCATGCAGCTGTATCTCTATACCAGCCTCATAGAAAAGTCCATAATCAACTGTGGATTTTATGTGCCTGAGGATCCATCTAGCCACATCCAAGTGTGGCTTCCTAGGGGCCTACATAAACTGGAATCATTGGGCTGCTGTTGTCCAGAATTCTGATTTCCTTGTCGGCCACCACCTTGGCCTCGACCACGGCCTCTACCTCTGCCTCTACCTGAATTAGAGTAGAAGGCATGTTCCGATGTGTTCTTTGTTTGTGAAGAAGAATCAAGACCTAAAGACTTTTCTTCTATGATCAGCATAGATATCAAGTCCCGAAAGTTGATACATTGATAGACCCAAGGGATTTAATAATTCCCTTGATCTTTAAGGCATATTCATTGATGGACATGCTTTTCTTTTCCACAGTATGCAACTCTTGCTTTAACTACAACTTCTTTGCCTTTGTGTTAGTCTGGAACATCTGAACCAAATTCTGCCATGTAACTGCTGGAGTGTTTGCATCCTGTATGTGTCTTATCATAGTGTCTGTGACACTATGATAAGACACTAATTAGTGTCTGTGACACTAATTGAAAGCCAGTACATGACTTTTCTTACACCTTGATTCCAATCCTTGAATGCCTTTATCTGCAAGAGTGGCATTCTCCTCAGATAACTCTCGAGGCTCCTCATTGTCTCCTTCTACATAATCCCAAAATCCTTTACCCATTAGGAAATTGGTCATTCTAAACTTCTAAGCATGGAAGTTATTCTTATCCATATTCTCACTCTAATAATCTGATTAATTCCATCAGACATGTTTTCCTATAGCAATCAAATAACTCGCAAACATACAACTTTTGTATGCAACTTGTAATACAGTAGTATCTGCTGTAACTACTGCAGGATCGGTACTTCAACACAACCTATGTGTCACCAAATGTGACGAGAGTACATGTACATACACCCAGTATCAACAATACATGTGCAAACCCTGTCTGCACTTCCAAAATGCACTGCTGCACTACAAATAACCAGATTTCAAGCAGAAACAGTTCTCTACCAGAACTTCTAGAGAACTATCGAAAATACCCTGCAGTGACGAAACGGGCCCAGAACGTACCCGAAACACGAATGTGGCTGAAAACCCTTTGTCCAATTGTTCAATAGAACAAAATACTTGCCCTATAGCTCCACTCCCGCACGAAGACAACTCCTCAATCGGAGATGTGTAGCTCTAAGAGCTAGTGAGGGGGTGTTGTACCTAAACCAAGAAGGGAAAAGAGATGATGGTGCTCTTACCCATGTAGTACCGCTTCCTTCCTTGCTTGTTCTTGCCTCTTGCTTGCCTCCTTAGTTTTCACACGAACCAAGCTCTAATACCATAAAGAGAATGTGGGGGAGAGGGAGAGCTTCAAACCCTAGAAAGCAAACACACATACACAAGAGAGAGCAAGACACAAGAGAGAGATGGATAGTTAAATTTTCTTCTATCTTCTTCTTCTCTACTCAGCCAACATAACATAAAGATAAGAGTACACACTATATGGGTTAGTACTACAACATACAAGGGTCGGTCCATAATGTGAACCCGACTAAATGAGCTGCGCTATAACTATACCAGTCTCTAGTAATCCAAAATGGCTGTCACACAGCCTGTCATCCCGCTGGCCTCATATCACCCATAATCTCACCAACCATGCCAGTGGTGTAGATGCGGAAGCTATCACCCAGGCAGGTCATCAATGTCTGCCAGAGCACTAGTTGAGCTCGATATCTCAACAACCTTCTCAATCTCTTTCATTCGTTTAATGTTATCTATAATTTGTTTAAGATAATTTTCATGTTATCTATAATTTGTTTAAGATAATTTTCATGTTCTTGTGTTATTAGCCTCTCATCTTTTCGATTTGCCAAGTTATGCTCCCACTTGCCCCATTTATATTTGTCATGCCTTGAATATCTCTCTCTCTCTCTCTCTCTCTCTCTCTCTCTCTCTCACACACACACACACACACACACACACACACACACACACACACACACACAAGTAGGTGAACTCTCCACCCTGGTGCTCTCTTAACAGGATATCCCTATCTCCTCTTTCTTTTTGTTATTACGATGCGTTTATGTTGGGAATATTTTTTTAATAATCACGATACTTTTATGTTTGGAATATTTATTCTTTTGAACTAGATTTTATGATGAATTATGGATAATCCAATCACTTGATCATTCAATATTCTCTTAATAGAATACCCAAGTCTCCTCTTTCATTTTGTAATCATGATGCTTTTATGTGGGGAATATTTATTCTTTTTCAAATAGAGCTCATGATGAATTATTCTTTTTGAAATAGAAATCATGATGAATTATAGACAATCCGATCTCTTGTGTGATCATACAATGCTTTCTTGCTTACAACACTCTCAAATATACTAAGATATGGTCACTTTAACTTGATGAATTATAGACAATCCGATCTCTTGTGTGATCATACAATGCTTTCTTGCTTACAACACTCTCAAATATACTAAGATATGGTCACTTTAACTTGATCCACAATACTAAGATATGGTCACTTTAACTTGATCCACACTTAAGAGAGTAATTGACTAATTAAATTAAATGATGGAGTCTAGCTTGAGTAAGGGGAAATAGTATTATAAAATTAAAGCATAGACTTCAAGGAAGTGGAATGGAGAAGATTCCCAACGTAATATAAAAACCCTTTACTAAGCATATACTTTAAGGAAGGGGAACTGAGAAGAGTCCCATCATAAGTCAAAAACCCTTTAATAAGAAAGAATACCAATAAAATTCAATGGTTTAAGCATTTTTATACATTTTTGCTAAGCAAAAATTTAGAACATCACTAAGCTAAAGTCATGCCAAAAGTAAAGCCCTTTTCTGATGCTCAAGAGTTATGGTTACATGTTTTTATGTGGACCCTCCTTTACTCTTGATACACGGGGAAAATCTTTATTTATATAGTACCACAGGGGTCTATAAACATGGTAAAAAAATGCAAGAGGAGGAGTGTTGACCTAAAAGAGATAATATTAAAACAAGACTAAATGCTAATAGTTATGTAAAGTACATTAAGTATGAAGCTATTCCACAAAATGGAAGAGGGTTTTTATTAAAGTAATTTTTCTCCTTATTTCTATTTTGTGGGTTAAGATTAACACTTTAACCATCTACATCATGTTTTACTAGTAAACCCTTGGATTATTTGGTGGAGAACCACTTGAAGCAACATCACTTTTCATGACATCTAGTTCCTTTTGTTGGATCTTTGCATGGTAAAGTGTAACGATGATGGCTATATGTGAAAAGCAAGCTATCTTTTTAGCAAAATTTCTTGTCATTAAAAATCCTTTGCTCCTTGCTCTCCTTAGTGCAGACTCACTCATCATTGCTTGAAGGATAGTATATCTGGAGGGCTTACTGACTTGGTTGGAGAGGCTTAACATAATTTGATGCTTTCAAGTTGCTTGAAACAAACAATGTCTACTAGAGAATAAGTTTTGTTAAAGCAAATTTTCCATATAAAAATGTTAGATGTTTAAATAATATTCAAACCTAGATAACCCACATGATCTATATCTATGATTCAAAGAACATGCTTGCATACTTAAGGTAGCTTCACTTGAAGAGATATAAAGGATAACTTAGGGTGCCACCCATGGACCCTTGTTTCATTTTGGCTTGATTGGTTAGCCTTGATTTCTTAAAAATGTTGAATCTTGCCCCTAACTTAGCACCCTTAATCTTGCTCTCAATGGATCCTTTTCCATCCGAAAGTCCTAGCCCTCAGATTGTTTAAAGGAATTCAATGATTCTAGCATTTTCTTCATTGGAGGAAATTCCTACAGAAAGAAATTTGTGATATCGAGCAGTAAAGCACTCTCCTGCGCGCGCGCGCACACACACAGATTCTGCAACAGTCTTTGAAGAGTCTCTCTCTTGCATCAAAAGTAAGGAGGAGAGAAAATCTCTCTCTCTCTCTCTCTCTCTCTCTATTGTGTTAGAAATCTAAAGATAAAGGGAGTCGAGAGAGGCACATCTCTAGGAGATTGCACAAGGAATGTAATTGAGGGAAGATATGAGTGGGGAAATATAAGGAGGATAGGGAAGAGAGATGGCGTGAGAAAATATTAAGTGGCTTGAAGGCAAGTGGAAAGAGAGACAAGGTGAAAAATGTAAGAGTGCACGATGGAGCATGTTGGCTAAAGAAAATGTACGAGTGCAAGATGGAGCATGTTGGCTGAAGAAAATGTACGAGTGCAAGATGGAGCCTACCCTTGAAGAAAGCACTAGTTTCGCACCTGTGCACTGCTCTGCGGCACTGCCCCCGCTCGTGCACAATCTGCCCCTTTGTACACCCTTGCGACGTGGCTAGAGGAGGAGGAGAGGAGATGGTTTTAGAGGAGATGCTAGAGAGAGTAACATGTGGCAGGCGATAAACCTGTGCATAATAGAATAGACGATAGGAGTTATCTAGTTTTGCAGTTAGCTAATATTGCAATTGGCTATTTTCAGCCACAACATGATGTGTGAAAATTTTGAATAACCTTAGAGAAAGAGTATATTCTCTTTTTTTATTTGAATAAACAATTAAAAACATCATATGTCCCATAATTACATAGATGTTAACCTACTATATTAGTTTGTGTTGCTAGATGCTTTGTTCAAGCATAAGACACCTAAGACGCAAGAGAGAGCCAAATGTGTGTGCACACATCCAAATAAGTGTAGGCACACACACAAAGCTTACATGCACACTTGCACATGAAAATGTAAACACACGAGTAACTTCACTTGCAACATGTTCTTCGACACTATGGTGTTGGTGCTATGTTGTTCATATTCTTGCATGCATGAATGATTTGTTTACAGTTTCCTCACGTTGTTGTTCATAAGGGTAAGAGGCAACTGGCACTTCCTCTTGGCCCCAGTACATTCATGGGATAATTTGTATGTGTTTAAAAATTAAGAGTGAGGCATGTGCTTAATTACCATGCTTAGAGCTGTGTCCCACCTAGGGCCTTCAGGGGCAAGAGGGGGATAACTTCACTACATTGTTCCTTGTTTTTTTGCATACCATTCGAACCTCCACAATGAAAATGAATGAAATCTTCATGAACTATCTCGTCTGCTGACAACCACAACACTTATATTTAGGTTGTTCCTTGTTTTTGGTGCACCATTCGAACCTCCACGAATGAAATCTTCATGAACTTTCTCATATGCTAAAACCACCAGTTACTACTACTTGAAAACCTGTCGAGAGACCACCTCTTCCTCGTTGCCCCGATAGCCGTGGGGATGGGGCTTTTAACCCTTTTATGAAATCGACAATTGCGGCTTAAAGTTGACATGGGTCCCATCCACCCAACCCCTTCCCACATGGGATGGTATGGTATTTTTATATGTAACCCCATAGGCTTCATCCATCCACCCAACCCCTTCCCACATGGGATGGTATGGTATTTTTATATGTAACCACATAGGCTTTTGTAAATTGAGAGGCGTGTGTGGCGCCCCCTCAGTTCTACCTTCCTTGGAAAAGTCATCCAAAAGATTGTTCTAAGCAAAGGCTTCATCGCTTCTTGTTTTTATTTTCTGCTGCAGAGAACGAGAAGTACAAAGGCTTAAAAGGAAAAGCTTACTGTTGCCTCCATTTTGCCTTATCAGCTAAATACTACTAGGCTATGGCGACCTCAGCAGAAACCCTAGTTCCTTCTGCTGTGCAGGACTCACCAGAGCATGGCTTCACCCGGTCCGAAATGCACAAGGAAACCCTAGCTGGGACTGTCCACCACTACGAGAAGCACGCCTTCCTGTGCTATAAGGATCCCCAGAGCTGGCCCCCGCAGATCGAAACCTCAGAAACAGATGACCTTCCCCGCCTTCTCGCAGCTGCCCTCAAGGCCCGCAAATCTGATATGCCTAAAAAGGTATCTCTTTCGATCCTATCAATTTCCCGTTTCTTTGGATCGAAATCTCCTCAAAACACTAATCTGTTTGTGCAGCTTGATAGTTCTTCTTCTTTTTTTTTTTTTTTTCTTAAATGGATTTTTAAAATTTTTCCTTAAAAATATATTAAATACTATATTGGGATTTTGATTTACAAAATAATAAGTTTTTCTATTTCTTTTTTGGGAATCTGATAGAAAACAAAACAAATCCCCCTTTAAGATTTTTATTTAAAGTGCATGATTGGATCAAAATTCATTTCTCTATTTTTTCAAATAAGTTGTGGTTTTTTGTGGGGTTTTGAGGGGGCACTGTTGTATAATTTGATATGTTAAAGTCTCATCCATCTATACAGACACGTCTTACGATTTGCGAAGGGACGGAGTCGTCGAATGGAGATGTGCTTATTTTTCCGGACATGGTCCAGTACAAGCAAGTGATTTTTTTCAAGCTATATGTAGACCTCGTTTAGCATGTTGTTTAACTTACAAGCATGGTCATATATATACACATGAGTATGCATGTACGTACCCTGCATAAACATGGCAACATATCTATACATACACCTTCACATGCACATGCTTCCATGTGTGTGTGTGTGTGTGTGTGTGTACACATGCACATGTATATCTATGTAAGCATATATGCACGTGTGTGCAATAGGGCCATGGGTGGCATTCTCCTGTTTTGCCTGACAGATGGCATTGTTTCTTATGACAGGGGACTCAGGACTTCTGATTTTGAAAGCTTTGTGGAGGAGGTTCTTGTTCGTGTGAGGGATTGGTCATCAGGAAAACCAGAAAAGCTGGAGGGCTCTCATATCTTTGTATGTGCTCATGCCAGTCGCGATATGCGCTGTGGTGTCTGTGGGCCTGCCCTTATCAAAAGCTTCCAAAATGAGATCACTGAGCGGGGGCTTGACAATACTGTTTTTGTAAGATCTTGCTCTCACGTTGGTGGCCATAAATATGCAGGCAATGTAATTATTTATAGCCCAGATGCCAGCGGTGAAGTTGCAGGCCATTGGTGAGTCCATTTTGTGTGCGTGTGCCTGCGGATGTGTGTGTATTTATGTGATTGTTGTAACATGTTGCTATGCTTCCCTTGTATTGTTTAAAGACTTCATTATCAGTTACAGATTTCTAGAGTTAAACCTGTTAGTGAAGGCATTGACTACTACTTGTTTCCTTGATCAGGTATGGGTATGTCACTCCAAATGATGTTGCTGTTCTTTTGGATGAACACATTGGCAAGGGAAAAATAATTGACAAGCTTTGGAGGTTAGTTGTTGCTTTTCTTATTCACGATTGGTTGCTAGGCTTGTATTGCCCAGAAATGTTAAAAAAAAGTAGACTTGTCAAAGTCGTCACACACAGAAGGCGTAGAAGGACATAGGTTCAGAATGACAAGTATGTGAGCTGGCCCAATCTGGTGCTGCATATCAGAATCTTTTCTTGCAGGCTCACTTAGGCCAATAGGTTAGCAAGCTGGTATGTATGTAGGCTGGCAGGCTTAGGAGGCTCTTCTGGGAAGGGAATGACACACACTGAGGCAGGAGGCTGGGGAGCAAGAGCATGTAAAGATGGGGCAGAGGTAGACCAAGCTTAGCAGATGCTCTAGTTAGCTCTAGCAATGTTTGCAGGAGGATCGATCATTGTACATAACTTATAACTCACACTTAAGGTGATACTTAGTATTCCCCTCCAACCAGGTTGGTGATCAGCCGAGGGGCAAGCACTCCTAATTGCACATGAGGTCAGTTGGTTCTTGCAAATGCTTTCTATCCAAAGTTGTGCAATTGCCTAACCAGCTACTGTGTGCATGTGTGAGATGTTATATCCATGAAGATTTGTCCACTAATATGGACATAATTTTATGCATGAACCTGCACCCACTCTTGGGCGCTCATGATGTAAGTTGGGATGTCACAGCACACGGTCTGTGTTATGCATGATGGAGTTGATGATTGAAGCTTTCTGAGTAGATTCTCAGAGAGTCAAGATTGCACTTATTTCTGTTAGCTTCAGGGGTACCAGCAGGTCTGTTTGATGTTTTTTAAAGCATTTGATGCTAATCTTTATATCTTCAGCCTTATATTATCTTTAGATTGCATGTGGAGGGTGTCATTATCACAGGTAATCACTAGAGAGAAGATTCTTTTTCCAGTCCATGAGATCTCTCGGTGATCACCTGTGGTGACTAGACTGACCCTGCCAACATACAAGCCAATGACCATGTGGTTGATAAACCTGCAAACTTACGTTAGAGGTGGGCAAAGAAAGATTATCACCAATGAAACAGGTGTTGATTTGCTGGTATCATGCTATGGGGGTCTGTTTCAAGTGACGTTTTTGAGAATGGAGGCTTTCTTCAAGTGCTTGGCTTTCTGCACTTAAGGTCTCGTGCGTTTGAGCCTTCAGCAAGAGTGCTTGGCTCGTAAGTCTTCATTCATTGTGAAATAGAAATATAGTTTTCGAGACTCTCCCTAGCAGCATGTGGTCCTCATGTCCACTTGGACCGGTGCCCCCTCAATGAAAGATGAGGCTGCTGAGTGCTCCACCTGCATTTCATGTGGCTCCTTTTAGAACAGCATACGTTTGCTTGCTATGATTTTTCTCGACCAAGGGTCGTGAAACTGGTAAAGTTTTGGACTTTCTGTCCTACCCAAGTAGGAAAAAACCAATATTGCTTTTGGGTTATTAAAAGAAAATCTAAGTTGTGCAAGCCAGAACACTTGGCCCCTAATTCTCGGGTCACCTATGTCGAGCCACATAAATCTAGAGCCAGCCTTCTCTTGGCGACTCACACTCCAAAGGTTTTTTAGAAGAAACTTGGCTACATCCTTATGCTTGTCAAAATTGTTTGTTATTGAAATGTACTACTTATTTCTATTGTTGTTCTCAAGGTAGTAAAGCCACTCACCATGCATTTTTTTGGAAATTGCTGCAGGGGTCAGATGGGTCTCTCTGAGGTGGACCAGAAACAAGCTCATCAGCAACGTCTTGATGTGTTGGGAACCCTGGAGGACCAGAAAGCGGGTTGTTTTTGTAGTCAGGTGAAAGAACAAATGAATGGCCATATGGATGGGAAGGCTGCTTTGAATTCTGGCTGTTGTCAGGACATGTCTAGAGGAATGAAGGGCGACAAGTGTGCACATGTAAAGTCAGGTGGTGTTTGGAGCTGCGGTTTTTCATGTTTTGATTCATGGGAAAAGGGTGATACATTGGCAGCTCTGGCAGTGGTGGGTGCAGTAGCTGCCGTTGCATTTGCTTTCCGTCTGTCCAGAAAGTCATCGTAGACACCCATGCTTTGTTCGCTGTCAACAAGATTCAGATCTGTGCCTATTATTTGAATCATTTTAGGCGGTTACTCATAGCTGCTATTTGGATTACGGCTAGCTCTCACTTGAAACCTTGGCTTATCCAATAACTTAAGTTACCATTACCTAGAGACGTGTTTTTGTTAGATAGTCTGGTTTACAGATTTAATGCCTGGTAAGGAAAGCTCATCACTGTACTCTTCTCAAGTATAATGCCACCAATGGTCTGCAATGCGTGTCTGCCGGTGTCATGTTTTGGAGCAGAGTTTAGGTCCTTGGGTTTCATCAGGTTGTCAATATTGTTGACCACTTTTGTGATGACAAGGGGTGGGGTGTTGGCCATCTTGGCTAGTGGCGAACACTCCAGCCAAGGATGGTGCGAGTTTGAATCTCCCCCTCCCCTTGCTCCACAAGATGGGGTGGTGTGAGTAATGTCTCTTTGCAAAAAAAAAAAAGGTATACGGAAAATGAGGTACGTGCATCTCTCCAAGTTCACCGTGCTCTACACGCATCTCAATACAGCTAATGCTCCGATGCAACTTTCCCTTTTGCCAAAACATATATCCATTTAAATCTGGCAGCTTCTGATTGACTAATACGAAGCCTAGCTCTATATGTGCATGGCACAGGGTTTTTTAAATGTGATCATTTATTTGCATCATAAATATAATGTGGTTACATGCATAAATAAAGTCAAGCATGGTGGTAGAATGAAAAGAATGCCTACTGTACAACCTTTGCAAAGAACTCAAAGTTGTGGGCTGGAAGCCCTACTTTGGTTTTGATGTCTCATAACATGTGTACTCCTCAACCACCATGATTGTGAGATGGAAAATTGAATGCCACCTCTTAAACATTTTATTGAAGCTCTCTTTGCTGTGTCTGATTATATGGCTACTATTCTGGCCGGGCAACAATAGTATTTTTAACGTATGCCTGAAACACACACAGAAAACAGAAACTATGTGACCGGTGTGCCTTGCTAATGCTAAAGGACATTCAACCATTCATTTATTAGCTAACATGGCAATGCCCCAAAGGCATTCTATGATACTATCCCACTAGATTTGGCTACAACGCTGGTAGGCTTTTATACAAGCCAAGAGGAACATTGAAGGAGAGCTCAAGGAGTGCACTTTCGTCTACTTCTCAAGCTGAGGGGGCTAAAGATACGGTATATATATATATTTTTGTCAAGAATTTGGCTTCTGGGTTGTGGGTCTTGCAAGAATGGTGCACTAAGGATGCGATGCTCCAACTCCAACAAGTGCATGATGTGAAGAAGTCTCCGCCAACCAGCCAAGCAGATTGAATAAACATCAGACTTCGTATGGAGCTTGTTCGCACGCCCTATTGTGGCTCTATACGAAGCGTGATGTTTATTATGTCTCTCTGGTTGGTTGGTGGAGATTTCTTCACATCATGCACCTGTTGGAGTTGGAGCATCGCATCCTTGGTGTGCAGCATTTTTGCAAGACCCACGACCCAGAAGCCAAATTCTTGACGAAAAAATGTGCCCCTTATTAGTCTAAAGCTAGATTTATCGAGAGGATGATTATGTGAGCTAATGGTGGTTGGTGTGCATGAAGTAAAGGTGGCCACATGCATGGATTCTTTAGGGGACAAGAATCATTATTTTTGTGTGGACAGCCTCTGGGTCTTCAAAAAAGACAAAGGTCAGAAGATAGGAGTTCATATATTGGCATGAAGGAGAGATTTGAAAACCCAACAAGAGATGCTGCGAGTGAATCTTAGTATTTCCACATGAAAGAATGAGCGGGCAAAATAGGAGCTCCTTGAAAACTAATTATCAAATCAGTTAGTTTACTCGATTGGAGCGTATAGTTGTTGACTTAAAAGAACAACCCAAAGAGGAAAGACCGGTGGTTGCCTAAGCATCGAGAGCCAGCACTAACGGCTAGATGGAAAACGACCAAACTTTGTCTACAAGCAATCCAAGAAAGAGGTTTGATGGTGCCACATTAGTTAATAAGGCATCCACAAACAAACAAAGACCATCACAGAAAAGTAAGACCATTCGAGTAGAATAATAGGAATGCTCTTATGAGAAGAATGTGGGAGAAAGGATGAGCTTGAGCTGCTTGCAAGCAAACACACGAGTAGACAAGTATACACAACAGAGATGGATGGCTAAATTATATTCTATTGTCTTTTTTTTTTTTGTATGACCATAATCTAAAGATAAGAGTAAATACTACAAGGAAAAGTACTTTTACTAAAACATACAAGGTCGCTCCATAGTGTGAACTCTACTACACGAGTTTATGCTATAACTATGCTATAACTTTAGTGAATCAACGTGGCTATCACCTAGCCTGTAAACCATTGGCGGTATATTACTTATAATCTCACCAACCATGCTAGTGACATAAGTGTGAAGCTGTCATATTGGCGTGTTATCTATGTCCGTACTAGTTAAGCCTGGTATCTCAACACTCCTCCTCGACCTCAACTCCATATCTTGCACTCTTTCTTGAGCTCAACTCCATACCTCTTGCATATTCCAAGTATGCTCTTGAACTTGCGGACCTTCTCTATATCCAATGCCTTTTTGTGAAGATGCCAATTGCTTGATCCTATGTGTTGATGTAAACCAAATCCACATCACTTGTGCTAGAATCTTCTTTCTCACAAAGTGATAATGTAACTCAATGTGCTTCGTCCTAACATGATACATTGAGTTACTATCCAATTGTATGCTACTGATGCTGTCACAATAAATGACAATTGCCTACCTATCCATGGGCTCTGTCACAAAATTCCTTACAGCTTCTATTTTTTCTACTGTTCATGTGTGGCATGTGGAGCCTGACATGACATACATGTATGGCTGGTGTAGCTTGACATGGTGTGTCTATGTGGCATATGGAGCCTGACATGACAGTACACGTATGGCTGGTGTAACTTGACATGATAGTACATGTGTGGCTTGTGGGGCCTGACATGGTATATATGTATGTCTCATGGAGCCTAACATGATGTAATGAAGGTTGGGATTCTGAGGTAGCCCTCGTCTTATTGTCGCACCTCAAAAGAGGTTACTTTTGGTTTAAGCGGTAGTGAGCGTGTGGAAAGACTTTGTGGCCCTCGTGTCTGTGTAGGGGCACTGTTGCACCCTTACAGTCTATTCGGTATCATACGTGGGAAACTGGTAGAGTGATTCCACGGCACGGAAAATTCTTTTCTTTTTGAAAAGCTAAAAGAAACATTATGGCCATCCAGTCAGATCATTTTGTGGAGGACTCTATCACCCGTACTCGCTGCCTGTGGGAAGAAGATAGAGAAAGGGATCATGTTGGGGCTTTGGCAGATAACGATCCATCGTTGTCTGCTAGGACTGAGGATTAGCATGATATTGATGCCTTGATGAATGAGCTTGAAGAGCTCTGTGCTTTGCAAAGAGATCCTGATGTACAGAGGGTCATTGAATCAAAGTTTCATGTCAAGGTTGATGTGGTCACTTTTGATGTAATTGTCCAACATATGGGAATCGACAAACCTCGAGAGTTGGCTGTTGCTTATTTAAAAAGCCGTGGCGATGTTGTTTCCGATGATGAGGACAAGTGGGTCTTCACCTAATAGCCTCACAAGCTATCCTGTGAAGGGAACTTCAATGATGTGACAGGGCATGCAGCTTGCACCAGTGATGTGAGAGGGCATGCAACCCGCACTAGTGATATAAGAGGGTACACAGCCCGAGCAAGTGATGTAAGTGGACATGCAACCTGAGTAAGTGTTTTGAGGGGGCTTGTAGCCCATACAACAGATATGCAGCCCGAGGAGATGATGTACATCGGCAAGCAACTCGAGGGGATGATGAGGGATTTTCAGCCCATTTGAGAGATGCAGAAGATCTTCATGCATTGTCGGTGGTGTCTCCACCTTCTAGGTATGTTCCTGCTCCTAAAGTTCCATCTAGAGTGGAAGTTGTTACACCGGAAATCAATCCTAGATCTGGGCACCATCGCCATCGTAGACATGACGAGGAGGATGATCTATTAGAGCATCGGGATGCTTGTCATAGCAAGAAGGCCAAAGAGTTCAAGTCAGGGGAGAAGGACATCAAATTCGAGAGCTATAATGGAAAGTTGGATACTACCAAGGCACTTACTTTCATAAGGCAATTTGAAATAGCCTTTTGCACTGAGGAATTTATCGAGAAATCTATGCTCAGGCATGTGGGTATGCATCTTAAAGAGACTGCAAGTGATTGGTGGATGGCAAAGCTTTTGGATATGTAAGATCCCTGTCCCCATCGTGCAATGAATTCAGGGGTGCTAGCAACAGAAGTAGCACTTCTTGCGCGGGGCAGGGTCCCACACTCGGGGTCTCACCCATGGATCTCCGGACAAGAGACTAATCCATATGTTCTTGCAAAACCAAACCCAAAAAAACTTCCCTTACCCGGAAAGCTTGGGCGATTCCTCCAGGATAAATTTTTCTCTAACGTAGTCAAAAGCTGAATGGATGAGACGTGGATGAATGATGTGATGAGATGTGGATATGGGTAGATGTGAGTGGATGAGATCTGATGAGAATAAATTGAGGAAAGATGATGAGATGAAAATGATGTGATTGGATGAGAATAGGAATACTTATGAAATGGTTGTGGAATTAATTAATGTGGTTTGATGTGGAGCAATGTGGAAAGACGAGAGTTCGTTATAGAAACTGTATTTTTGAACTGTTTTTAACTGACTATTTTATGTCAAGAATGCTAGAGAAGCATTTTGTCTTGTGAATGAGGTCCTGGAGACCTATTTTGATAAAGTTGCATCAGTTGACGGAGAGTCATTGGAGGACGTCTCGCATAGCAAGGTCGGCCGAGGTCTTGACCAGCCTCGGTTCGATTAAAATGGTGAGCTTTCGGTACAATGGATGAGGAACCAAGGAAGCGTGGTCTATGAGTGAAGCGCTAGGTCACCTACGAGGATCCTAGAGGGTGCTGACCATACGGTGCTCGGGCTCGGGGGGGGGGGGGGGTCTTCGAAGATACCCACACGTGCGTCGTGGAAGATGATTGGAAGGAGTAAGAGTTGTTTTCTAAATTCGGGCATGGATCTGGTTGATTGACCTTGTTGGTCCTCAACGGATGAGTCCATGGCTCTTTTATATGGATCCATTGGTTAATCTTGCTGATCTTCAACGGAGATTCCATTTTGTTATGTGAATATATTACCGAGTACTATGAGCTAGGAACCATCGAAAAGACCCCTGATGAGTGGACAGGTGGTGAGCATTCTGGTTGCCAATGATGCCATAGGTACATCGATGAAAGAATGATTCGAAATTAGAATTCAACCAAAAATTTTTGGAGGATTGTGATCAGTGACTATGATTTCATTAAATGATTGTTTTAAAGACAGCTGAATATGTGAAAAAGGCAATTTCATATTGGGTTTGTAAGTGGTGTGACTAGTTTTAAGTTGCATGAATATCCGGCTAGGGGGCTTGGGAACTCTTTTTCCCTGGTACCCGGGACAAAACCTAACCAAATTCCTAATTGGATCCCATCACTACAGTGGTTGGGCGGTTGGCTAACCCACATCACATTCACTCACATCTCATCCATTCAGACCACATCACATTCACTCACATTACCTCACATCTCATTCATTCACATCTATCCCGATTCACATCCCATCACATCACATTCATTCATATCCATCACATTCACTTTCATTCATATCCATCACATTCATTCTCATCACCATTATATCACATTCATTCTCATCACCATTCCATCACATTCATTCTCATCACCATTATATCACATCACTTCTATCCACATCATATCTCATTCATACACATCTCATCTCATTCATCCACATCTATCCAATCGTTCACATGTACGACTACTCGCATCTATCCATACGTTCATATCTATCACTTCACATCCACATAACATCTCATCTCTTTACATCACATCACATTCTTTCACATACACATCTATATCAATTCTTTCACATACATCCACATCCATTCTTTCACATACTCATTCACATCCATTCTTCTCATACACATTTACATCCATTCTTCACATACACATCCTTATCCATTCTTTCACATATTCATTCACATCCATTCTTCACATACACATTCACTCACATCTCATATCTTTCATTTACATTCTGATTCACATGACATCACATCTCATCCATTTATTCACATTTATCTGATTCACATCACATCTCATCACATCTATTCACCTCACATCTCATCACCTCTATTCACCTCACATCCATCCATTCATCCATTCACATCTATTTGATTCACATCACATTCATCCATCCATTCATTCCCATCTATCTGATTCACATCACATCTCATCACATCTATTCACCTCACATTCTCATCACATTCATCCATTCATTCATTCTCATCTATCTGATTCACATCACATCTCACATCTATTCACCTCACATCTCATCACCTCTACTCACATCACATCCATCCATCCATTCACATCTATCTAATTCACATCACATCTCATCACATCTATTTACCTCTCATATCCTTCTCATCTCATCACCTCTATTCACATCACACCCATCCATCCATTCATTCACATCTATCTAATTCACATCATATCCATCTATCCATTCGCATCTATCTAATTCACATCACATCCATCCATCCATTCGCATATATCTAATTCACATCACATTCTCATCATCTCTATTCACATCACATTCCATTAAATCATCAACTGATTCACACATCTTATCTCATCACATCTATTCACCTCATATTCTCATCACTTTTATTCACAGAATTTAAACATAAAATTTACGAGGATTCTTATTTTTGATATAAAGATTCTTTACGCATCTATTTATGCATGATTTAATTTTAAGAAAAATAACACTTTTGAAATAAAATTAAATCCTTTATGCATCTTCTTATGCATAAATTCAATTTTAATGAGAATAACTCTTTTGGAATAAAAATAAATCTTTTATGCATCTCCCTATGCATAAATTCAATTTTAATGAGAATGACACTTTTGAAATAAAAATAAATCTTTTATGCATTTTCCTATGCATAAATTCAATTTTAATGAGAATGACACTTTTGAAATAAAAATAAATAAATTATGCATCTTCCTATGCATAAATTTATTTTTTATGAGAATGACACTTTTGAAATAAAAATAAATCTTTTATGCATAAATTTAATTTTAATGAGAATGACACTTTTGAAATAAAAAAAATCTTTTATGCATCGTCCTATGTATAAATTCAATTTTAATGAGAATAGAACTTTTGAAATAAAAATAAATCTTTTAAAATTCACAAATGGAGGAAATTACTCTTTTAGAATAATCTAATGATAAACTTTAGTTCCACAAAATTTAAGAAAATTTTGCCATAACCTCCTTTGTATGGCTGACCATTTCTTAATTTTATCATTCAATTTATGACTTCAATTAATCCAACTTGAATTCTAATATCTCTAATCTACTCCATTTTTTAAAAATCAAGAGAGTAAACTATTAAAAGAGTTTAATCAATCTTTTTATTAAAAGAGTAAACTATTAAAAGAGTTTAATCAATCTTTTTATTAAACTTTCTAGGATTGAGAAGGGATGAATTATAAAGAAGAGAAGGGGGTGGCCTTTCCATCAAGGCATAGCATCAGATTTTAATTTAACATTTACAAAGCATAAAATTTGAGAAAACCATAGATTTAGAAATTCACGACTGATAAGTAAGAATTAAGCTTACATGGAGCTTTTAAGCTTTCCTTTGGCTTGAGGGATTGAGGGTTATACTCTTGTTTATAGGCAAGAGTGGCCACCAAATTCACTTGGAGAGAATTAGGCCAAAAAACAATTGAATTATCAAGAAATTCAATGTTAAATGGCTCAGGACAGAAGCAGAGTAACAGTGCATAAACACTATTAAGCTTTTACAAAAGGGGAGGCTTCTATTTATAGGAAAAAGTGAGCCTCTAACCAAGCAAACTGATTCTAGAATTTTTCAGATCAGTTTGGTCAATTATGACCATTTTTAGGTCACTTTAGCTTACTTTTTGGATCTAGTTGAAACAAGAGAGAGGAGAGATGAAAATATCTCATTATTTGCGAGTTTAAAACTCATCCACACATGTGAAATAGGCACCTCCTTCATGAGGAAAATTCCCCACACCGAGGTGTCAAAAATGCATCATTTCCTCTAAATATCTCTTCTTTTTTAACTAATAAACCTTCTCCTTCATCTTATGTGAGTATTTACTCATTTTTGGGGGATTTTCTTTTATTTTTTAATTTATCTCCTTTCTACATTTGGATTAATCTTATTTCTCCATAGGAACCTTAATTCAAAATTTTCAAAAAATCTGGACCCTTAGGATAAGGTCCTTTTTACCTATTTTCAATTAATTCCAATTGCACATTGGAAAGTTATTTTTGAATTTCTGTTTTAGGAAAATTTAGTTTAATAAGAAAGGATATTTTTTCATCCAAAGATATCTAAAAACTGAGTTATCTCTCTCTAGAATATTTTCTCTCTCTAGGCCAAAATAGGTAGAAACAAGATCTTTTATTATTCTGAAAAAGTTTTGACTATAGGGAAAGAAACTGGACATCTTGAAGGGTTGGGGAGGAATCTTACATTCTCTCCCACTTAAAAAATGCGAGATGTTCTCATCTCGCAGAGAGCAGGTGAAGTATGATCTCCTTTATCTTCTTCTTCTTCTTCAATTACTTCCAGCGTTACTGCCTTGGAAGTGGATGGCCGATTTGAAAATATCTCTCTTTGCCTTCCCCTATTCTGGGGTGGAGGTCTTGCATTACTTTGGATTGAGACTGCGGGGTGGTTAGAGGGTCTACCTCTGGAATTTTCTTGATTTTGGCGGAAAGAACCTGATTACTCTGGAGGAAGGAAGGAGCTGGAGTCTGGAATCTTGATCTCCCTGATTTTCCTTCCCCGAAAACCTTGATCCAAAAGGTGTTGGGCAATCCATACTATGATGTCCAAATCCTTGACAGTTATAGCATTTCACTCCCTTGTTCAAGGCCCTTGTTCAAGGGTGAAACTTCTGAAGTTGAATTCCAAGGGATTGAGTTTCGGAAAAAGGACATTTCTTCCATTCTGGAACTTCCCATGTCCTGGGCTTGTTGACCCTGATATCTTTTAGACAGCGGAAGGTTGGAATCACCTTCTGGAATTAAAAACCTTTTGAAAGGTGATGGTGCTGGCTTCGGCGGGTATTTGACATCAAAGGCCTTGGTGAAATCCTTCACCATCCACACTACTTCAACCATGGAAACTGGCTTGGCATTCTTCACCAGGATATTCAAAGGTTCGTTTAGTCCCCGAATGAAACTAGCCATCAGCTGTTCTTCATCCAAGCGGTGGTGAGAATTTGAGGAGGAGAGTGAACTCTTGGTGATATAATTCAATAGTTCTGCTCCCCTGGGTTAACTTCTTTGTTTCCAAAAAGCCGGGAGGAAAGAACCTCGTCCTTAGGTAATTTTTGAGATCATTCCATGTTTGGGTATTCCGATCCAGACGGTTTGTCTCGCAGTGATTTCTCCTTGCCACTCTGGCTATTTCTACTATCTTCATTCTTGCAAGAGCCATTTTGCTCTTCTCATTGTACCCGGTGACATCGAAGTACTCTTCCATTGCTTCGATCCACTTTTCCACAGCCTCACCCAAGTTTTTCCCTTAACCCTTGAAAGGTCCAGGCTGCAATCTATGAAGAGTTTTACGAACATCCAAGTCGAGCTCTTCCTCATCGAGTTGGTGGTTATCATTTCTACCATATGACGACGACCTCGATCCATGCTCTTATCAATACAAAAATTCTTGTTAAGTCCCTTTATTTATGATTCAATTTTGATTTTCCATTCAACTGATTCTGGGGTTCTTTAGATTGGTCAGTTCTCCTCACAGAATCATGGGATAAAGATATTCATATAGAACTCATTATCGGATAACAATTCATTCCAAAACATCTCATTCATATCTTTAACACAATAATGGTCCATTAGACCAAAATTTCCATCTGAAGTCCTCCATAAGGATTTCAATTATACAGTTTTTTTTTTGTCATCTCTTAACTTGATCCATTGGGTCAAGTGTTAACAATAGCAATTTGTCAGCACAATCCACTAATCTCATAGTGATTTGCTGAAGTCATTATCGTCATTCCAGTTATGAACATCATCACAGGGACTCGTCCCATTCATCCTCATTATGGTTTTGTTTAGCTTATTACATTTTAACCAAAATTCAAGAATCACCATTTTTCAATAATAGGAATCCAAATCAATTCATCAGCAACAAGAATTTTAAAATCATATCAACCACATTCAAATTCATCATCTAGATAGCATTTTTGCTTATAATTTCAAGATCTTAGATCGTATATATTGCTAGTAAAAGAGCTGCAGTTATACCCTCGGTATATACGGGTAGTCACGGTCCTTGGAATTATAAGGTAAATACCATCATGTCTAGGCCTCAAGCAAGTCCAGGATTCCATATAATTACGGTACTTCCATCTGAAGACCCAATTACCAATTTATGAATTTCAGTTTGTATAACAATTTGTATGAATTTTATCACAAAATTTTAAACTTTTACTACTACTTCATCAATTTTTGACATTTTTTGGCTTCTCAGTTGATCCACTTTAGCCAATTTTGATCTCTTACCAGCTGTAAGATCCCTGTCTCCATCACGCAATGAATTCAGGGGTGCTAGCAGCAGTAGCACTTCTTGCTGCGCGGGGCAGGGTCCCACACTCGGGGCCTCGCCCCCACGGATATCGGGACAAGAGACTAATCCATCTATTCTTCCAAAACTGAACCCGGAAAAACTTCCCTTGCCCGGAAAGCTCGGGCAATTCCTCCAAGATAAAGT
Organism: Cibotium barometz; assembly: GCF_041138505.1. Taxonomy (NCBI): domain Eukaryota; kingdom Viridiplantae; phylum Streptophyta; class Polypodiopsida; order Cyatheales; family Cibotiaceae; genus Cibotium; species Cibotium barometz. Next base: position 31,471,877 of record NC_141067.1, read on the forward strand.
TTTCTCTAACGTAGTCAAAAGCCTTAACTAACTGAATTGATCTGACTGAACCCGTAAGTCCCATAGTCAGATCAGGGAAAGATTGCACTTAGATCATAGAGACTAACACTTTTTTCCTCATTGAGAGGCACATCCGTTGATTCTTTTCCATAGAACATCTTTTGTCCGGGATTTACTTCATCTAGCGTACCATAAGAGAATTGAGTCTCAATTTAGGGATCCATAAGTCCAGCCTAACCCCATCCAGTCCCATGGGTTAGCCAACTGCCCAACCATTGTAGTGATGGGATCCAATTAGGAACTTGGTTAGGTTTTGTCCCGGGTACCAGGGAAAAGAGTTCCTAGGCCCCTTAGTCGGATATTCATGCAACTTAAAACTAGTCACACCACTTACACACCCAATATGAAATTGCCTTTTTCACAGATTCAGCTGTCTTTAAAACAATCATTTAATGAAATCATAGTCACTGATCATAATCCTCCAAAAATTTCCAGTTGAATTCTAATTTCCAATCATTCTTTCATCGGTGTACCTATGGCATCATTGGCAACCAGAATGCTCACCACCACCTGTCCACTCAGGGGTCTTTTCGATGGTTCCTAGCTCATAGTCCTCGGCAATATATTCACATAACAAAATGAAATCTCCGTTGAAGATCAGCAAGATCAACCAACGGATCCATATATAAAAGAGCCATGGACTCATCCGTTGTGAGGACTAGCAAGGTCAATCAACCAGATCCATGCTCGAATTCAGAAAACAACTCTTATTACTTGTTCCAATTATCTTCCACGATGCACGTGTGGGTATTGTTCTCGGCGACCCTGAGCCCGAGCACCGTATGGTCAGCACCCTCTCTAGGATCCTTTGCAAGTGACCTAGCGCTTCACTCATAGGCCGCTTCCTTGTTCCCTCATCCACTGTACCGGAAGCTCACCATTTTAATCGAACCGAGGCTGGTTAATATCTCAGTCGACCTTGCTATGGGAGACGTCCTCCAATGACTCTTCGTCACAGTAGCTATTGCAACGTTATCAGAATAGGTCTCCACGACCTCATTCACAAGACGGTCAAAATGCTTCTCTAGCATTCTTGACATACAACAATCATTTAAAAACAGTTCAAAAATACAGTTTCTATAACGAACTCTCGTCTTTCCACATTGCTCCACATCAAACCACATTAATTAATTCCACAACCATTTCATAAGTATTCCTATTCTCATCCAATCACATCCTATTCTCATCCAATCACATCATTTTCATCTCATCACATCTTTCCTCAATTTATCCTCATCAGATCTTATCCACTCACATCTACCCATATCAATGCCCGATTTGGAAATATCTCTCTTTGCCTTCCCCTATTCTAAGGCGGAGGTCTTGCATTACTTTGGATTGAGACTGCGGGCTGGTTAAAGGGTCTACCTCTGGAATTTTCTTGATTTTGGCGGAAAGAACCTTGATTACTCTGGAAGGAAGGAGCTAGAGTCTGGAATCTTGATCCCTGATTTCCCTGCCCCGAAAACCTTGATCCAAAAGGTGTTGGGGCAATCCATACTGTGATGTCCAAATCCTTGACAATTATAGCATTTCACTCCCTTGTTCAAGGGTGGAACTTCTGAAGTTGAATTCCAGGGGATTGAGTTTCGGGAAAAGGACATTTCTTCCATTCTTGAACTTCCCATGTCCTGGGCTTGACCCTGATATCTTTTAGGCGGCGGAAGGTTGGAATCACCTTCTGGAATTAAAAGCCTTTTGAAAGGTGATGGTGCTGGCTTCGGCGGGACTTTGACATCAAAGGCCTTGGTGAAATCCTTTGCCATCCGCACTGCTTTAGCCATGAAACCTAGCTTGGCATTCTTTACCAAGATATTCAAAGGTTCATTTAGTCCCCGATTGAACCTGGCCATCAGCTGTCCTTCATCCAACGGTGGCGAGAATTTGAGGAGGAGAGCAAACTCTTGGTGATATACTTCAATAGTTCTGCTCCCCTGGGTTAACTCTAAGAATTCGTTCATCTTTGTTTCCAAAAAGCCGAGAGGACAGAACCTCGTCCTTAGGTAATTTTTGAGATCATTCCATGTCTGGGTATTCCGATCGAGACGGTTTGTCTCGTAGTGGTTTCTACATGCCACTCTGGCTGTTTCTACTATCTTCAGTCTTGCAAGAGCCATTTTGCTCTTCTCATTGTACCCGGTGACATCGAAGTACTCTTCTCATTGTACCTGGTGACATCGAAGTACTCTTCCATTGCTTTGATCCACTTTTCCACAGACTCACCCAAGTTTTCCCCTTCACCCTTGAAAGGTCCAGGCTGCGATCGCCCAACCACTGTAGTGATGGGATCCAATTTGGAATTTGGTTAGGTTTTGTCCTGAGTACCAGGGAAAAGAGTTCCCAGGCCTCCTAGCCGGATATTCATGTAACTTACAACTAGTCACACCACTTACACACCCAATATGAAATTGCCTTTTTCACAGATTCAACTGTCTTTAAAACAATCATTTAATGAAATCATAGTCATTTAATGAAATCATAGCCGCGAACAGTCCTCCATGAGGATTTCAATTATTCAGTTTTTTTTTGTCATCCCTTAACTTGATCCACTGGGTCAAGTGTTAACAGTAGCAATTTATCAGCATAATCCAATAATCTCATAGTGATTTGCTGAAGTCATTATCGTCATTCCAGTTATGAACATCATCACAAGGACATCCCATTCATCCTCATTGTGGTTTTGTTCAGCTTATTACAATTTAACCAAAATTCAAGAATCATCATTTTTCAATAGGAATCCAAATCAATTCATCAGTTCTCAACCAGAATTTCAAAATCATATCAACCACATTCGAATGCATCATTTGGATAGCATTTTTGCTTATAATTTCAAGATCTTAGATTTACTCATATAAACTGCGAGTAAAGAGCTGCAGTTATACCCTCGGTATATACGGGTAGTCATGGTCCTTGGAATTAAAAGGTAAATACCATCATGTCTAGGCCTCAAGCAAGTTCGGGATTCCATATAATTGCGGTACTTCCATCTGAAGACCCAATTACCAATTTATGAATTTCAGTCGGAATAACAATTTGTATGAATTTTATCACACAATTTCAACCTTTTACTGCTACTTCATCAATTTTTGACATTTTTGGCTTCTTAGTTGATCCCACTTTAGCCAATTTTGCTCTGATACCAGCTCTAAGATCCCTGTTTGCATCGTGCAACGAATTCAGGGGTGCTAGCAGTGAAAGTAGCACTTCTTGCATGGGACAGGGTCCCACACTTGGGGCCTCACCCAGCACGGATATTCGGACAAGAGATTAATCCATCTGTTCTTCCGAAACCGAACCCGAAAAAACTTCCCTTGCCCGAAAAGCTTGGGGCGATTCCTTCAAGATAAACTTTTCTCTAACGTAGTCAAAAGCCTTAACTAACTGAACTGATCTAACCAAACCCGTAAGTCCCATACTCAGATCACGGAAAGATTGCACTTGGATCATAGAGACCAACACTTTTTTCCTCATTGAGAGGCACAGCCATTGATTCTTTTCTATAGAACATCTGTGTCCGGGATTTACTTCATCTAGCGTACCATAAGAGAATTGAGTCTCAATTTAGGGATCCATAAGTCCACCCTAACCCCATCCAGTCCCATGGGTTAGCCAACCACCCAACCACTGTAGTGATGGGATCCAATTAGGAATTTGGTTAGGTTTTGTCCCGGGTACCAGGGAAAAGAGTTCCTAGGTCCCCTAGCCGGATATTTATGCAACTTAAAACTAGTCACACCACTTACACACCCAATATGAAATTGTCTTTTTCACAGATTCAGCTGTCTTTAAAACAATCATTTAATGAAATCATAGTCACTGATCATAATCCTCCAAAAATTTCCAGTTGAATTCTAATTTCCAATCATTCTTTCATCGGTGTACCTATGGCATCATTGGCAACCAGAATGCTCACCACCACCTGTCCACTCAGGGGTCTTTTCGATGGTTCCTAGCTCATAGTCCTCGGCAATATATTCACATACCAAAATGAAATCTCCGTTGAAGATAAGCAAGATCAACCAACGGATCCATATATAAAAGAGCCATGGACTCATCTGTTGAGGACTAGCAAGGTCAATCAACCAGATCCATGCTCGAATTTAGAAAACAACTCTTACTCCTTGTTCCAATTATCTTCCACGATGCACGTGTGGGTATCTTCAGCGACCCTGAGCCCGAGCACCCTATGGTCAGCACCCTCTAGGATCCTTTGCAAGTGACCTAGCACTTCACTCATAGGCCACTTCCTTGTTTTCCTTATCCACTGTACCGGAAGCTCACCATTTTAATCGAAACCGAGGCTGGTTAAGACCTCGGTCGACCTTGCTACGCGAGACGTCCTCCAATGACTCTTCGTCACAGTAGTTGATACAATTTTATCATAATAGGTCTCCATGACCTCATTTACAAGACGGTCAAAATGCTTCTCTAGCATTCTTGACATAAAACAGTCATTTAAAAACAGTTCAAACATACAGTTTCTATAAACGAACTCTCGTCTTTCCACATTGCTCCACATCAAACCACATTAATTAATTCCACAACCATTTCATAAGTGTTCTTATTCTCATCCAATCACATCATTTTCATCTCATCACATCTTTCCTCAATTTATCCTCATAAAATCTTATCCACTCACATCTACCCATATCCACATCTCATCACATCATTCATTCACATCTCATCTATTCAGACCACATCACATTCACTCACATCTCATCCATTCAGACCACATCACATTCACTCACATCACATCTCATTCATTTTACTTAACATCTCATTCATTCACATCTATCCCGATTCACATCTCATCACATCTATCCCGATTCACATCTCATCACATCTATCCCGATTCATATCCCATCACATCACATTCATTCATATCCATCACATTCACTTTCATTCATATCCATCACATTCATTCTCATCACCATTATATCACATCACTTCTATCCACATCATATCTCATTCATACACATCTCATCTCATTCATCCACATCCATCCAATCGTTCACATGTACGACTACTCCCATCTATCCATACATTCATATCTATCACTTCACATCCACATATATTCATGTCACATCTCATCTCTTTACGTCACATCACACATTCTTTCACATACACATCTATATCCATTCTTTCACATACATCCATATCCATTCTTTCACATAGTCATTCACATCCATTCTTCTCATACATATTCACATCCATTCTTCACATACACATCCTTATCCATTCTTTATACTCATTCACATCCATTCTTCACATACACTCACATCTCATATCTTTCATTTACATTCTGATTCACATAACATTACATCTCATCCATTCATTCACATTTATCTGATTCACATCACATCTCATCACATCTATTCACCTCACATCTCATCACCTCTATTCACATCACATCCATCAATCCATTCATTCCCATCTATCTGATTCACATCACATCTCATCACATCTATTCACCTCACATCTCATCACCTCTATTCACATCACATCCATCAATCCATTCATTCCCATCTATCTGATTCACATCACATCTCATCACATCTATTTACCTCACATTCTCATCATCTCTATTCTCATCACATCCATCCGGTGGGAATTCAAATGTAAGTCCTAATGAGGTAAACCTTGCATGATGATAGTAAAATTGATACACCTATATCTAGTCGTACTCGTTTAGGTTTTCAGCATGCCTCTTATGCATCAGATTGTTATGCTTTGGCTGTGTCTAGTATGTGTGAAGAGGAAGAAACTCTTTCATTTGATGAGGCACAAAAATCAAAAAATTGGTTGGCTGCTGCAATGCAAATGTAATATGATGCTATAATGAAGAATGGTACATGGTCTTTGTGTGATTTGCCTATTGGTAAAAAGGCCATTGGATGTAAGTGGGTTTTTAAGTTGAAACAAAAGCCAGATGGCAGTGTTGATCGCTATAAAGCTAGACTTGTTGCAAAGGGTTATGCTCAAGAAAAGGGCATTGATTTTGATGAGACCTTTGCTCCCACTTGTCGTATGACTACCATTCATAGTATTTGTGCATTGGCAGCTCATAATGGTTGGAATGTACATCAATTGGACATAAAGACTACATTCTTGAATGGAGATTCACATGAGGAGGTGTATGTATCGCAGCCTCGTGGTTTTGTTCAAAGAGGGCAGGAAAACAAAGTGTGCAGGTTGAAAAAGGCTTTGTATGGTTTAAAGCAAGCTCCACGAGCTTGGTATGAAAAGATACATGCATATTTGACTGCACATGGTTTTCAGAATAGTCCAAAAGAAAGCACTTTGTATGTTAAATGTGTGGATGATGTACATCTAATGATGTACATCTAATCATTGCTATCTATGTCGATGACATGCTGCTCACAGGACCAAATGAGAGTCATATTGCTGATTTTAAGGCTGATTTGAATGCCTCTTTTGAGATGTTAGATTTGGGGCATTTGCATCATTATTTGGGGATACAATTTAAGCAGTGTGATGGAGGTATTGCTTTGTGTCAAACAAAGTATATTGAGACATTGTTGCGGAGATTTGGCCTTAAAGACTGCAAGCCTATTGCTACTCCAATGGAGACAGGTTTGAAGTTGAGTCTTCATGATGTTGGAGATCACTTTGATGTCACACTTTATCAGACAACTGTTGGTTGCCTCATTTATGTATGCATGGCCGGACATTCAGTTTCAATCTCACAGGTGAGCAGGTTTATGCATAGCCCAGGGTCTCAGCATTGGAAGGTAGTTAAACGCATCTTTCGCTACTTCAGTGGCACCATACATCTTGGGTTGTTTTATCCCAAGGGGGGGTCGTTGCCGCCAGATTTACATGCTTTTTCGGAGTCAGATTGGGCTGGTTGCTATGACACAAGAGTGTCCACAAGTGATTTTTGTTTCATTCTCGGTAGCTCATGCATATCTTGGTTGAGCAAGAAGCAACCTACTGTGGCCACTTCTAGTTGTGAAGCTGAGTACAGGGCAGCTTTCACAGCTACGGTTGAGTGTATGTGGCTCAGACGGCTTATGGTGGCTGACTTGGGTGTTGGACAGGAGTCTGCCACCTCTATCTACACTGACAGTCAAAGCGCATTGGCAGTTGCAAGAAACCCAGTTTTTCATGCTCGCACAAAGCACATTGAGGTGCATTATCACTATGTCAGGGAGAGACTCTCAGCAGGAGAGATCAGCTTGGTCTATGTGCCAACACAGGACAACCTCGTTGATCTTTTCACAAAGGCGCTTCCTCGTGAGAAGTTCGAGGCTTTCCGCAAAGCTTTGGGCTTGCTCCCCTTTGTGGACTGATCTACTTCGGGCATGGCACTTCCCTATACATGAGTGCCAGCTCTTGTTCACACCATCACTCCCAGAGGGGAGATTTGTTGCAAAGGACTCTAAGTTTCTTGATGAATCAAAGATTGTTCCATCCCGTTCCAACACAAGAGATTCAAGCTCTTTCAATGTTTTAAGAGAGAGGGTCAAGCAAAATAACATGGTGGATCCTTTACCTATATTTTTACCCATAAGTGTGATTGAGCAGTGGATCCCCAAACAGGGAGAATACCCTTAGAGTTTCGCAAAATAGTGTCCTAATAAGGAATCTTGGGTTAAGGCCAATGCTAAGTCTTACAGATATTGGGTTCTTGGGGTCACTCATTCTTTGCTTGCCAATCAAGAGCTTGCTCTGCCAAGTATGAGCATGTTAACACTTACAAAATGGCAATGTGTTGGGTGTATGCTGGTTTAACAAATGAGGAGGCAAAGGTTCTTACCCTTGACCATAATATTGACTCGGACTTTTGAAATTCAAAAGATAAGGTTCTTTCATAATGAGTGGATTGATTCCTAGAAAAGTGTGGTCTTGAATTAAAAAAGAAAGGTGGTCGTGGAGCAAGTCAGAAGCCTAATGTGAAACAATATGATAACTATTTTCAACTTGCCTTTCGTGATGGAGAAATTTAGGATCTACAACATGATATTTTTAAGCTACATGAGCAGGAAAAGTTAAAAGGTCAAAAGTTCAATAAGTTGCCTGCAGCTTCCAAAGGCAAAGGTGCCTCAAGTGATGAAGCACCAAAGCCCATTCCCGAAGAAATGAAGATAACAGTGTGAAGACATTTGTAAGGAATTCGTGAGAAATCATTAATCATTGCAGTTCTCTCGCGCGTGAAGCGTGGAATCATCTCTTCAAAGAAAATGGGAGAATAATTTGAAAGGTTTATTTTGTTAAATTAACTCTTTTGTTTTTTGAAGTTTTACTTGTTTCATCAGCTCTAATTTCTTTGGTTGTCTATTAGGCAAAAAACCATGCTTCACATGCAGAGAATAATGATTGAAAAGTTGAATTGCTCTAATTGGGATGAGGTAAAGCTCTACCATCTAGACTCAAGCAAAACCTCGTGTTGGAGAAGTCCATGTTTTTATTTGGTAACATGGTGAGTAGTTCATCTTGCTTTCAGCTTTGTTTAATAAAACTTTTTTTTTCACCTCTCACATCTTGCTTGTTGGTTTTTTTAGAACAAAGATCCACGGGTTTTCATCAAGAAAATCCCTCTTGACTTTGAGCAATTTCTTTCCCGTTGTCATCTAGAGAGGAGGAGGAGACAACAATCCCAAAGCTTTGAAATCACTCCTGGTCTTACACTTTTCATTCTTGATGATGTAGAGGAGTCTCCAACTCATTGGTGTGTTCATGAAGAAGGAAGAGTTGAAGACATGGACACTTTTGTCCTCATAGCACATCCTTACACTTTGGCCATCGCAAATGCTCATTGGTTGTTATGCTCCGAACTCAATCAATGACGATTTGAAGTACGGAGTATCTGCCTACAAAAAAGTCATAGGGGCTTCTAGCAAGGTCACTACTTATGACTCTTGAGCACCATTATTTTTTCATGCCCATGATCAAATTACTACAACGCAAAAAGCCTTCACCCACTCAAACATGACATGTCAAATGATGACATGCTAAGTAAAACCTTTGAATATTTTGCTACTAGCATTAAAGCGTTATTATGTCTTGCTCTTTTCTTAAATGTTAACTTTTATTTTGTAGGACAAAGCCAAATATCCATGGTTATAAACTAGATCATTTTTCTTGGGCTTGTGAATTTGCTACAATTGGTTTTTATTCATCTTTGAGCATGCAAAGTAGAGGATTGTATAATTTTGCTGTGAAACCAAATCGCACAAATGTTTTTGAACGACCAGGAGTTTGCAAAAAATTCACGCACACCGATGCATGTCTACAAGGAGTCATAAATCCATATCAAAAGCCTCAGCTTTTGATGATGGATTTAATTGATTTACTTTCTATGAAAAGAGAGTGGTTGATGGATCTCTTTGTGGGGGACTGGTAGCACAATTGTCAGTGCATTGAAAAGAGGTAGAAATGTGGTTGCAGTGGAATGTGATCCACTCCAGGTAAAATTTATCAAGCAAAGAGTGACAGCTCTCAAGAGGTGGGAATGAAGAGCATGGAATCTGATCCTTGTTTTTTTGATGCATTTGGAGAGCCACAACCTTTGATTGATAGTGAGTAGGTTGGGGAGATCGTTGACCTTGTGGATTATGAGCTAGATGGCCTAGAGGGCTAAGGAACAAATTACTAACACTACTCTTGCAATAACTCCAATGGGAGAGGAGGCGAGGAATGAGGAGGAGGAAGATGAGAATCCCATTCAAGCATAGTTGTCATGACTTTTTAGATCACGTTAACACATACTTTTAGTTTCCAAAAACTTGACATTTTTTTTAAAGAAGATACTTGTTTAATTTGTAGTTCAAATTGTTTGGTAAAGTTTTCCATGTTTTGAATTTTAATGCGCATGTGATCGAGTTTTATTTGTGGGTTATAAATTCATCAAGCTTCTTTGAAAATTACATGAATGTAGACCTAGTATCTTGATAACTCTTAAAGTGTTTTTGTGTATTCATTGAATGCCCAGCTTTAGAAGCATCAAAACCATGAAAGTTGTTTTTCCCAAGTCTGAAATTAGATTGAGACTGAGTTTTGCTAAGTTTTGGAAACATGGCTTTGTAGGTGGTGTCTATGTTATTTTTTTATTAGAAAACTAGCGTGTCTGTCAAGACAGAGAAACCATAGATTAATGCTATAATGCTTTTCTTTTAAAAAATAGTCTTTTTTAAAACAAAATTAGAACTCTTTGATATAAATGGGTCTACATGTTTGAAAAAGTGTCCATTTTCCAAGTTGTGAAATTTTAGATGAGCCCTTGCAAATGACTACTCACGACTCATGCTAATTTTTCATAACTCGGTGTTAATGATTGTTGCATATTCGTGCAACATAGACCCTTATAATAGAAATTCAATACAACTTGATATGAGAACTCACTCGTAATCCTCCTTAACCACATATCACGTTGTCTTGATCTTCACACGTATTATTACAAATCACTACCATTTTGTCATTTATGTATAGTTGATAATCGTTGTGACATCTTCACTGGCTTGTAGAAGAGAAATTGTTTGACCTCTTTCACAGAGTTCGTCAGCATTATTGCCATCTCGAGATAACACGTATGTTTGCTTGCAATGTCTCCATCGGGAGGACATGATTGTGTCTGCATGCTACTCGTATTTCCAAGAGAAAGAGCAGCTATACCAGGAGATCACTTCGAATGATGAAGTCTGCATGCTACTCGTATTTCCAAGAGAAAGAGCCGCTATACCAAGATTGTATGAAGAGAATGCCACCCCAACAGATATAAAGGCATTCAAGGACTAGAACTAGGGTGCAAGGAAAGTCATGTATTGGCTTTCAACAATCAGTGTCATAGATACAATGATAGGATACATATAGCCTATGATGCCAACACTCTAACAGTTGCATGATAGAACCTAGTGCAAATATTCCAGACCAACACTCTAGCAGTTGCATGGAAGAACCTGTGCAAATGTTCCAGACCAACACAAAGGCAAGGAAATTGTAGCTAAAACAAGAGCTACATACTATGGAGAAGAAAAGCATGTCTATCAATGAGTATGCTTTAAAGATCAAGGGCATTGTTGAATCATTTGGTTATATTAATGTATCGTTGGAAGATTAATGATTTAGTGAGTGTCTATCTAAATGGGCTTGGCAAAGAGTACAAGTCATTCAAGACCTCCATTGTAGTTAAGGAGAATGTTCCCAACTTTCAGAACTTATTGTCTATGCTAATCATAGAAGAAAATTCTCTAGGTGTGGATTCTTCTTGCAAAGCAAGAACGCAGTAGAATAGGCCTTCTACTCCAATTCAGGTAGAGGCAAAGGTATAGGTCGTTGGTCGAGGCCAAGGTGGTGGCCGACATGGAAACCAGAATTATGGACAACAACAGTCCAAATTATGATTCGCAGCAATAGAGCAGCAAACAATAGCAATCATACATAGGTGGAAGAGGCAAGTCTAGAGGTAGGGGGAGCCAAAGAGGCCGAGGTGGTTGGTAAAGAAATCAGAGTGCAAGTAGCATATAGAGTGCTATTATTGTGGCAAACCATTGCATATAGCAAAGGACTTCTTTAAAAAGTTGAATGACATTAAAAGTGAAAAATTACACAACAAGGTAACTATGCATCATCTAGTAAATAGGGTGATGATTAATAGAAGTGAGCAGTTGTTTGTAATGCAGCACATGATGAGTTTCACAACAACAAGAGATGTGTTAGGATCTAATGATATATGGTATGTGGATTTTAGCACCTCTAACCACATAACCAATCATGGTGAATGGTTTAGAGCCATGCAGAAAATGGAAAAACCAGGTTAGAAATTGATATTGCGCATCCCATTACACATGTTGGTGAAGTGTCATTGTCTATGTAAAATGGCAAAATGAAGTACTTGGTATATGTACTTCATGTTTCAAATATTACAAAGAACCTGGTTTCTATTGGATAGATGGTTGATAAGGGTCTTCAAGTGAGGTTTAATCCTCAAGGATGTTTTGTGGAAGACTTCAAAAATCAGTGTCACAAAGGGTAAAAGAAATGGTAGGATGTTTACTTGGATTTGAACATGCTTGAGGTAAAGGCAGCTATGTTTGTGCATAAAATAGGTATCATTGTAGCTATTTCATATGGCACAAGCACATTTATCATGTGAATATATAGCAACTGAAGTCTATGCATGCCCAAAATATTGTTACAGGTTTGCAAAAGTTTAAGGTTAATGGTATGCATAAAGTATGTGGAGCATGCCAGCTTGGTAAACAAGTCAAACATGCTTTCCCACATGAAAATCATGTTAGTGAACTACCGTTAGATGTATGGGGACCAACCAAGACTGCAACAATTGCAAGTTGTAGATATTATGTTACATTCATTGATGATCACACTAGGAAATTGTGGGTTTATTTCACGAAGGATAAAATTGAGGTGTTTGCTTAATTTTTGAGGTTTATAGTCTTGGCCAAGAAGGAAAAAGGCATATAAATAAAATGCCTGAGATCAGATGGTGGGGGAGAGTATTTCTCCAATGAGTTTGGTGATTTCTTGAGAATGTAGAGAATCAAGAGACACTTTACATACAGGTACACTCTGCAAACAAAATGGTGTTACAGAAAGAAAAAATAGGCATATTGCAGAAGTGGCATGTGCCTTGATGTTTGAAAAGAATATGCCATATTATTTTTGGATAGAAGCAATAACAACTGTTGTGTTGTACATTATGAATAGGACCCCCACTGCAGGAGGCTGTTCATGGTATGATGCCTGAGTAGAAGTGTACATGTATAAAACTGGATGTGTCTCACTTAAAAGTGTTTGGGTGTATTGCATATGTGCATGTTCTCGATGAAGTGAGAATAAAGTTGGATCCAAAGACAAATAAATCCATGGTATGATGCCTGAGCAGAAGTGTACATGTATAAAACTGGATGTGTCTCACTTAAAAGTGTTTGGGTGTAATGCATATGTGCATGTTCCCGATGAAGTGAGAAAAAAGTTGGATCCAAAGACAAATAAATGCATCTTCATTGGTTATGCTTTGGAGCAGAAAGGTTATGAATATTATAACCCTACCACTTTGTGAGATGCAAGTAAGTCGAGATGTTGTCTTTGATGAGATGTGTAACTAGTATGCATCAGCTAGAATGCATCAGTAGGTAGTAGTGAAGGCACTAGCACTCCTTTTATGCACTGGTAGAGTGAAGGCACTAGCACTGAAGGCAATAAAAAATACAGATGTATGAAGTACATATGCTGCACCACATGTAGAGTAGTAAATCACAGGTGCTTAGTGGACCTGAAGAGTCGTCTAGTAGTGGATCCCTTGTTAGTCCATGGTTAGATAGGTTGAGGATAGATGTGGGTACACATGTATCATACAAAGGAAGCAAATAGATAGATCAACCTTTTGTGCCTGATCTATCAACATGTCACTCATATGTGGATGGTGACTCTAGTGGATCTGAGCAAAGCCTTGATGAGGAGCTTGGCATTCCATCCGTGGTGGTTACTCCTTGTGCAAGGAGAACCAAGGTTGTTTTGAGGATGTATGCAGGTCTATAAGGGTTAGTTATACAAGTGTATGCAGGTCTACAAGGGTTAGTTATACAAGTGTATGCAGGTCTACAAGGGTTAGTGATACAAGTGTATGCAGGTCTACAAGGGTTAGTTATATAGCCCATCTTTATTCTTACATGATTAAAGCAATATAGAAGTTGGAGCCTACTTGTTTTGAGCAGGTACTTGGAAATAAAAAATGGGAAGATGCCATGAATGAGAAGATGGTAGCATTGGATGTAAATGCAACATGAGAGTTAGTGCCTTTGCTTAAGGAAAAAAAAGCGATTGGATGTAAGTGGGTGTATAAGGTCAAGCATAACGCATATGGTTCAATGAGTAGGTATAAGGGCAGATTAGTTGCCAAGGGCTATGTGCAGAGCTATGGCATTGACTATGAGGAGACATTCAGACCAGCTGCAAGAATGACAATCATGAGAGCTGTCACATTGCTATGCTGCAGTAAAGGGTTGCGCGAATGGCCATCGTGAGAGCTGTTATTGCTATGTTACAGTAAAGGGTTTGGTCTTTACATCATATGGATGTAAAGAATTCCTTCTTGCATGGTAATTTACCAAGAAGAAGTATACATGATGTAGCCACCAAGTTATGAGAGTGATGCATATCCAAATTTTATGTGCAGGTTATGCAAAGCCATGTATGGCTTGAAGCAGGCACCCAGAGCATCCTCAAACAAGATTGGGGATTATCTTGTTAATGATCTAGTATATGCTAGCACATAGGACTAGGTGGCTAGCATCTTCACAAAGGCATTGGGCAAAGAGACGCTCCACAAGTTTAGGAGCTTACTTGGAGTACAATGTGTGGAGTTGAGCTCAAGGGGGAGAGTGTTGAGATATCGATCTCAACTAGTGCTGTGGGCATTGATGACCTGCCTAGGTGATAGCTTCTGCACGTATGCCACTAGAATGGTTAGTGAGATATGGTTGATATGCTGCCAATGGATGATAGGCTGTGTGATAGCCACTTTGAAGTACTAAAGTTATGGCATAGTTATAGCACCAGCTCATATAGTCGAGTTCACATTATGGACAAACCATTATATGTTATTGTAGGAGAGTACTTTCCCTTATAGTATGTACTCTTATCTTTTAGTTATATGGTCGTAGATAAGAGAAGAAGATAGAAGAAAATTCAGCCATCCATCTCAGGCTTGTGCATCTTGCTCTCTCTTGTGCGTCTTGCTCTCTCTTGTGTGTATGTGTTTGCTTGCAAGGAACTCAAGCTCTCTCTCTCTCTCTCTCTCTCTCCCCCGCATTCTCTTTAACAACCTCTAATGACAGTACAAACTCCATAAGTGGTGGATTCATCAGATGAAGAAGAGAAGCCTACAACACCTCATAAGAAGCCATATCCTAAATGGGTGTTGGAGCTCTTGGATGGGAAGTCTCCATCGATAATCACAAAAAAGGTAGCAGATCTAAGAGAATAGAGGAGAAAAAGAGTTCCTCCACTCACATTATTAATATGGCTTTGATGGGCTGAGATAATGAAATAACGAGAGCTAGCCATCCTAAAGGAAGCATTAGCAAATCCAAATTGAAGGGTGTCCATGGAGTCAGAGTTTGACTCAATTTGAGAAACCACACTTGGTATCTTGTGGATCGTCCTATAAAATTGAAGGTTATTAGCACCAAATGGGTTTGGAAGGCTAAGTATAAGCCTGATGGGACATTGGATCGGTACAAGAAGGCAAGGCTTGTGGGAAAAGGGTTTCACACAAATCAAAGGGTTCAACTTTTAGGAGACATTCACTCCCACAGCTAGATTGACCACTATTCCAATAATCTAAATGGGTGTGAAGTCAACATTTTTGAATGGTCATCTCAAAATAAGGAGGTTTATGTGATGCAGCCACCCGAGTTGTTCAAGATACTAGATTCAAAAAACAAAGTGTGTAGACTTTGAAAAACATTGTAAGGGCTAAAACAGGACCCTCAGGCATGGTACTACTGTGGATAGATGCATTCTTTGTAATTATTGGTCTTTCTAAATGCCTACTAGATGTAAATTTATATAGTTTCTTTGAATAAGATAGACACATTTTCATTGTCCCATATGTGGATGACCTCATTATAATGAGGAACCATGAAGAGAAGATCTGATAGACATAGGTGATGTTGAGTTCAGAGTTTGATATGATAGACCTTAGGCTTATACATTTCTTTTTAGGGATAAAGGTCTGGCAAGAGATAGATGGATTCTTCATTTCTCAGCAAAAGTATGCAAGAGAAATTCTAAAGGCATTTCGCATGGCTGATTGCAAGTCAGTGGTTACGCCCATAGAGGTTAATGCAAAGTTTTCCGTTGAAGATGCTTCTCCACTAGTGGATGTAAAGGAGTAAAGGAATTTTGTGGGGAGATTGATTGATTCTTTTCTTTAGCCTCTACAAGATCTTGCACTGGCATGTACCAACTACACATCTCATAAAAAACACAACATCCTAGCTCACTTGTATCTCACGCATAGTGGGGTTATAACAAATATAACCTTTCTACTCGAGTTCTACTCAAGGGAATAACCAATGAATATACATTGTCTACCTTAGGATCCAACTTACTTATCACCTCATCTAGTACATGATGTATATAAACAATGTACCCAAAGACTTTTAAGTGTGCCAAAATTGGTTTTTTACAAGTAAAATTTAGTTTAGGGCATCATGCCATGAACTATAGTGGGCATCATGTTGATAATATAAATATTGCTACTACTTGTGCTCAAAAATACTGAGGCATCCCTTTCTCATTCATCAATGGATGGGAAAAAATTTTAATGATATACATTTTTTCTTTTATCTAGCACCATTTTGTCGAGGGTTATACGTGCATGTAAACTTCCTCTTTATCCCATGCTCTCTCAAATAGTCAATTCATTGGACAATTTTCCCCACCATCCTTAGGCATTTTATTCGCATGCCTTTATATTTCTCTACCACAAATTTGAAGCTTTGAAAGTGAGTAAACACTTCACTTTTCTCTTTCATGAAATACACTGACACTTTCCTAGTGTGGTCGATAAATGATACATAATAATAGCATTCTCTGATTGATGTCACCTTTTTTGGTTCCCAAACATCAAAGTGCACCACATCCAAAGGTCTTTACCTTATATGCTTATAATGTGGAAATAATACATGCATAGCCTACTTGCCCAATTAGT
This sequence comes from Cibotium barometz, assembly GCF_041138505.1. Lineage (NCBI taxonomy): Eukaryota > Viridiplantae > Streptophyta > Polypodiopsida > Cyatheales > Cibotiaceae > Cibotium > Cibotium barometz. Next base: position 31,488,636 of record NC_141067.1, read on the forward strand.
ATGCTTCATGTGGAATAATAAATGCTTAGCATGCTTGCTCAATTATTATGCTTCATGTGGAAATAATACATGCTTGCCCAATTAGTATGCTTCACATACTCTGTGCATTACATCCACTTTAAAGTTTGGCAAACATGTAACAATATGTTGGGCCTATATATTCTAACATGTTCAATGCTTTTATGTTATATATTTGTGTCTTCAATCACATGTAAGGTCCCTCTCCATAGTCAATCACATGTAAGGTAATCCTATGTATGTCATAAAAATTAAACTTGTGAATTTTATTGGCATAGTAGCAAGCTAGGAAATTTCTTAAGCTGCCCATTATAAGGATATATAAATTTATTTTTTGATTATGAGATTCAAAGATAGATAAAATATATATTTTATAAATTTAAGAGGGCTACAGTGATAAATATTAGATAAGACAATTTTTACTAAGGTAAAGAGCTAGAAAATTTCCTAAGCTAGCCATTATTGAGAGTCATGTCGATAGATCCTGATTTCAAGCTAGGCATGATACATTAGCAAGAAATTTCTGCATGCACGTGCCTTTTCCATATATTCTAGACTTCTGTGCTCGACCCACCCTTCTCCCATTGCGTAGGGAGTCCATCCCTCTCTATCTCTCTTTTTTCTTTTTTGTTCACCCAGCTTTAGCCTCTTCCTTCGCATGTCACCAGGAGAACCCTCAAGTGCTTTGTGATCGTGCACATGCGTGTAGACTAGAGGAGGCACACCCCCACAAAGGGACAGGAGGGCCCATTGTAGTTTCCCTCTTCATTCTACTAATAAGAGAGGATGGCCTACTGAAATTTCCCTCTTCATTATCCTAGGAAAACATGGCTTTCGAGCCGCTTTCATGCAAACTGGCTCACTTCTGAAGCACGTGGAACTTGGAAGAGCGTCTCATTTGCCTCAAAGTGATCAATATTTGCTTTGAGCCATATCTCCCCGACTTGATCCATGTGACCCCAGACTAGCTTTTTATCCACGATTGGAGCATCTTGGATAACATCGTGACTTTTTGATAGCCGCCTACATTGTCTTATTGACATATGTAGGGGTGAGAGCAAGCCACATGTAAGGAGAAATTTTTAAAGTGATCTCACCCTTACATGTGAATAAGACAAAGTGAGCCCGCTGAAATGTATCCTATATGCTTTCCAGCAAGTGATAGCCACCAGCAAGGTTAAAGGCGGGGATCTTGTTGTGCTTCTTATCGACTTTGACAGAAGGCCTACAATAGAGTGGATCGGGCCTTCTTGGATGGGACCTTGCTTTGCCTTGGCTTTATCTGCCTCTTAGATACGAGGAGTTTTTTTCTCTCTATTGGTGCTCACACAGCTAGGTTCTTCTTCAGGGGGCCATGCGGAGATCATTTTGCCATATCATGCTTTGTTCACAAGGGATACACATTGGTGCCTTTCCTTTTCCTTTTTGTACCATAGGTGATGAGAACATTTTCCTTTTCCTTTCAAATGTAACGACATTAGATACATGCCAGGCAAATCATGACGTAATTAGCTGTTTGATTAATGGCATTAGATACACGTAATTAGCTCAAATGTAATGTTTAATTAACAAAGACAAACTGCAAAGAGCTTACGAACGTGGCATCATCGCGATAAGATGGCACGAGTGAGCAGCAAAAGCAAGAGATAGGAAGCAAGGGCCTGCTGGCCATGAGGCGGTGCCTTAGGAGAATGAGGCAAGGTAAGGTATTGTGTGTGCTTGTTTATTATCGGCCGTCGCCGTTAATCCGATAGCATCTTCACAAGAGTGTCAGACTTACGTTTTTATCTTGGGTAGCCTAACATCTTTTAGAAAAGAAAGCATGGATAGAAGGTCACTTGGCAACTTAATAAAAAGGAAAAAAAATATATTTTTGAAAAAATTATTGTTTTCTTATTTTCTCATCGTTATTTTTGGTGCACCTCTATTTTCAGAAGGCTCTTGTGCCACCTTGGCCACCTGCAAATTATGTATGATGCGCGTGCCGCCATCACCACCTCGCCTTGTAGCAGCGGCGGGTGCCCGTTATCAACTCCAAAACTGTCCGGTTCTATCACACGGGTGGTGGGGTGCCAAGTTGTAGATGTCGTTAAGGCTCCAATTAACAGTGCTGTCCAACCTTAGTGAGGGTTTATGATCTGATGTAGCACCTTGCAAGCTCTTCATTCTCCTAGGATCACAAAAAACATGGATTTCGAGCCAATTTCATGCAGACCTGCTCACTTCTCAAGCACATGGAACTTGGAAGAGGGCCTCATTTGCCTCAAAGTTATCAATCTTTGCTTGGAGCCATATCTCCCCGACCTGATCCCACACTGGCTTTTTATCCAAGATCAGAGCATCTTGGATAACATGTTCACTTTCTGGCCAAATAGGATACATTTCAGCCGCCTACATTTGTCTTATTGACATATGTAGCGGTGAGACCAAGCCACCTATATGGGGCATTTTTTAAAGGGATCTCACCCTTACATGTGTGAATAAGACAAAGTGAGCCCACTATTTTTCAAGTCCTTCTCCCTAAACCTATGTTCTACCTATATCACCTTATCTTAGGTATAGTTTTCTTTAATTCTATGATTCATAGATTTTTTTTAAGTTTTTTGAGATTTTTTTGGCTACTATCTTACTATTTGAAATGATTTTTTTACAAATTTATTGGTGATAAAAATAAAACCAATCTCATAAAAAAATATAAAAATATTTCAAAGTTAAGAAAAATACTCGAGGGGGTCACTCACAAAAAAATGTGAATATCACGTGCGTTCAACAGAAGCATAATTTTAATTTATGAAACTTACAGAAATATATTTACATAAGGGTATGATTTAAAATTTTTTCAAAAAAATTTACAGATTCATAAAGAAAAGGGGATATTATATAGATTAAAAAATTCACAAATAAGGGATTTAAATATAGGCCTTGAACGCACGCGATAGGGATATTTTACATATAGTGACCCCCGCGAGGAAAAATAGCCCCCTAAAAGTTGATGTTTTACATCAAAGTGCAAAACATCAACTTATAGGCTAAGAGTTGATGTTTTACATCAAAATTGATGTAAAACATCAACTCTATCATAAAACTTGATGTTTTGCAGCATGTTTCAGACGTTGTGAAGAAGAAAGTTGGAGGATCAGAGGATGGTGTTCACAAAAGACTTGTTTTAGTGATTCCGTTTACTCTAGCATATTTAAATGACCTATTACATAAATTTTGAGTACCAACATAACTATGTTTTGGTGCGATCTGTAGACGTCACAAAGCGATTTGCTGATGCAGTAAATCGCTATATGACGTCTGTACATCATATCGAAACATAGTTGTATTGGTACTCAAAAATTTATGGAATAGGTCGTATGAGCATGGTAGGTTAAATGGAATTGCTATGCCGTTTGTGAAAATCCACCTCCGATCCTCTAACTTTCTTCTTTGGAACGTTAAAACTTGATGCAAAACATCAAGTTTTGTGATACAGTTGATGTTTTGTATCAACTTTGATGCAAAACATCAAGTTGTGTGGAAAAGTTAATGTTTTGCATCAACTCGATGAAAAACATCAACTTTTAACCTAAACATTGATGTTTTGCACGAGTTGATGCAAAACATCAACTTTTTTTTACAAAACTTGATGTTTTGCATCAAAGTTAATGCAAAACATCAAGTTTTATGGAAAAGTTGATGTTTTACATTGTGATGTTTTGCATCAAAAATGATGCAAAACATCAAGTTTTGTGGGAAAGTTAATGACATCATCTTTTGTGGGAAAGTTGATGTTTTGCATAACGGTGATACAAAACATTAACTTTTGTAAAAAAGTTAATCTTTTGCATAGAAAGTAGATGTTTTGCATCAACTTGATGCAAAATATCAAATTTTCATAAAAGTTGAGGTTTTGTATTAAGTTGATGGAAAACATCAACTCTTAGCTGAAAAGTTCTTACTCTGCATTAAGTTGGCCACCACAAATGTTGTAGCTAAAAGATCCTTACCATGTGTAGTAACCAATAGGATTCGAACCCAAGTCCATGCCTAATATTTTACAAAAAAGTATTTTGGAAAGTACAAAATTGTTTCTTAAAGCAAGCTTTTTCATGCTTTCTAATCTCATTTAATAACTAAAATTACCATTTTAACCCCTTTTTGTCACATCAAAGACATCTTCTTTAAAAATGAGTGTGTAATTATTTTTCAAAATTAGAAAACTTTTAAATAGCTTATTCATGATATTTTAAAATTCATCTATATGTAGCAAAATCTTTTAAAAATTATTATCAAATAAGAAATTGTGATACTGAAGAGCTTCAAAATGGATTTTAATACTACTCTCATCTCAAGAGCCAAAATAGGGTTTTATAATTAAGATAATAGCTATATCAAGATAACACTTTTATAATATATTATATAAATAGTTTTTTATAGATGCACTCTATAGCACATCCTCAATCATGGTAACAATGTACAGATAGAAGAAAAAAATGTATTTGTGGATACTGAAGAAGAGGATGCCTTGTCTACCTTCTTAGGGAAAGACACATCAACTAGTGATGGTGTTGGTATAAATAGCAATGATGATTATGAGAAACCATAACTATGCCATAAGCTATATGTTTAGAAAATAGCTTCTTTTTACAGTTGTATCATTTTTTTTGGATTAAAGATGGAAATAATAAACATTGTCTATATTTTGGCATGTTTTTTGAAAACTTATTGTTATATTTTTAATTGTAATCTCAAAAAGTAAGTAAAATGAAGTCCCTTTTTTCATGTCAATTTTTGTAAGAAATGTGTAAAGTGCCCAAAATATTATCATTTTTTGGCAGTGTTGTACGCATGCATAGATCAATTTTTAAAAAGAGGTAAAAACTGAACCTTTTTTATGGAATCTTTGAAAGATGCCAAATGTTTCTCGTTTTCAGAAAATATTATCTATTTTGTCCACAAACAATAGTGTTATGTGAACTCGTCACATTTAAAACAAACATATGTCAACAAACCTGCCAATATTAGATTCTCTACACATTGGAATGTTTTGCAACTAAATGTTTTTTGTAACTATGCACCAAACCAAAAATTAGGGATACACATTCAAAATTGACACTTCCATAGAGTGCTTATATAAACTTGCGAAGCCAAAATGGGACTCAAAGAGAAAGTACTCTAGTAAGACCATATTAGGGAGTTTGGGAAAATCACAATTCCCATTTTGCAAGACAAAAAAAATGGGGGCATGGTGAACCCTTTTAAGCTTTTATCAAAACTAGCTGATTTGGCATATCATTGGAAAGCTCTTGAAGAGTAGGTTCTAAATCCACATTCTCTGATAACTTTGGTTTTGGTATGCTGAAGATACACCAAAAAGTATAGTAAAAAGTAAATTCCCAAAGTTATGGGATTTTTCCAAACTCCCTAATATGGTCTTTACTACTACAGCATAAAAAGTTGATATATAGTGTGAAATTGACTACATGAGCTGGCATTATAACTTTGCAATAGTGTGAACTTGACTACAGGAGCTAGCATTATAACTTTGCAATAGTGTGAACTTGACTACATGAGCTAGCATTATAACTATGCCATAAATCTAGTAAACTAAAGTGTCTCATTGCCTGTAAACCACTGGTGGTTTGCATCCATAACCTCTCCAACCATACCAGTGGAATAAGTGTGGATTTGTCATCATGGCATAAGTGTGGATCTACCACCCATCATAGCATGGCATCTCAGCAACCATACCAGTGGCACAAGGGTGGATCTGTCATCATTTCATGGCATCCATACCCACACTAGTTGGCTCAATATCTCAATACTCCCCCTCTAGCTCAACTCTATACCTTGCATTCTAAGTAACCTCCTAAAACTTTGAATCTTCTCTGTACCCACCAATGTCTTTGTGAGGATGCCAGCTACCCTTGATCCTCTGTGGTGCTGACATATACCAAATCCACAGGTAGGTGGCATGTTTGATGACACAATCTAATTACGCTGAGGAAACTTTATAGGGCACTCTAAGACTTGATGGGGACCTTGGCAATGGTAACATTGAAGAGGCATCCTTTTCCTTGTAATATTTATGTCACGGCCCCTTGACTCCTCCCTCCCATCAAGTACATAGTGTGAAGATCCGTGGGGTCCTGTGTGATGGGTTAGATGTCAACCTCATACCCTTGATTAAGTGGCGTAACCCTTGGTGCTTGAGACTAAGGTCCTAAAATTGATGGAGGTAATGGTATGGTGGATGTATTGTTTAGGATCTTGGATATAAGTTATTGTGTGGGATGCTCAACAATGGCCTGATTTGTTGTGGTAGGTACTAGGGCTAATGTGGTGGTGTTGCTGGCAAGGCTAGTTGTGGTCTAGTTATGTTAGCAATAGCCTACTATTTTGACCAGTTCAACAATCTCGTGCTTAGTGATCATAGTTCCCATAGAAGCCAAAATTACCATTATAATGAGCTCTTAGAACTGGACATTCACGTGTGGTATGCCCTTAACGGGCAGTGATGAAGCTCTCTTCTTAGGTACATGTGTACATTATAAGGAGAAAGAACTTTGTCGATCTTCATTGCAAGGCCTTTGAGGAGTCAATCGAGGTCATTTCCGCTAAAGTACTACCTTTAGCTGTAGGTTTTGCAGTTGTGGTGGTATGACCACTGGTAAAAGAGACTTTGAATCTAAAGCTTTGACTCCATCAAATTATCCTCTAGCTGGATGGCATTAGCTAACTTCATCCCATGTGGTGATACCTCTAATGATGAGGCCATTATAGATATCCTCATGCTTAAGCCCATGGATAAATTGATCAAGTAATTGATTATTTGAGAAGTGCTCATGTGGTTCACAAAAATGAGAGTTCAAATGCTTAAGCTGACGACTTTTAAAATCTCTCATTGAGTCATCTTCTTCTCTCTTAGCTTTATGCAGATGTGAAGCCACGCTCCACAAGGCTCCTTCATGCACAAACTGCTTTAGGAATAACCTTCAAAAACCCACAAAATTAAGATGCTCCTTAACTCTCAAGAATTGAATACTAATCACAAGCATTACCATCTAGTGTAAGAAGGCAAAAGGTGTTGATCTTTGGAATCTCATTCCTCTTGCTGCCTGGGGCTTCACAAACTTAATCAATAATAAAGTTATGTGTGAGCTTCACAATCTCTCCAGCCTTTTCCAAAGCTACTCCATTTGTTATCTCTCATTAGGCATGTGCTATACTCTTGGCTACTACTCTCCCAATGCTTGTGCAAAAGATATTGGATTCGTTGGTAGTGCAGTTGTTGCTGGAGAAATTAGTACAGTACATGCAACATGTGGTATAAAGGGTGTTTCCTCCTATGGGCATAGTGGCATGAATCCCGGTGGAGTAACATGAGTGTGATAAGTAGAGGGTCATATAGAAGCTCCGATGGTGTTAATGAAATATGGGCTAATGGTGCCAATGGTCTAGTTGTTTGCAAAGAAATCTCTAAGCCCATACAACTAGTCCACCACACCAATGCAAGATCAAGTGTGCTCCTAACAAATAGATCTTGGTGCAATACCAAGGTTCTTGTGATTCACACACAAGGCTCCTTGATATTGACTTTTAGTGTTCCTTCCATGCCATTGCTACATGACAACCTATTGTGCTAGTGGAGTGGTCTTTTGCAGTGTTTATACACTTCTATTTGTGTTTAACTTCAATTTCTACGCTATTAAAAAACTACTAGCCAAGTGCATTAGTTATTTTTCTTTCTCATTTATGTAACATACCCATCTTTACTAATAAAGAAATGTCCATGTAATAGATAAATTTATGAGCTTTTATGGTATAAAAATCAATGATTTTATTATTTGAGTCATTTCTACTTAGAATCTTCAAATTTTGAGCCCAAACTTGGAATTCGCGTACGATTTTACATTAATATGGATTTTACAGCATCCAAAACGGACACCAGATCAATCTTAATTTCAGTCATTTTTAGTTAAAAAGTGACGACCTTTAAACCTTAATAAATGCACGACCGGGCGTCCAATTGACGAATGGTCTACACCCCAATGACCAGGAGAACCTCTTGGACAAAAAAAATTTCACCCCTCGGGGCAGTCCGGTACGCAAATCGAGGTCGGTGCCCCAAATTTACAGACCTTGCCCCAAAATTTGGACCATACACACTTACCAGGGTGCCCGTACGATGGCCGCACAAGAACCAAAGGACGGCCGCCCACTGTGTGGTCCACATGTACCACTACGTGGACACCCATGCTGCCCCGACCAGATAAGGTACATGCGTACCACTCCTTTCCCTGTTAACCGGCACCGTACCTTTCCCACAGAGCCATGCATGCCACTGATCTACAGCCTTTGCTGGTACACTGTCCTTTCATCCTTGCTTTGCGCAGCGCCCATACCCGTACCCCACAGTTATATAAACCCTCGGGATGCTCCATGGGCAACATGCATTTTTGGGTTGCGTATGCCCTTTTGTGCCACCGTCTGTACCACTGTCTCTCCTTGTGCAGTGTACTTGCTGTAGTATAGCCACCCCTCTCACACCCCCTCATTTGCCACTTTTCAGATAAAAGTCAATATTAGATAAAGTGGGAAAAATCCCATTCCCATGAAAAAAGTGGGGGTATGGTAAACTCATCCAAAAGTTTGTCAAAACATATTCATGTGACATATCATTGGAAAGAGCTTGAAAATTAGAATCTAGATCTACTTTGTCCGACAAATTTGGAGTTTGCATGTTCAAGTTATGGCCAAAACAAATTTTTTAAATACATTCCCATTTTGAGGGATTTCTCCCATTTTATCTAATATTGACTTATAAGGTAATTTTCCTCCATCCCCCTCTACTAGGAGGCAGTGTCCTTAACTCTTCTCCCCCCCCTTCCCCCCATGTGAAGAGACTTACAGTAGTCCTCAGCCCTTCTCCCCTTTAGCAAAACGTTTTTGTGTTAAGGACATCTCACAATCCCCCCCCATTTGCGTGGACTTTAGTAAGAGGTTTTTGCCTTAGAGAGGGTTCATGCGCTGTGGTCTTTTGCTCATACGGTGAGCAAACGATCTCAGAATTGAGATCTAACTAGAGCGTTTTGATCGTGATAGCGAGCACTACAAGACGACGGTCCAAGATGGCCCCTTCTCGAAAACGTCACAATATTGCCTCGAGAGGAGCACACAACAACGAGATTAGAGAAGATGCTCCCCGATGCGCCTCCAACCCTCCCTTTACAAGCTCCTCAAGGAAATGGTGGCCAGGTTAGTTTGGTTATCTATTAAAGAAGAGTTTTTTTTTAATATTAGTGTTAATAAATGTGTATCTTTTCCTTTTAAAATAATGATATAAAATTGTATGAAGTTACGAATTGTGTGATGCTGTATTCAATAAACTGTGTGATGCTGTATTCAATAAATTGTATTGAAATTGTTATCTTTAAAGAGTGCAAGTTTTTCTTGGCTTCGACGCTAACTCCGTTTTGTGCTTCTGTAGCCAGGCGGGGTCGTTAACAATGCTCGAGAATGGCCCAAGGTATCCCTCATACCCTTGGGAGAATAAGATTCGCCAATTGAGTTGAGAGATTATAATGGTGCCTAGTTCTGAGGGCCGAGGCTAGTGCAGTGAATAAACCCACCCTAGTGTGCAGACATCCCTCTAAGGGGCGTGAGGATCGAGTGATGGAGCCTGAGAGGGCGATAGGCCGGCTCGAGTCCTTGCCAACGGTCGACCATGAGGTGTATGGTCCCGTAGGGTTTTGCCTAGCATGTAGAGGTTGGAAGGCCGAATTCTAGATCATCGGCAGTATAAAGGAAAAGAATAAGAGAGCCGGTTTGGCTTGTATGAAATTGATTCATGTATAAAGTTTTTTATAAATCTTGTCTTTGGCATTATTGTACTGTGGAAAAAGGCTGTTTTAACAAACCTTGTGAAAAGGGCCTTAATTAAGGAATATGTTTATTTATGTCAAACAGTGTGGTAGGATTAATTAGAAAACAAATTGACGCGTGAGTAGGGTGGAAAGTGGGAGGATGGAATGCCCCGACGGCACCATCCTACATGGACAGGTAGACCCAATTAGTCGGGTAGCTTTCCAACACATTAAGTGAAAGCCCTACGCTAGATAAATAGGTTCTTGGGCAACTCTATTCTAGAAGACTAGGCCAGCGGCTGTGCCTTGCATGGATGAGAAAAAAAGCGTTACCTCTAGAAATCAAGTCTAGTAGTTGCCCAATTTATGATCAATTACCCTATGGGTGATTTGATTTTTAGAAGATCATGCTCCCCCTGCTCTGCGGGATAGGACTAGGTCTTACCTATGAATCATATCCTTGAATCTCTACATGGTCAAGGTGTCGATAAATAGGAAATTCTCTCCAAGTTAAGACTTAGTGGACTATCTTAAGTGTTTCCCCTATTTTAGAAGGGGGAACCTTACAATTGGTATCAGAGCCGATCTTAGCTCCTAGGAATTGCCATTTAAGGACTGTTTTGCAATGAATATTTACCTAACATAATGCTAATTAATAAAAACATCCTACTAAAAAAAAACAAGTTGAATTGATGTTTGAATGATTGTAGGAAGAGGAAGATGCCTACTCGAAGTTTCTAGTTTTCCAATGCATCTTGGAGACTGCTAGTATAGTCACTCCTCAAATTTTGAGTTCCGTGACACCTGGTGCAGATACTAGAGAATACGTCCCTCCCTCATTTCTCTCGTATTGAAAGAGGATGGGGTAGAGATTTTTAGAGTCGTGGGCCAAGATATTTCTTCATCCGAGCAGATCGAATTGGGAACCTTACCACCGACCTAAAGCGGATTCGCTGGATTGAAAAGTTGAAGATGATCCGTTATTTTGGTTCGTCGGTACCCCCAGGGCCGACCCCTCTATGACTATAGATGGGATTTACATACCTCAGGATCGCTGGGTGTATGACCACAAGTGATGCAAGTCTTACCTGCTGACAAAGTAGCTGTGTTTGGGACCTACCCCAATCCAGAGTCTACCACCCTTACCATCAGTTTTTAGAGTCTTAGAAACTACAGCGAAACCCCCATATTCAACCTATGTGGACCACTCTACCCTTATGTCATAGTCAAGCTTAGGAATTTCCCTTGATGGCAAATAAGACTAATTATATTAGTCTCAGATCTTTGTAATAAAACTCATCCTTGTAAATATTTGAAAATAAAATGATTTCAATGTTTTACTCTCCAAAATAAGCATTGTGCAAGTATGAATCTTGTAATCTTAAAAATGTTTTTAATGATGGCCAAGACAATCACCCTCTACTTCCCAATGCACTTTACACTGATATCCTAGGAGAAGAAGCTCCTGCTCAAGCAAATGCAACCTCCCTCCTTTAAAGGAGAAGACTCAAAGATTGAGAAGGATGCTGAAGTCTGGATTGAAGCAATGGACGATTATTTCTTTGCCGCTGGTAGTACTGGAGTATTAAATCAGTCTATGCTTGCACAGTTTCGCCTCATCGGAGATGCTAAACTCTGGTGGAAACAGTGGTGCCGTGACAAGGGAGTCACCGAGCATTCTCAAATGTGGGAAGACATCAAGCAGGCCATGAAGGAAAGATATCTTCCCCCGTCCCATGAATCCATAAAGATGAATGAGTTTCTTTGTCTTAGGTAGTGCAGCTTGATTCTTGAGGACTACTATTCTAAATTTATGACCCTTCGGAAGTATGCCCCAGCTATGACTACTTCCCAGCAAGTGGCTCGTTTTTTCCAAGGGTTAAATGAACCCTTAGATTCCCGCCTTGAAGCAATGAGGCTAAGCTCATTATAGGATGCTCTCATACGAGAAAAACCCCTTGTGAAAGAATTGAGGACTGACAAACCTAAGCCTCAAAAGAGATCTTACCCTGAGGCAAATCCTAAAGATCAATCCTACAAGAAACCCCAACAAAATTTCCCGTACTACAATAGAGGGCGACAAACCTAAGCCTCAAAAGAGAGAGGCAAATCCTAAAGATCAATCCTACAAGAAACCCCAACAAAATTTTCCCTACTACAATAGAGGGCGACAAAGTAACTCTTTTGTCCCCCGCTCGTATGCTGCTTCTTCCAGAGAAGGCCCTCTATGTTTTGAGTGCAATGAGTCGGGACACTTTAGGGCCAACTGTCCCAAGGTGGCAACATCATTTCCCCAAGGTGGCAGACGAAGTCAAGGCTGTGGAACCCCTATCCACCAAGGTGCAAGAGGCAGTGGGCGTGGCAGAGGCCGCGGAGGAACAGTTGCTAGGATAGCCTGTATTATAAGCGAAGAACCGACCTTGGAAATGGCTGAAGAAGAGTGCACCACCGTCCATGCGGCAGTAGAACACCAAGGTCCGAATAAACAATTTGGTGTAATCCAAACCCCAGCCACTCATCACGGTAAGCCATTTCAGCTTTTGATTGATTGTGGCAGTATCCATTTATTTCTTTCTCCTAGGTGTTTGCAAAAATTAAACTTGGGTCAAAAAATAGCTAGAAGAATGACTGCAGAGTTAGCCAGTGGTGGTGGGAAAGAAGTAGTATCTCGCCACTCTATAGGAAACCTTGATTTTGAGCTGGGTAATGAGCAAACTCATGGCCACTTTAGAGTCTTGCCATTAGGAATTTATGATGGAATCCTTGGGATGGATTGGTTAATTGCAAACAAAGCTAGCATTCATTGTAACCAGGGGAGTATCACTTTTGAAAATGAGCATGGCCAAGTAATATCCATTCAGGGGATAACAAGAAAACCTAAATCTAGGGTAGTCAAGGCAAAACATCTTCTCAAGGGAACACATAAGGGTCAGCAAGTTTTCTTAGTCAAGCTCAACAAAACCATTGAACCTAGTAAGGAGACAGAACCCTCTTGGCTCCAATAATTCTCTGACATCTTCCTTGACGAGCTTACAGGGCTACCGCCTCCTCGAGAAGTCGATTATGAAATTGAGGTGATCCCTGGGACTCAACCCGTCTCAAAAACGCCCTATAAAATGTCCCTTCCTAAAGCCATTGAACTTAAAGAGCAACTTTCCCAACTTATTGAGCAAGGATTCGTACGCCCCAGTAGCTCTCCTTGGGGGCACCTGTTCTTTTCCAAAAAAAAAGAAAGACAGAACTCTCCGCCTTTGCATAGATTATCGAGGACTAAATCAAGTCACTAAGAAGAATAAGTATCGTATCCCTCACATCGACGAACTTCTTGATAGGCGTCATGGGGCCAAAGTCTTCTCAAAAATAGATTTGAAGTCTGGTTACTATCAGATCAAAGTCAAGGAAGCAGATATACCCAAGACGGCCTTCAATACCCGTTATGGCCACTCTAAGTTTATTGTAGTGTCATTCGGGTTAACCAATGCTCTTGCAACCTTCAACCGCCTAATGCAAGATATATTCCGTCCTTACTTGGATGAATTTGTGCTTGTTTTTTTTATGACATCTTAATCTACTCCAAATCAATGGAAGAGCATGAGGAGCATGTGCATAGAGTTCTGCAATTGTTGCGCAAACACAAACTCTATGCCAAGAAGAGCAAATGTACTTTCTTTACTCATCAAATTGAGTATCTTGGATTCATCGTCTCCAAAGATGGCATTTTAGTAGACCCCGCCAAGGTCAAAGATATTCTGGAGTGGCCACCCCCTAAATCAGTTCGTGAAGCTCGTGGGTTTTTGGGAATCACGGGATGGTATAGGATTTTTATCAAAGATTATGCCTTGGTAGCTGCACCTTTGACGGATCTTCTTAAGAAGGATTGCAAAATATTGTGGCTGCCAATCCATCAAAACAGTTTTGATCAGCTCAAGGTCATTATTACTTCTGCCCCAGTCCTGAAACTTCCTGATTTCATCAAGGAATTTGAAGTGGTTTACTGATGCCAGTAGTCTAGCACTTGGTGGTGTCTTAGGCCAAGAAGGAAGACCAGTCGCTTATACTTCCCGCAAGCTGAAGCAATATGAAGCAAATTATGCCACCTATGATCTGGAGCTCTTAGCAGTTGTTCATTGCCTCAAATTATGGAGACATTATCTCTTGGGGGGCAAATTCCAGCTTGTAACTGACCACAAAAGTCTGAAGTGGATCTTCACCTAGCCTAACCTCAACATGTGGCAAAAGAGATGAAATTCTACAAGAATATGACTTCGACATCAAATTCTGCCCTGGGAAAGATAATGTGGTAGCAGATGCACTTAGTTGGTAAATCTTTCTTAAGTGCAATTTCAATGCTAAATAATCTCATAGTGGTCAAAGTGGAAGAAGTCTCATCTCATGATCCAGATTATCAGAGGATGATGAAGTTAGTAGAAGAAGGGGGAAATTAAGAGAAAGAGAAGAATCTAATCAAGGCATACTCCACTCATGAAGGAAGCCTCTACTTCAATCACAGGCTATGTATCCCTAAGGATCCTGCTTTAAAGAAACTAATCCTCCATGAAGCTCATGATAGTCCTACTACGGGACACCCAGGCTATGCAAAAATATTAAATGCCGTAAGAAGGAGCTTTCATTTGGCAGGCTTAAAAAATGATGTCCTTCGGTACTTGAAGCAATGTCTCTTTCAAGATGCCTGGGAAACTTCAACCCTTGGATATTCCCCAAATGAAGTGGGAGTGCATTAGTATGGATTTTGTCACAAGTCTCCCCACTGTTCAAGGAGGATATGACTCCATTCTAGTAGTAGTGGACTTACTTACCAAAGTAGCTCACCTTATACCAGCAAAAGAAGACCTTCAAAGCTTTTTATGATGTTGCTCGAATATTCATCAAGGAAGTCCTCAAACTTCATGGTCTCCCAAAAAGGATAGTAAGTGATCGGGATTCTGACTTCACTTCAAAGTTCTTGCAGTCCTTATTTCAAGCCCTGGGAACTCAACTTTGCTTTAGCACAGCTTATCATCCAGAGATCGATGGCCAGATTGAGAGAGTCAATCAAGTAATTGAAGACATTCTCAGAGCATATTGTGGACGGGAACCAAGAAGGTCACGGATTCAATACCTTCCTCTGGTAGAATTTGCCTACAATGCATCTTATCACATCAGAGCATAGGAATGTCACCATTTAAAGCACTCTATGGTGGGCAAGAATGCTTGTCTCCTCTAAATTTCTCTGATCCGACCATAGGAGTTGAGGCATCCAGGAAAATGCTCGAAGAGATGTAGGAACAAACCAAGGCAATCCAAAAGGATATTAAAGCTGCCCAAGATTGACAAAAGCATTATGCTAACACCAAGAGGTCTGAAAGGATCTTCAAGGAAGGAGACAAAGTTCTTCTATGAGTGCGACCCAAACGAAGTTCTCTATCACTTGGGAAATATAAGAAGCTCATCCCTAGGTATTGTGGTCCCTATACAGTTATCAAGTGTCTAGGTAAAAGTGCCTATAAACTCCAACTCCCAGCTCATATCAAAGTCCATTGTATTTCATGTAAGTTTGTTAAAACCTTATGTACCCAGTCTCGATCATAGTCTTGATGAACAAGGAGTCCTTGAATTATAGCCCAGTAGCATCATAGACTCTAGGGAAAGGCAACTCCGAAATAGAACTCTTATAAAACATCTAGTACAGTGGAAAGATTACCCTGAAGAGGATGCAACTTGGGAAGATGAAGCTACACTCTTAAAGGATTATCCCCAATTCATACGAGATGAGGATATCTCAATTTCTTTAAGGGGGAAAGGATGTAACATACCCATCTTCACTAATAAAGAAATGTCCATGTAATAGATAAATTTATGAGTTTTTATGGTATAAAAATCAATGATTTTATTATTTGAGTCATTTATACTCAGAATCTTCAAATTTTGAGCCCAAATTTGGAATCTGTACACGATTTTACCCTAATATAAGATTTTATAGCATCCAAAACGGACACCAGATCAAGCTTATACGCAAATTTCAGTCATTTTTAGTTAAAAAGTGATGACCTTTAAACCTTAATAAATGCACGACCGGGCGTCCGATTGACAAACCGTATATACCCCCAGGAGAACCTCCCCGATTAAAAAAAAATTCGCCCCTTGGGGCGGTCTGGCATGTAAATCAAGGTCGGTGTCCCAAATTTGGGGACCTTGCCCCAAAATTTAGACCACACTTACCAAGGTGCCCGTACGATTGCCGCACAAGAACCAAAGGACGGCCGCCCACTGTGTGGTCCACACGAACCGCTACTACGTGGACACCCATGCTGCCCCCCAGACGAGATAAGGTACATGTGTACCACTCCTTTCCCTGTTAACCGGCACCGTACCTTTCCCACAGAGCCATGCAGGCCACTAATCTATAGCCTTTGCTGGTACACCGTCCTTTCGTTCTTGCTTTGCGCAGCGCCCGTACCCGCACCCCACAATTGTATAAACCCCCGGGGTGCTCCATGGTGGGCAACATGCATTTCTGCGTAGCGTATGCTCTGTTGTGCCGTCGTCTGTCCCTGTGTAGTGTACTTGCTGTAGTATAGCCACCCCTCTCACACCCCCTCATTTGTCACTTTTCAGATAAGGCAATTTTCCTCTATCCCCCTCTTGCTAGGAGGTAGTGTCCTTAACTCTTCTTCCCCCCCCCCCCCCGGCCGTGTGAAGAGATTTACCACAGCCCTCAGCCCTTCTCCCCTTTAGCAAAACGTTTTTGCGTTAAGGACATCTCACAATCCCCCCCATTTGCATGGACTTTAGTAAGAGGTTTTTGCCTTAGAGAGGGTTCATGCGATGTGGTCTTTTGCTCATACGGTGAGCAAACGATCTCAAAATAGAGATCTGACTGGGATGTTTGGATCGCGATAGCGAGCCCTACAAGACGATATCCAAGATGGTCCCTTCCCGGACTCGTCAGAATATTGCCTCGAGAGGAGCATGCAACAATGAGATTAGAGAAGATGCTCCCGATGCGGCTCCAGCCCTCCCTTTACATGCTCCTCAAGGAAATGGTGGCCAGGTTAGTTTGGTTATCTTTTAAAGAAGAGTTTTTTTTAATATTAGTGTTAATAAATGTGTATCTTTTTCTTTTAAAATAATGACATAAAATTGTATGAAGTTACGAATTGTGTGATGCTGTATTCAATAAATTGCATTGAAATTGTTATCTTTAAAGAGTGCAAGTTTTTCCTGGCTTCGACACTAACTCTGTTCCGTGCTTGTGTGACTGGGTGACGTTATTATTAGCAAAGCCCGGGAATGGCCCAAGGTATCTCTCATACCATTGGGAGAATAAGGTTCGCCGATTGAGACGAGAGATCATGATGTTGCCTAGTTCTGAGGGCCCAGGCTAGTGCGGTGAAATGGTCATGGGATACTTACCTTGCTTCTGAGCTTGTCTTGGACGCACACGTTTGCATATTCATATGTTTATATTATTTTAAGCCAATGTGAACACACACTACACTATTTTCTTGCCTGGTCATAATAATAGTGTAGATATTTTGTAGAAAATTTAAAAGTAGTGTGAATAAGACTTATAAGGACTTTTATGTGCTGGTTGTATGAAAGTGCACTCATGGAATATAAGGTTTTGAAACCTAATTTTGAACACCAGAAAAAGAAAGAAATGTGTTTTGTCTTTCTTCTTTTTCTTCTTCTTTTGGAGATAACTTGAATTGAACACACACAGAATAAACACACACAACCTACAACTAGGTGCCTTATGGTCTCGTCCAAGAAGATTCGATCCCACGACCTCAAGGAGGCAGTAGAACACTTCCACCATCTCTACTATCAGTTTTCTTCTTCTACATAAGTAAGCGCAAGTGCCTTATGGTCTCGTGCCTTGGTTGAAGGTGGTGTGCTAAAGCACCTTTTGATTGCCTCTCCTTGTTGCTGATGGCTCTCTTAAAATACAAAAGGTTTTGCCTCTCATATAGGCAACTGCATACATCCTTAGTGTGGTGTGAACATGATTGGGCAAATATTTAGCTCCAACCTAGTTCTATTGTGGACACAACTTGCAAATGTCTAGTTCCCATATCCTTCCAAGAAGACCAAGTGCCTGTACTTATGACAAGGCATATTCCTCCCTTAGGGTTTGTTCCCACTCACTCATTCTTCAACTCGGGCACCACATTTTCCAACATCATAATGGGCTCTATTTTGACCTTCTAGAGTGTTGAGGTATCGAGATCAACTAGTGCAGATATGGATGATATTCCAAGATGATAGCTCTACACTTATGCCACTAGCATGGTTGGTGAGATTATGGATGATATTATAGACTGTGTTTGATTCACTAGAGTTATAGCATAGCTGTAGCGCCAGCTTGTGTAATCGAGTTCACACACTATCGAATGATCTTATATGTTTTAGTAAGAGATAACTTTCCCTTTTAGTAATGTACTCTTATTTTTATGTTATAGTTGTAGTAGAGAAGAGAAGATAATGGAAGAAACATCAGCCATCCATATCTCTTATGTGCTTGTCTACTCTTAGGTGTGTGTGTTTACTTGTAGGGAGCTCACCCTCTCCCCCACATTCTTCTCATGATATCAAAGTGTTGGTTTGAATGAAGAGCTCAAGGAGCAAGCAAAGGAAGCGGTACATAGTTAAGGGTAACTCCATCTCTTTCTCTTTGATTTGGAAGAAAACGTCTACATGAGGTAGCTACTAATCAAGAGCAGCATGTAGGCACAATAGTAAGATGCATTATCACATCTTGAGCTACCCTTTGTGATGAAAAAGAGGGATATTATACTGTGTGGGATAGGTCCGTAGGACCTAAGTGGTAGAAATTTGGTTGTAGGACATTCTTTACAAAGAATCTAATATTTATAGAGGTTGTTGGCAGATATATGTTTATATGACTGGTTTACATATAGTGGTAGTATAATAGGTCTATAGGACCACAGATAGGAGATGACTATATGTTTGCAGATTGTGGGCTTTCTATAAGTGCAAAAGTTTCTCCAAGTGCTATTTGGTAAGTTTCTCTAGGTAATCATGACTAATAGTCTCTATCCCATATTATAAGTGAGAAGCTGGACAAGAACAACTTCCAAGCATGGAAGTTCAAGATGAGAAACTTTCTCATGGAAAAAGGATATTGAGAGTTTTTTCAGGTGATAAGAAGGAACCGGAGATTTCAAAAGAAAATGTCACTCCTCTCAAATGAGTAAACCTTCATTAAGGCATGGCATGAAAGAGCCAGAAAAGTGATGTACTAGGCTGTTATCTATTAGTGTATGCTATGAACAGTCATATACAAGATACAGTGAAACCTAAGAATGCATGGGATACCTTATTTAAGATTTGCATCTAGAGTTGACTAGGTTATGTAGAAATGAATTAAACTCATCATCTTATCATTCTAGAAAGAAAGAAAAAGATTAACATTAATGATAATGCTAATTATAAAAGTGAAGCACAATGACAAGATAATGTAGTGCTTCTAATCACTAAGAAGATAAATGTTGAGAGTAACTCATCTTTCGAAAGTATGCAGGAGCATGCCTTCTAATCTCATCACTAAGAAGATGAATGTCAAGAGTAATTCATCTTTTGAAAGTATGCAGGAGCATGCCTTCTACATGGACACATGATAGAGGCGGGTCTTCAGATGGAGGCCGAGGTGCAAGCCATTTTAGAAACATAAATCATGGTTAGTAACAAGAGGAATCTAATGCATAGATAGATGGAAGGGCCACTAGACTAGAGATAAAGGTGGAAGAGGCAACTCTAGAGATAGGGGAGGCTGAGGTAGATAAGAAAAAAATTAAATGGGAAATAGCATGTAGTGCTATTATTATGGGAAACTATGTCATATATCAAAGGACTACTATAAAAAGTAGAATGAAATTAAAAGTGAGAAGTTGTAGAAAGGAAACTATGTATCTTCAAGCAAGCAAGCCACAGATAGAAGTGAGCAAGATGTAGCATATGCTTATTAGTTCCATGGCTACAGGTGTATGGAGTCATGGAGATATGTGATATGCTGATTTAGGTGCTTCCAACCACATGATCAGTCATGGTGCGTGATTTAGAGATATGTAAAAAATGAAAAAACAATGGTATGTCGAAATAGATGATGATACTATATATCCTATTGTGCATATTGGTAAGGTTCCATTGTCTATGCAAGATGGCAAAATGAAGTACTAGGTTGATGTACTTCATATTCCAACAAAGATTACTAAGAAACTGGTTTCTATTAGACAAATGGTTGAGTAAGGTCTACAAGTGAGGTTACTGTCATGGATTTTATGTAGAAGATTTCAATAATCAGTGTTACGTGGTTGCAAAGGGAAATAGAATTGGTACAATGTTTACTTTGGATGAAAACATGCCTAAAGTGAAGGTTTCGATGTAAACATTGGATGTAAACATGCTTGACGCGAAGGTTACAAATGTTTGCACATGGTACATGTGTGATTGTAGACATTGATATAAACGCATTGGTCATGTTAATATTCAATGGTTGAAAAATATGTAGGCCCAAAGTATTATTACAAGTTTGTCGAAGTTCAAAGTAGATAGAATGCACAAAGTATGTGAAGCATGTCAATTGGAAAATAGTTTAAGCATGCATTTTCACATGATACGAATGTAAGTCAAAGACCTTTAGATGTGGTGTATTTTGATGTTTAGGGAGCCATCACCCATCGTACATTATCTTAATCACTAGATTAATCTAAAATTAATACTAATACCATAGGCATGCACGTGTTTGGGATATCCATGTTTCTCAACATCGTATTAGAGCCTCCCCTTTCCTCTTGAGCTTCTCCGTTAGCTACACACTAGCTTTTCTCAGCTCATTAATCCCATCATATTAGCACTAATCACGTCATTACGTACACCTTGTCTCCTCACCCATTGTTGAGATTTGTAAGCCCACCATTGTCATTCCACTATTACTGTACTTCACTTCAAGCTTGTCATACTTCCATTCATCCCTCTCTAAATAATCAGCATTAAACTCATCACCAAGCTTATCTATAAGCTTGAGAGTGTGGCTGACTTGGATCTAGTCCTTCTCTACACCATTTGCAAAGCCCTCTTAATAACCACATCTCTCCCACACCTAGGCTACTCATCACTAAACGAGAGGATTTCTTCCATTTTGTGCATTTTCGTCGATTAGTTATTTACCTCATTCGCCTCATTCGCCGTCCGTGCAATATGAGGGGTTCTAGTGCAATATGGTGGACATAGTGCAGTTGGACCCAGACCCTAGACCCAGACCCCATCCAAGAGATGTCCCAAGAAGAAGAGCTCTCACAAGAAGCAACAGTATGGGATTGGATAGAATCTTTGCTCACTTCGGCCTCCTCCTCCGCAAACAATCTCTCAACAAGAAGAGATAGAGGTCATAGGTCTAGGGGAACATGATTTTTCTCGACAACCTCGCAAGAAGGTCTCTCAAGAGGAGTCATCAGAGGCACCTATAAACCCTCTTAGACGCACCCGCGAGGAGAGGCAAGCAGAGAACCTCAAGACTAGGGAGGAAGCCTTGCCACCAATAGAAGAGATATCTACCAGCTAGACGAAGGAACGCATTGGTGATTTCCCTCTGGACATCACCCCAGCCCATGACTCCTTATCTCTCCTTCCGCCCACCACTTACCCATGAGAGGAGGTGAGAGAGCTGAACCTAGGCACATCAAAGGATCCACGCCCCATCTTAGTGGCAGCTTGGGTTTGGGATGACCCTTCCACTATTCAGAGAATCATCGACTTTTTCAAAGAACACCAAGAGCTGTTTTCATGGACTTACAAGGATCTTCCAGGGATAGACCTAGCCATTTGCACTCACAAAATTCCACTAAAAGAAGGCAGTTGGCCGGTCAGGAAGGGCATCTACCACATGAATCTAAAATATTCCAAAGTGCGGAAGAAGAAGCTAGACAAGATGGAAGAGGCAGGTATCATCGTTCCCATTTAGCACTCCGAGTGGTTGTCATCTATAGTAGTGATTCCAAAAAAGAATCCCAACAAGATCAAGATCTTTGTAGACTTCAGACCCCTCAATCAATGCATAATCAAAGATGGGTTTCCCTTGCCTTTCATAGAGCGGGTTTTTGAAGACTGGCCAGCCAAGGGTGGTGGTTCGAGCAACGGAACACCTGCCTCACCTCACTCTGGTGTTCGTAAAGTGCCAAGTATTGGGTCTCTGCCTCTCTCCAAAAAAAAAAAACCCCCTTTGAGTTATTTTTCCTATTACACTTTTTTTTAAGAAACAAAAAAAAAGGTTTCTATCTCACACCTCACCGTCACCCCCTCTCTCTCTCTCTCTCTCTCTCTCTATATATATATATATATATATATATATATATATATATATATATATATTTCTCACTGATTCAAGCAAAAAAAAACCCTCCTAGTTTTTTTTCCCATTACAAGATAAAATTTTTTTAAACTCGCCTTAGTATTTTTATTATTATTTTTTCTCCCCCCAAAAAAAATCCCCTCTTATCCCTTTTTCATTTTAAAAAAATACCCCCTGTTCCTATATTTTCTTTCTTCTTTCCACAAAAAAAAACATCTCTCTTGCTCTCTCCCCTCACCGCCCACCTCCTCTCTTCCTCCCTTCACTCCCCACCGACCACCCCCTCCCTTCACACCCCCCCCTCTCTCTCTCTCTCACCCCACTGACCACCCCCCCCTCTCTCTCTCTCTCACCCCACTGACCACCCCCCCTTTTTTCCCCTCACCGGCCAAGCCCACCTCACCAACCAACCCCCCCTTGCCTCACCCCAGCACTCCCTCACTCCCCACCAACCACTCTCCTTCTATCTCTCCCCACTGACCAACCTCTCCCCACACACTCTCTCTCCCATCCCCTCTCTCTCTCTCTCTCTCACCCCCTCTCTCACTTACCCCACCGACCACTCCTCACATGCGTGCCTCCCCCTTCTCTCTTGCAACCCCACGACCCCGTCTTCCTCACCGACCACCCCCCCCCTCTCTCTCTCTCTCTCTCTCTCTCTCTCTCTCTCTCCCCTTCTCCCTCATCCCACCGACCACCCCCTCTCTTACTTACCCCACCGACCACTCCCTCTCACCTACGCACCTCACCACCCCCATCCCCCGCAGCTCTCTCTTCCCCCTTGTGTCATGCCTCACCGACCATCACCCAATCCCCTTCCCTCTCTCCGCAGCCCCCTCTCTCTCACTCGACCCAACCCCACCCTCGCTCCCCTGTGCACCCCCCTCTCCTTCTCTCGTCAGGTGCAGCCAGTAGCCCCCTCCCTCTCTCACTCAATCCCACACCCTCTCCTTCTCTCATCAGGTGCAGCCAGTAGCCCCCTCCCTCTCTGACTCAATCCCACACCCTCTCCTTCGCCACCCCACCCATCGCATCCCCCTCGTGGTGCCCACCGACCACCCCCCCTTGCTCACACACCACCCCCTCTGCAGAGACCTCCTCTCATGAACAATGCTGCTACCACCATGAGCACCGTTTGCCACTTTTGCTATCGTCATCATGTACTTGCCTACCTACCCTTGAAACATGATGAAGGGTTGTTCGCTCTGTAGTTTTGTAATTCCTGAGGTCAAAGTGTCCCATGATGGAGCTCTCTGCCTTTGTAGAAGTCTATTGGAAACCCCACCCATCCACATGGCTTAATATGGTAGGTAGAGCCCTTCGCGGAGGCTTCGAGCTCAAAGAGGGAGAGGGCATTGGAGCCTTTATCTCTCATTTGAAGGGCCTTATGGCTCAACTTAGGGATGTTGTGTTTGATGAGATGAGTAGCTATGAAGGATTCCATAGAGGCTGATGTAAACAATAATGTGGCTGCAGGAGCAATAATCACAAGTACTTAGTGTACCAAGAGAGTCCCCTAGCAATGGGGTCTATTATTAGAACTTGGTCAAGAAGGTTGAGGTAGAATGCCATGAATTTTGACACATCATTTGGTGTCATTTGGTGGTACTACAAGTGCTAAAAATTCAGTAAATTCACGTGTATCATGTAAGGGAAAAGAGAAGAGATAGTTCTCTGCACATCCACGCAAGTCCATTGTGGACACTTAGACAAATACTCCTCCGTACATCCACCCAAGGCCACTATAGACACTTAGACAATTACTCCTTTGTACATCCATCCAAGTCCACCATGGGCATTTTTGAAGTGCTGATGAGACCCTAGCACAGACACTTAGACTACAGAGTCTGTTGTTCCACACTCAGGTTCGCCATGGGACTTCTTACAATGTTTCCTCCCCTCTCCCCCTAGTCTGTATAACCAAGTCATGAAATAGAATAGGTGAGATTTTAGAGAGAGAAAAATAGCTTAGGGCCATATCTCTAGAGAGAAAATCAAACTAAATGACCAATTTATGGACAAAAATGATGATTGAATAGGCTCTATAAACTAATTTTAATCAACTTAAATAGTCTAGAGATAAAGTTCTTCAAATTTTTTAGACCATAGATGTGATAAATTCTAGAGAGATAACAGTGAAGTTATGCCATATTAGATAGAGAATGTATTTTCATGTGATTGCCTACTACTATGATGGCATGTCCACTTCATGGATAGGGAATGCCCACTTGCTGTAAACCATGAATGCTCTATATTTTGACATGGTTTGTGGCATGTGAACAGGTGGTAAGTATTCATTTAAATCCTTGTTTAGTTTTCTAAAGGTTTTATAGCCTTCACTATTCACATTCATTAAAATTGGGCATCGAGACCACTGGCCAGTGCCCAAGGCCCAAGGAACCCTTATATGGGAACCCAATCTAAAGGTAATCCATTTAACAATGTAAACACACATTAGTGTGTGGGCTCTAAAAGAAGGTATCTCTAGGTAATCCATTTGACCATGTAAACACACATTAGTGTGTGGGCTCTAAAAGAAGGTGCCCACCATTAGAAGCTGGTATGCTATGACATATGGCACAAGGTGAATGGATCCCTTCCCATATCTTCCTCCAAACTCTCCCACAATTTCTCTCTCTCCTACTATCTCACAATTGGGTGCTCTAGCGCAACTCTCCCTACCTCTATATCTACAATATTAGCCAAATTATTTTTTTCTCCTCTCGGAAAGACGTGGGCTAGCATTTGTGTAATGACTCTTTACCATCATTATCCGGAACTTCTTTAATTACACGATGAGGCATGATTTCTTTCCTAAAATTTTAAGTGATGATTTTTATTACCTTGAAAAGGGCAAGCTCTTTAACACTTCAAAAAAATTCCCTCTTTACAAGATATTAAAGATTATTACATCACTTGGGGATTTCTCAACCTCTAAACAAACGAAATTATCTAGTTGGTCCCACAGTTTACCTTTGATGAGGAAGGTACATACTTAGATAATTCAATCTAGTTCATCCAACATTTGATGAGGAAGGTACATACTCAGATAATTCAATCTAGACAAATATTATCTAAGGAATAATGGATTCTACACTGTGCTACCCCCTCCTCAATCAAAAGAACCGAATGGACCTTAGATCATGCAAGGCTACCTACTCAGTTTAAGCATATTACTAAGCGGAGGAAAAGAAACTACTGAGGATTTCCCTAGTAGCACGAGCAAGCTAGAAAGAGCCCAGCTTGACAATCGCGTAGCCTTGCTATATGGATTGTAGTCTAGAGAGGTATCCTCTACAGGCTGGGCTTAAGCTCCATTTTAAAGGGGTCAGAGAGGGTAAGGGATTAAGCTCCATTTTAAAGGGGTCAGAGAGGGTAAGGGCCCCATCAAGCAGTTAGGGTTTCAACATGTACACATTCAAGTACAACAAGGTGTAGGCAACTATAACAAGTACTATCAAGTACAACAAGGTGTAGGCAGCTACAACAAGTACTTATAGGTATAAAGTCAAGTACAACAGGGTCACTAGGCAGCTACAGCAACTTGCAATTCTTTCGTTAGACAACCTATGAGCTATTAAGTTATAAGGTAGCTAGATTAGCTTGGCTCCCTTTTTAATAGCCTTCCTAAACATTTTAATCATGAAAGGACCATATCATATCCCACCCTTCCTCTAATGCATGTTCTTTGTTATATAAACTATGAGCTATTAAGTTAAAAGGAAGCTAGGTTAGCTGGATTACAAGGGTGATTGCCATTTAGGTATAAAAAGTTTATGCATGCCATACTTGAGCTATGTTGTTAGACTGGTGAGCCAATTTATAAAGGCCCTAAGAATGTCACACTTCAATGCAACTAGGAGAATATTCATGTACATAAATTCCATAGTACAATATGGACTTTTCTATGAGGTTGGAATACATGTACATGAATATACATGCATATTGGGATGGTATTTGTTTCAGATAGGAGATCTACTAGCGGCTTTATGTTTTCTTTTGGGAATGTTGTTGTTAGTTAAAGTAGTACTAAGAAGCAACCAACAGTTGCTTTGTTAATTACAAAAGCTAAGTACATGGGCACTGCTATGGTAGTACAAAAGGATGCGACCAGTAGCAGTACACAAGCCTACAAGCCCCCGGTCAAAAGGAAAACTATCCAAATACACATGACCAGCTCTTCCTCTCTATTTTTATGATCTTTCTAGCCTCTATTCAAGCTGTAAATCAATCGGCCCAACAGTTGGATAACATGCAGAAGGGGTCGGGCAGCACCTCCCATGCACCTTAGGCTTTTGTCACGCAGTAGAAGGCTAGAAATAGCCTATAGAAGCAGTCAACCAGCTCCCATGCACCATAAAAAGCAAGCACCTCCCATAAAACTGGAGTCTTACTCAAGATTAAAGCTCCTCTGCTAATATTAGCTCCCACGTGTGCTTTTTAGGTCTAGAAGGGGGCGCCTTCTTGAAGATGGCCTAAATATTTTCCATAGCCCATCCTTTGGCCGCCACGTGGATTAAATAAGTCCAACTCAGTGTGTATAACTTTTAAGTTGTCCGGCCACTTATAAGTGTGTGTGAACCTGCACCCATAATTATTAGTATATGAAATCATAAAGCTGTAAATTGAGTTTTTGGGAACACTTACCACCTAAAAACACATGTAGACCACATGTGAGTCCCAAATGTTAAAATTACAGCAATATGATAAGCTATGGTAGATCAAATACTAGAATCAACATTATTAACAAAGTGATTAGATGATAATTAAGATGTGATTAGATGATAATTAAGATGTGATTAGTGAGTAGTTAACAAATAGCTTAATGTAGGCATGGATAATCAAAAACCAGCAAATTCTCATTAGGCCAATGCCTCAATTTATAGAGTTTACATCCAAGCATCTAATCCCACTGATTTTTCCTTGATTCACTCCACCTCTCCCAGAATATCTCCACCTCTTTTGCTTGATTCTCTCCACCTCTCCTAGAATATCTCCACACTTCCTAAATCTTCTCATGCTACCCTTTATTCTCTCCCAGTAGATTCTTCTCACCTTTTCACAGGTTCTTTCACATTTACACATTTCTTTTACAGCCTCTAACCAAGGGCTTGTTCCCGCACGCACCCTATTCACTTGTATATTTCAACACCTCCCCTCAAGTGAATACTCCTAGCACACCTGGACCCTATACCAAGTTTCCCTCTTACTTGATAGTCCGCGACCAGTGTCTAGCACACCTCCCCTCAAGTTAACTTAGCACACCTGGACCCTATACCAAGTTTCTCTCTTACTTGATAGCCCGTGACCAGTGCCTCAAGTCCCTAAACTGATAGTCCTTGACACTCTCTCTCTCTATGTGTCCAAGGCTACTACAAGTGCCCGCGACCTTGACTAAAGTGCTCACACATACATCTACCATGTGGCCTACATCATCGGTGGCTCAGAGGTGGTTTTACTTTGTTGGGGCAGGTTACATTGGGTTGTGGGGTCTCTCTTTCTCTCTCTCTCTCAGAGATTTTCACATGGCTCCTCATTCTTTGGAGCCTCACATCTTCTCTTTCTTCAGTCTTCTCTTGTTGTGGCAGCTTCTCTCCACGCGTCCATGTTTTCCTCTTCTTTCAATCTTCTTGTGTGGCAGCTTCTCTTCTCATGTCCATGTCTTCCTTCAGCTTTTCTTCTTGGTGTGGATATGTTGAAAAATAGGTAGAGGGAGAGGAGACACACACACACAGGAGCAAACCCTAGTAATGTATATTGCAAACTCTTACCATAGAGGGAAGTCATCTCCCTTCTCACACAATGCATAAAGCCATAATCCATAATACACACAACACACTATGAGTTGTGTCCACATACATCTAACCCTAGCTAATGTCCACACACTATGACTAGCTGCTGGACGCGGTCATTTATGTCTCACACATGTTCCTACCTAACATGCCAGCACATAGCATAGCTGGCACATACTGACATCGAGCTTGAATCTCAATAGCCCCTCTCAAGCTCATGATGTACTGCCATAGATGAAGATTTAGATGAGCTTGGGCTATCAAAGCTCTCAACACTCCCCCTCAAGCTCATCCCACGTACTCCCAACATAGTACGGAAGTACTCAAACTTCTCCCTGCTAAGTGGCTTTGTAAAGATGTCAGCCACCTGCTGAGCACCTGCTCTTCAATCTTCACATACTGTAGATCCACTATACCATCCAGCACCTTCTCTCTGACAAAGTGATAATGGACCTCTATGTGTTTGGTCCGTGCATGAAACACTGGATTCTTGGCCAATTGTATGTTGCTCATGTTGTCACAATGAATGACAACTTTGCTATCAATAGGCTCACCCAAATCTGCCAAGAGACCTTTTAACCATACTCCTTCACAAAAGTAGCAATGGCTGCACCCCTGTATTCAGCCTCTGTACTAGATAAAGCAACTGTAGGTTGCTTCTTGCTACTCCAACTCACCACGGCACTTCCAAGTGTAAAGGCATAACCACTAGTAGACCTCCTATCATATGAGCTACCTGCCCAATCAGCATCTGTGTAGTAGCCATGTATATCCAAGCCTTTACCATGCTCATAAAGTAGACCATAATGTGCAATGGTCTTCACATATCCCATAATGCGTCTCACTGCATCCAAATGAGGTTTTCTGGGGCTCTGCATAAATTGGCTTACCAGCCCCACAGCATAACTCAAATCCGAGCGTGTGATAGTCATGTAAATGAGACTGCCAACTGTCAGGCGTTTTTCTGAGTGGTATTTCGGGCTCGTGTACATATGGATGCGTGGGAATTGTGAAGAGTTTGGTTTTGAGGGCGTTGCCAGGTGTACAGGGTGGACGGCATTTGATTCGGGTTTGTTGCAGGCCTGCCCGGAGTAAGGTCAGATGGAGGTGGTTTCAGCTGTCCAGGGTAGCTTGGATGTGTGCGCGTCCTAGAAATACAATGGCACTAAGTTGTGTTGAAGGTATGAAGGCATGGGCACTAGTAGATTTTATTTTGAAGATGGCCGGAGTGGGCATTCGTAGGCTGCATCTTGAAGAGGTGTGGAAGGCATGGATAATAAAAGACTGGAAGGGGCCAAGGCAGCTTTGTACATTTGTGTGTGAAAAGGAGATGGCCATTCATTAGGCCTTGAAAAATAAAAAAAAGATAATATTGACGTGGCCAGCTAGAAAAAGGATGCGTGGAGGCGTGAGCAGCTGCCAACGCGAGTTCTGGAAAGTTGCCAACGCGAGTCGTGGAAAGATGGCGAAGACAAAGCTAGGAAGGGCCGCTTTGTTGAGGGGGGCCTTGTCATCCTCTGCAGAGAGCGGGTGATAGCCTTGTAAAAGGACAGAGGAGGCTTCTCCAGTAGAGCAGCGGACACACAGGAGAGGTGAGCGCAGCCGTGTGGAAGCAAGTGGAAGGCGAAGCTCTGGTGACTCTGCTACTGCCGACGTGTGAGAAGCAGCCGCTTTGACGCAGGTAGCTCGAGTGTGGATGTACGTCAGTTGAGAGGGCACCGTCTGTAGTAACACAGGCAAGTGTGGGCTGCTGGCGTGGTTGGAGCATAGCCATGTGCGAGAGGGTAGCAAGCAAAGGCTTATGTGTTGGGCGACAAGTGGAGGGCGGCAGCTGAAGTCAGGGCTGGTGTAGAGGCCGTCTTTGGGTTGGTGGTTGCAGCGCAGCTGCGAATAGAGGAGCCTTGTTTATGGGTTGGTGAGCGTGGAGAACAGAGAGAGCCAGAGAGCTGCTGGCGTCAAAAGCAACGGCTTTGAAGCGACGGGTTGGTGGACAGCGTGTGGGGGCCCCCCCCTTATGAAGTGCACTCTTTGAAGAGCTGGTAGGCGTGGCTGACCAGCGCAAGGAGAGAGAGAAAGGCTGGCGTCGAAGGCTACAAAAGGTGGGCCGCCTTGTGAGAGGACGGGCTGTGACCATTGGAGCTCAGTGGGGGGCTTTCAGGTGTGTGCAGCTACGAGCTGGAGCTACAAGGATTCGAGAGACGGAAGCTGGCAAAGTGTGAAGGCGCCAAAGAGATGCTGGCGCAGCTGGTGTTAAAGTGTGGGCTTGTGAAGTGAAGAGCAGATAAGCTGCAGGTGAAAGGCTGGCTAGTGTGGGCCGCCTTGGAGACAGGGCAGTGAAGAGCAGGGTACGGAGTGAGACAGAGAGAAGGACAGGTGTTGCTGCTTGGTGGTGGGCCGGTAGTAGGGCAGATAAGCTGCCTAGGTTTGTTGCGAGCTGACAGAGGATCAGCACAGAGATAGAGTGAGAGAGGATGGTGTAGCTGCTGCTGACGACACATGCAGAAGTGATGGGCTGCAGAGGACTCGAGGGTTAGCTGGTGTGGGTGCCTTCTGGAGTGAGAGTGGCCGGGTTCATTCTGGTGTGGTTGATACAGCACACGCAGGCGAGTTATGTGGTGATTGGGGATGTGGTGTATCCTTGGCAGGCTGACAGGCCTGAGTAAGTGTGTGTTTGTGAGTTGTGTGAGTAAAGCTTCTGTGTCGGAAGAAGCTTGTATGAAATGTTGTAACTAGGTATATATTGCTGGATGTTTGCTTTGGTCTATGGTGCCCCTGTTTTATGCTGTCTGTCTGGCGTGGGTTGGGTGGTGAAGTGCGAGAGATGTTCCAGCCGGTGGCTGGTGGTGCCCCCGTTCGTGTGTGTTATTCCAAGTTTGCGAGGTGGAAGGGCTATAGAGGCAGGGTTTTCTTTCTTTTTTTCACCTCACATCCTTCTGGTGCCCCCACTGAGGATTACTCTTGCGTTGTTCTGTGCCTAGAAGGGCGTGTGTTCCACTGAGGAGAGCTCAGGGATTTTTACAGGTTGTCATGATGTGGTCTTATCCGGAGTTTCTTGGCCGGAAGGGAGAGGATGTGTGTGACTTCTTGGAGCAGATGGAATTGGCATGCATTAGCAACCATGTCACGGATGAAGAGCAGGTTCTGAGGCTGATAAAGATTTTCTTGAAGGGAGATGCCCGAAGCTGGCTTAAGGGTTTTGAAGCACAGGATGCTGGTGTTTTGACCTTGGACAGGTTGAAAGAAGGTCTTTTGGAGTGTTTTCAGCAAGTGGAGGATGCTAGTGCGCTTTGGCAGGAGTTGAGCATCTTGAAGCAGGTACATGGACAATCACTGGATAATTTTGTGCAGGTATTTACGTGTTTGTGGAGTAAGTGGTGCATGACATTAAAGCAGGAAGTTCCTCCAATGTTTCTGAAGAAGAGCTTGTTTATTGATGGTTTGTTACCCCATTTAAGGGTCAAGGTTGAGTTGAAGAATCCCAGGTCATTTGATGATGCAGTTAGGGTTGCTAGGGAAAAGGAAGGCAAGGTTTTGAAGCAGATGGAGATGGGTATTTATCCGTATGAAGGTGTTGTGTCTGTGAGAGATATGCAGGTAAATTTGGTTGAGGTGGATAAGAGTCCTATGCAAAGTTTGATTAGACAGGAGCCTCAAAGGCCGATACAGGTGCAAAGGGGAATATTTTATGTGCCTTTTGATTTTTTTCCAAAGTCTTTTAAGCATGTGCAGGTGGATGAGAAGCAGGTGAAGGAGCAAAGTGCAGATGAGGAGTTGCCAGTGGATTCTTCTTTGGATTTGGACGTCGTAGCTGTACATGACAGTGATCTGGAGGATATGCATGCACATGGAAGCAAAGAGGATGATGCCTTGGGATTGGCTGATGATAAGAAGGAAGAGGAGCGGATACAGGATGCTTTGAGGATGGTTCTTTGCTAGATTCTACAAGGGAGGAGGTTTGTTGTGGGTGAAGAGCAAAGGCTTGAAAATGATGTTGTGTGGTCAGAGTCTGTGAATGCTGATCAGATGATGGACATAAATGATTTTGTGATGCGCGTGGTTGATGTTTGGTGTGCAGTGATGCAGCCATGGTGTTTGAGGGATATTGGGGAATGGGATGGTGAATTGCTGTTTCCTTTTGATCCTGGTGGATAGCTACTGGAATTGTCTTTTGCTGCTGAGCATGAATGCTCTAGCAGATGGGGGGGGTGGCAAAGTATGTCAGACGTTTTTCTGAGTGGTATTTCGGGCTCGTGTACATATGGATGCGTGGGAATTGTGAAGAGTTTGGTTTTGAGGGCGTTTCCAGGTGTACAGGGTGGACGGCATTTGATTCGGGTTTGTTGCAGGCCTGCCCGGAGTAAGGTCAGATGGAGGTGGTTTCAGCTGTCCAGGGCAGCTTGGATGTGTGCGCGTCCTAGAAATACAATGGCACTAAGTTGTGTTGAAGGTATGAAGGCATGGGCACTAGTAGATTTTATTTTGAAGATGGCTGGAGTGGGCATTCGTAGGCTGCATCTTGAAGAGGTGTGGAAGGCATGGATAATAAAAGATTGGAAGGGGCCAAGGCAGCTTTGTACATTTGTGTGTGAAAAGGAGATGGCCATTCATTAGGCCTTGAAAAATAAAAAAAAGATAATATTGACGTGGCCAGCTGGAAAAAGGATGCGTGGAGGCCTGAGCAGCTGCCAACGCGAGTTCTGGAAAGTTGCCAACGCGAGTCGTGGAAAGCTTGGCGAAGACAAAGCTAGGAAGGGCCGCTTTGTTGAGGGGGGCCTCGTCATCCTCTGCAGAGAGCGGGTGATAGCCTTGTAAAAGGACAGGGGAGGCTTCTCCAGTAGAGCAGCGGACACACAGGAGAGGTGAGCGCAGTCGTGTGGAAGCAAGTGGAAGGCGAAGCTCTGGTGACTCTGCTGCTGCCGACGTGTGAGAAGCAGCCGCTTTGAAGCAGGTAGCTCGAGTGTGGATGTACGTCAGTTGAGAGGGCACCGTCTGTAGTAACACAGGCAACTGTGGGCTGGCGTGGTTGGAGCGCAGCCGTGTGTGAGAGGGTAGCAAGCAAAGGCTTATGTGTTGGGCGACAAGTGGAGGGCGGTAGCTGAAGTCAGGGGCTGGTGTAGAGGCCGTCTTTGGGTTGGTGGCTGCAGCACAGCTGCGAACAGAGGAGCCTTGTTTATGGGTTGGTGGCTGCAGCACAGCTGCGAACAGAGGAGCCTTGTTTATGGGTTGGTGAGCGTGGAGAACAGAGAGAGCCAGAGAGCTGCTGGCGTCAAAAGCAACGGTTTTGAAGCGACGGGCTGGTGGACAGCGTGAGTGGGGGGCCCCCCCTTATGAAGTGCACTCTTTGAAGAGCTGGTAGGCGTGGCTGACCAGCGCAAGGAGAGAGAGAAAGGCTGGCGTCGAAGGCTACAAAAGGTGGGCCGCCTTGCTGTGACTAGTGGAGCTCAGTGGGGGGCTTTCAGGTGTGTGCAGCTACGAGCTGGAGCTGCAAGGATTCGAGAGACGGAAGCTGGCAAAGTGTGAAGGCGCCAAAGAGATGCTGGCGCAGCTGGTGTTAAAGTGTGGGCTTGTGAAGTGAAGAGCAGATAAGCTGCAGGTGAAAGGCTGGCTGGTGTGGGCCGCCTTGGAGACAGGGCAGTGAAGAGCAGGGTACGGAGTGAGACAGAGAGAAGGACAGGTGTTGCTGCTTGGTGGTGGGCCGGTAGTAGGGTAGATAAGCTGCCTAGGTTTGTTGCGAGCTGACAGAGGATCAGCACAGAGATAGAGTGAGAGAGGATGGTGTAGCTGCTCTGCTGACGACACATGCAGAAGTGATGGGCTGCAGAGGACTCGAGGGTTAGCTGGTGTGGGCACCTTCTGGAGTGAGAGTGGCCGGGTTCATTCTGGTGTGGTTGATACAGCACGCAGGCGAGTTATGTGGTGATTGGGGATGTTGTGTATCCTCGGCAGGCTGACAGGCCTGAGTAAGTGTGTGTTTGTGAGTTGTGTGAGTAAAGCTTCTATGTCGGAAGAAGCTTGTATGAAATGTTGTAACTAGGTATATATTGCTGGATGTTTGCTTTGGTCTATGGTGCCCCTGGTTTATGCTGTCTGTCTGGCATGGGTTGGGTGGTGAAAGTGCGAGAATTGTTCCAGTCGGTGGCTGGTGGTGCCCCCGTTCGTGTGTGTTATTCCAAGTTTGCGAGGTGGAAGGGCTATAGAGACAGGGTTTTCTTTCTTTTTTTCACCTCACACCAACCATCTTTCTGTACATAGATGGATCATCCAACTCCTCACCAAAATCAGCCCGCAACATCACATTCTGCTCCAAAGGTGTACTCATTGGCTTACACCCTGTCATGCCATATTTTGCCAACATATCCAATGCATATTGGCGTTGCACTAACCATGTACCTGCATGGTCTTTGATCACTTCAATTCCAAGAAAGTATCTCAGTTCACCCAAGTCTTTCATGTCAAACTGCCCACTCAATGCTTTCTTGACACGCATCACATCTGTATCATGATCACCTGTGATAATCAAGTCATCCACATAGATGACAAGTAAAACAATCCCATGATCTATTTTCTTCACATAGAGTGAAGAATCTACTGTAGAAACCTGAAATCCAAGGGAGATAAGATATGTACTCATCTTATCACTCCAAGCACGAGGTGCTTGCTTCAAACCATATAATGCCTTCTTCAATCTGCATGCATGAGTGGGATATTTTGGGTGTACATAACCTTCTGGTTGTGCCATATAAACCTCTTCTTGTAGATCACCATTTAGAAATGCATTTTTCACATCCATTTGATGCATTTCCAAACCATTCGCTACAGCCATAACAATGACTACTCTCATTGTTCCCATCTTTGCCACTGGTCCACTAAATGTTTCATTATAGTCCAAGCCTTGGGTTTGTGCATATCCCTTAGCTACCAATCTTGCTTTATGTCGCTCAATGGAACCATCAGACTTGCATTTCACTTT
Organism: Cibotium barometz; assembly: GCF_041138505.1. Classification (NCBI taxonomy): domain Eukaryota; kingdom Viridiplantae; phylum Streptophyta; class Polypodiopsida; order Cyatheales; family Cibotiaceae; genus Cibotium; species Cibotium barometz. The sequence continues at coordinate 31,523,637 of NC_141067.1, forward strand.
GTAAACCCATTTACAACCAATAGCATTTTTGTCCTGTGGTAATGCAACCAAATCCCATGTGTCATTGTGTCCATCTCAACATCCATTACTTTCTCCCATACATGCTTTCCAATAGCTTCTGTATAGCATGTAGGTTCCACATGCTTCACCAAAGACGTCATATATGCATAATGCATAGCAAAATCACGATATGTCAACCTATCCAACTGGATATCTGACCCTTTGGGATCACCGTAATGCATGCGGATCACTCTGAACACCTATCACTCTAGCATGTGGTGGCGCATATCTATCCTGCCTAGCACCAGGTGTGCGTAAAACGGGTATGCCAAGTTCCTCATCCAAACTCTCTGAACTTGACGACTCATAACCTGTATTTCCAATTCCTTCAACTTTCTTCTTTCCTTTATCCACAGCACTACTCCCAGTGCTCACACTCTCATGCCTCAAATGTCCTTACCATGGACGTACAGCACTACTCCCAGTGCTCACACTCTCATGCCTCAAATGTCCTGACCATGGACGTACAGTACTACTCTCAGACTCTGCTGGCCCAGACATAGGAGTAGAACTAGAACTTGCTTGTGGCAAGTTCACATGCACATCAGCTTCAAGTGAATCAATGACACCCTCATCCTTTGCTTTGTACCAACTAGCAAGCTCATCAAACACCACATCTCGTGAGATAACAACTTGCCTAGTTTGTGGATTGTAACATTTGTATGCCTTACGATCCTGTGCATATCCAACAAACACACACTTTTCTGCCTTAGGATCCAACTTCCTCCTTCTCTCATCAGGCACATGTACATAAGCTATGCAACCAAAAACTTTGAGGTGTCCACAATGTCTGGCCGAAAACTTGTAAGCCGCATCTCTGGTACTTCTATGTATGGCTGTTGTGGGTGTCTTATTAAGTATATACACCACAGTGGCACATGCTTCTGCCCAATAATAATCTGGCATGCTCTTTTCATTGATCATTGCCCTGGCCACTTCACATATGACTCTATTCTTTCTCTCAGAAAGCGACACCATTCTACTGAGGTGTATACCTGCAAGTAAATTGCCTTCTTATACCATGCTTTCTCAAGAAATGATCAAAAGCATTTGAGGTGTATTCACCACCTCCATTTGTCCTCAAACATTTAATCCAAGAACCATATTGCTTCTCTGCAAAAGCTTTGAAATCCATAAACTTTCCCAACACTTCACTTTTCTCTTTGAGAAAGTAAATCCATGTCATTCTGCTAAAATCATCAATGAATGTCACATAAAATATAAACTGCCTTTAATAGATGGGTTTTGTGCAGGACCCCATACATCTCTATATGTACTATCTTAAGTGGCCTGCTACTCATGTTGCCTTCTCTAGGAAACCGCAACCTCGCCTGCTTTCCAAACTGACAGGCTTCACAAACATGCATATTCCCATCATACTTGAATCTAGGAAGCCCACTAACAATGCCTCTTGCTTGCATGTTCTTTAACCTTTGTATATTCACATGTCCAATCCTCTTATGCCACATATCAATGTCCTGTACCACATTTTGTCTTTTAGAGAACATAGCTAATTTCAACTTAGGAATTCCAGCATCCCAGCTTAAACAACCTGCCTTCTTTCTTGCCTTTAGCAATGACTCTACATCCATTCTTGAAATCCTCGACGAAGCAACCATGCTCATAGAAATGAACCTGTAATCCCTGTTCCACCATTTGACCAACTGAGGCTTTTTGTGATAGAAGGCACATACAATACATCTGACATAGACTTTGTTTGACCATTGTGCATAACCAATGGTACACTTCCAACATGTGTAATGGCATGCTGGGTATCATCTCCTGTCTCCACATAGCCTTTCACATCCATAGGCTTCATATGCTCAAACCATTCACCATGACAAGTCATATGGTTTGATGCTCCAGAGTCCATATACCAAGTGTCATCATTTTCAGTATTTGTCATAGATCCCACAACATGTTTCATGGCAAACAAGTGATTTGCGCTACCATCATTACTGCTTGATGCATAATTTCCACCACCATGTTGTGCATAATGTCCACGATGTTGTGCTCTACCCCCTCTCAAATCATTTTGTTTGCGAAAATAATCACGTGCCATATGACCAAATTTCCCACAGTAATGGCATTCCACATCTTGCATAGATGTTTGTTGGCCTTTCCAACGTCTTCTACCACGAGGATTACCTCTGCCTCTCTGAGGTGTATATCCACGACCACCTCTAGCACCATATGAAGGCTAAAAATTCTGTTGTGATGACTTGTCCTACTATCCACGACCATTACCATGGCCATGTGATGCAAATCTCCCCCTGCCTCTAGATCCTCTTTGTGAGTAGAAAGCCTGATTTTTGCCATTATCATCATGGCTAGTAGATGCATCATGAAAGGAGTCACTGAGTTTGATTTCCTCAACAAGCAAGAGTGAAACCAACTCATCAAAGTCTGGTAAACATGTACTCCAAACCGAGATGGATGTATCAAAAGATTTATATTCCTTACCAAGACCACGCAAGGTAATGTCTACCAAATCATCATCAGGCATGGGGGCATTTATTGTCGCCAATGCATCTGCATACTTCTTTATCTCTTGTACATAATCATGGATGCTCCTTCTATTCTGTCGCTTCACATTATGTATCTGTTGTCACGAAATTGAGACTTGCGAGCACTAGTGTCTGTATCAAACAACTTTACTAATGTATCCCATGCATCCTTGGGATTCTCAGTATCATGTATGTGTATGAGCATAGCATCCGAAATACATATAGACAGATAATGCAACACTTTGTATTCTCTTTCTGACCATTGCTTATGAGCGACAGCCTGTTGCTGTGTAGGTTGTTGGGGTAGTTCCGGCTCTGGCTCCGCACTTATAATGAGATTCCAAAAACCTTTTCCCTTTAAAAAACTTTTGATCCTGTACTTCCATGCCTGGAAGTTCTTCCTATCCAGCTTTTCACCAACAATTTGTACTGGATTATCCGACATATTGCTCAATGCAAATACATCTTCCCCACATGTCCAAATTTATAAACGAGCCTTCCTCAGCTCAACCACACTCCAATGAGTGTTCCAGATACTACAAAGTACTCAACAAACTTCAATTTTGATGTAGAAAATCAACCTATATGCATCCAAAATGAACTGGCTCATGCAGTCCAAGATACCCTGCTTTGATGCGCTTTCCAAGGCTCCAAATTGTAATGTAGTGGTTCAATCAAGTGTGGGTAACTTGCATTGACACCTAAACAACCTCAATGTTGAATATCAACACCATCCGAGATGCGTACATATCAATTTTATCAAACCCCCTTCTCTGTTTTGAGAAAAACTAGAAAAGCCAGTAAAACCAGTAGTAAATTTGCTCTAATTTCTTCAATCCTTGTCCAAATTGAGCAACCAGGCATTCATTAGCTTAGCAATGATGTCCACTAACTCCATGTAAAAGTAATTAGACCAATTGTTTTAAGACCAAAGAGTAATTAGTCGATTAATCACACTCTGTTTCACTGCAACCAGTAGAGACAACCTGTTTAATCAGCTCATTTCTAGCTCCATTAGGCATAATTGATCAATCCAATCATATAGCCTCTTTCTCAAGTGTATGTAGCAACCAATTGCTAACCCAATTTTGGAATATGTCAAGCACCCAAGTTGAATTGTGGTCTCCACTCAGTAAAAGTATCACAAAATGCTCTGTTTCTGCATAGCAGCCTGCACCGCCTACTGTAGAGGGATTTAGGAGTGTTTATGTTGCTAATTGATGATGCTATTAGATGCCTAACACACCTAGGCAAGTGTACAATCCATCAATGCTCTGATTTTTGCCAAAAACTTACTCCAATTTCATCAAAAATTGACCTCTTTTTCTCTGTTTTGTGAGAGCTCAAAAACCAGTAAATTTCACTCATTCTTCAAATGCATCAAAATTGCTCCAAAACTAGTGTAGGGCTTGTACATGAGCTGCCAATACATTCCTCATTATCACATACATGTTTCTTTGCCAGATTTGCATTTATTTCACCATACATCACGGCTTCCAAGCTTTAATGAAAAGCTTCCCAAAAACTAAAATTTTCCTTTGCTTTGGGCAACCCTAATTTGCTTTGTTTCTGCCTGAATCACCTGCAATCCGCTCAAGGGTGTTTAGTAGACCTTACCCGGTAGGCCAAGCTCTCAGATCTGATAGTAATCGGTGTACTCCAAGCTTCACAGCATCAATGGCAAGCTTCACAGCTTTTCTTCATAGCTTCTTCTCCCTCTTCTTTCACTCACTCATAAACCCTAATAGAGAGCACCAGGCTCTGATACCATGTTGAAAAACAAGTAGAGGGAGAGGAGACACACACACACAGGAGCAAACCCTAATGTATATTGCAAACTCTAACCATAGAGGGAAGTCATCTCCCTTCTCACACAATGCATAAAGCCATAATCCATAATACACACAACACACTATGAGTTGTGTCCACACACATCTAACCCTAGCTAATGTCCACACACTATGACCAGCTGCTAGACACGGTCATTTATGTCTCACACATGTTCCTACCTAACATGCCAGCACATAGCATAGCTGGCACATACTGAAATCGAGCTTGAATCTCAATAGGATCTTCCTCTTGGAAAGAGATGTTCTTCTTCTTTCATGGCTGGGGCCATGAGCTTGTCCGTCAGGTCTTCTTACTCCATGTGAACAACATGTTTAAATGTTTTGTTGACAATTCTTTTGGGCTTTTGATGTTTATCGTGTGTCATTATACAGTGCAAACCCAAATTTATGCGGGAGGTCTTACCTCTTGCCTTATTCTGGACACAGGCAATGTCTGATCCCATTTTTACACTGATGCAATGTGCCCAATACATAATGCGTATAGCATTCATTCTTATGCACATTCCCAAATGCAACTCTGGCTGTGAATAATCTTGAATTTGAGTGAGATTTATAGGCATTAACCAAGGGTTAAATGCAAAATGATGATTACCACAAATTTATCAGCATAATTTTACCAAAAATTACATTAAATCAAGGGTAACCAATTTGTACGGAATGGTTGGAGTATCAAACCAACTCTGAATTGCAATCTGAAGTTATAGGGATCTGTGTATCAGATACCTAATGGTTAATTTGAACCCTCAATTACACCAAAATACAGTGATTAGTAAATTAATCCTCTATTTTGTGTGCAAAAAATAGAGTATGCGGAGAGTCAGATCTGGGGCCTTAGACTTCAAATGAGCTCAAATGCTTTCAAGGCCATCAATAACAATGAGTCTAGTAGAGGATTAAGCCAAGAAACATAAGATTTGACCAAACATTGAATGCTTAATCTCTGTTTTACCAAAGTCACCTTCAGATTTGATGAAGAGCTTGGATCTCACTGTAGACTTGATCAAATCAATTTTTGACTTCACCAGCTTTTGTAGATCATGCTTGAAAAGCCCTGGAGCTATGACTGCAAATCGTGCTGCCATTGGCGTTCTACGCTGAATTGGCTCAAACCTCTTGGGCTGTGTGTAGCCCCTTGAGTCTACTATGAGTACCTAAAAGGGCTTGGGCAATGGTTGAGTGTGCAAGGAGATAGAGCTCCTCCACCAGCTGGGGTACAGAGGCTAGTTGAAAAATAACTAAAATTTTGATTATTTTCTAATTATCGACTAATCCTAATTAACTAGATAATGGGCTCATGAACTTGATGGATTCTAGGCATGGCTCTGATACCATGTTGAAATTAGAGCAATGTGATGAGCTATGGTGGATCAAATACTAGAATCAACATCATTAATAAATTGATTACATGATAATTAAGACGTGATTAGTGAGTAATTAAGATGTGTTTAGTGAGTAATTAAGACATGATTAGTGAGTAATTAAGACATGATTAGTGAGTAATTAACAAATAACTTAATGTAGGCATGGATAATAAAAAACCAGCAAATTCTCATTAGGCCAATGCCTCAATTTATAGAGTTTACATCCAAGCATCTAATCCCACTGATTTCTCCTTATCCTAAAACATAAATACAAAAGATCCTCAAGATAGCTAGTCCCAGAGAATTACATCATGTCACCTCCATGAGCCATACATGTACACCATGTCAGGCCCCACAAGCCACACATGTATGATCATGTTAGGCTACGCCAGCCATACATGTATTGTCATGTCAGGCTCCATATGCCACATAGACACACCATGTTAGGCTACACCAACCATACATGTATGTCATGTCAGGCTCCACATGCCACACATGAAGAACCATAGAACAAATAGAAGCTGTAAGGAATTTTGTGACATTCCCCCACTTCTAAGTAGTTGACCACAACTGAAAAGATTCCAAGTAGGCCTTGAGAGGCTCCGGATAATCCACAAAATATCCTCGTCCATCCATTTTGCATCCATAGTAGCCGAATAATTTTTAAACTTCACAAAAGATACCTGTAGACTAGCTTGCCACACCTGCATGCTTGCGCTCTTTATGAAAAACTCTCTACTCAGGTTGCAATACCTCCTCAAGTTCATCGATCTCCGGTGGATCTTCCAAAATTGGTTTCATAGGAGGTGGTCCCACATAAGGCCTCAGCAAACTGACATGAAAGTCATTGTGTATTTTCCAGTGATCGGGCAATACCAATCTATATGCCACTTCATTTATTTTTTGCAAGATTTGGAGTGGCCCGTAATACCTCTTTGAAAGCTTAATAGGAAGCTGGCCTTCTTTACTTGGCCTCTTCCAAAGTCGTGCTTTCTCAAACTTAAGTAATACCCAATCACCTTCCTTGAAAAACATCTCTCGTCTGTGTTTGTCAACTACCTTTTTCTACTCAGCTTGAGATCTTTCTATGTATGTCTGAACATGTGCAAACGCAGTATCCAAATCACGGACATACTCATTTTCTACAAAGATTTCATTTTTTGTTCACAAGATAGGTGGAAGCTATGACAAAAAAAGGACAGAAGGACCAGATATACGAGAGATCAGAGTAAAACCACATAGCATGAAATATGTGAGTGAATATATATAAAAAGGTGAGTGCAGATATGTACAAGAGCCCTCATATGAGAGGTGACTTTGAGCAGAAAGAAGACCAGTGCTGAAGTAGAGAAGATGTCGGAGCTATAGCACAGTAGTCGATGTGACGAAGGCTCGCGTGGATGTGAGGCAAAGCACTCCGAGGTGATAGTGGCAGCGGAAAAAGGTAACATCGATGTGATGATGATGGTGGTGTAGTCTCTAATTACACGGGTGCTACGTACCTAAAGTAGAGAGGGTTGTCATCCTGAGTGGTGCAAGCTCTGGTGACACTAGTGCTATGTACCTAAAGCAAAGAGGGCTCCCGTCCTGATGTAGCAGAGAGGGCTATTGTCCCGATGTAGCAAAGAGGGCTGATGTCCTAATGTGTGACAGAGAGGGCTGCTGCTGTCCCAATGTAGCAGAGAGGGCTGCTGCTGTCCCAATGTAGCAGAGAGGGCTACTATCCTGATGTAGCAGAGAGGGCTTTTGTCCCAAGGGCTGTGCCAAAACGCACAAGATATGCTGAAGGTAAGCACGAATGAGAGCGTTGATGAAGGCTGAGATAAACGCTAATATAAGCCCCAACGTAAGCTTGATGTAAGTGCAAATGTGGGCTGGTGTATAGCGCTGATGAATGCTACAGCAAAATGCAAATGTCTACTGAAGCAAAATGTTGATGTAAGCTGATGTATAAACACTGATGTATGCTTTGATGTAGGCGCTGACATATTTTGAAGTAAAACAAAGATGTGAGTAGAAGACGGCCTGATGTAAGCGCGCCAAAAACAGCCTGGCTGATGTAAGCCCTGCAAAAGGTAGCCTGGACCAGCAGAGGAAAACGCAGATATGAGCCCCTACTATAGGCAGCTAGATGATACCTAATATGGCGATGAAGTGGTACATGAATGATGAGGTATAGGTGATGCTATATATAGTGAAGGGGGGTGCTGGTCGGCGGTCACCATAAAGGTGTAGGATAGCAGCAGCCAAGACAAAAAACCCCCAAAAATATAAGATATAAAATATCAAAAAAGTCCCTTTTTAGGGCTAGAAAAAGTGTTCTCTTCACAGAAGTAGCACCTTGCCATAGACTATCTCAAATGGAGCCTTATTAGTTAAAGAATGCACTCTGTTTTTGTATGCAAACTCAACCAATGGCAAATACTTTTCTCAATCTAACTTGTGCTCAACTACATAACACTTGAGAAAATCAAGCACAACTAAATTTGCAATTTCACTATTCTTGAGAGATGTAATCGCGGTGTTGTGTATGTGGGAAAGCACCCTAGAGGTGAAAGATATTGTGGTGAGATAGGAATGCCACATGTAATATTGTATGGTGTGTGAGTGTTGACCAAAAGAGTGGAAAAGGAGTTGCCACACATGGATGATGATGTGTAAAGTGGGATAAGGCTAGAGGGCCTATATCATTGTATGGTTCATTGTGATATGCAAGTGAATAGAATTGAGTGTTGAGTGTGCAATCTCTCTCTCTCTCTCATGGAGTTTTTAGTGTGGTTTAATCCACCTTAATTATCTTATGCTTAATCTATGTCCTTCACCATGATCAATCCCATTTTTAGATTGTTAACATGGTATCAGAGCTTGGGTGGGCTCTTGGTCACGGTGATTATTTTGTATATTAGCTTGTTTGTGTGTTTCTATGATTAAGCATTATTTTCAGCTTATTATGAAAAAAAATTATACACACTCATATTATCATTTGGATTTGCATTTGTGAGGATTTGAGAGGAGATTTGCAACAAGGAGGTTGCATAGAAGCTGCCCAAGAGAGTTGCAAATGGAGTTTTTCACATGGAGAGCTTGCTCATCATCAAGGATGCTGAAAATGGAGATTTCAGCATTATGAAGGCTATGGAGTCTTCATCATCATCAAGGAGAAGCTGCCAAGAGAAGATATGCTGCTGATTATGCCTCAAGAAGGTTGGTTTTGTGAAGTTTTTTCTCAAAGTTTTGTGTTTGAGCATGGAAGAATGCTCTATGAAGGGTTGCTATGTATGGGATTTGTGTATCCCATGAATCTTGTGTGGAGGTGCATGCTTGTCAAGATAATGGCAAGTGAGATGGTGAATTCAATGGAGTTCACATGTGTGTGCATCAAGAAGAGGATGCACTTGTGGATGTTTTCTCAATTAAGGAGAGCAAAGAAGGGGATGGAAACTTTGGCAGTTTCCACATGTTTATGCACCTTGGTTCTTATAAGAAACTTGTGAAGAAGCACCCCTGAATGGATGCATGCATTGAAGGAAAAGCATGCTGATTTGGAGGCCATGAAGGCCATGTCAATGGTTGAGAAGAGAAAACCTCATTTAAAATGAGGTTTGTGAAGGTATGGAAGATTTGGATGCAATAGCATGGGTGCAAGAAAGTGAGCATTGAGAGAGAGTTCTAAAAGAAGCTATGAGTAACCACACTTAGAGAGTAAAAGCTTGCTTATGGCATTACCAAGAAACTTGTAGTGTCAGAATTATCAACAAAGCAGCATTAAGAGAGCCAGGGTATGGCATTATCGGGGCACTTGAAGAGGAAGGAAGCTTGCACACAGAGTTTGCTAGGCGGCATCAACTGCTGCGAGCTTAGAGTAGATACAAGATGCAAGAGAGTGGTCATAGAAGAAAAGGACCATCAAAAGGTTGCCATAGAACCTGCACACTGAAGTATAGGAGAGGATGGAGAAGACATTGAAGCAGCACCGAGATGTGCAGAAGCAGTCTCCAGAGGAAGGAGAAGAAGACCATCTGGGTGTTAGGAAATTCAACGCGGCGCACAGAGGCGCATTCAACGGGTGTGCAGAAATTAGAATTTCAGAGATTTAAAAAAAATGTGTGGCTCAAAAATCTAAGGGTTGGATCCTTAGCCGCATTATTTCTATGGTGCATAGCCATTTTAACCCTTGTTTTATGGTCATGGAAAACCACATGTATTGTATCCATTTTTGACGGTGGAGTCACATGCAAAATCTAGCACCATGGGAGTCCTGACATGTTTTTGTGGTTGTGTCTAGTTGTTGACATTTTTGACGGGCCAAGGCAAGCCCAAGATTTATTTCCCAAAATGTGGTTGTATCTCTTCTATGCCTTAAAATAATAGGCAAATATCAGCTTTGGTGACAAAAGCGGTGAATATTGATCATTATTTTTTTAAGACGAGGGCCCTGTTCTTGCTTGCACGCATAAAAAGATTGTGTTTGTTTCACCCATGTATATGAAGGCAGACCGTGCCTGAGCCTACATGGTATATGTATTCACCCATGGTATGAGGGTAACCATGCCCGAGCTCACCGAGAAGCTCAAAATGGTTGTTGTGATGTGTGCACATGAGCGATGTACGTGTGAGGTGCATGCACATGGGTTGGTTCTCACCCGAACTTTCATGTTCAAATCGGACTCAGTGGTTCCGCTGTGAGCAAGTCGGCTCAAAATAGACTAGGTGTCTAGACACGGGCACACATGTTTGGTTGATGGACACTCCAATGTATCATTGAGGGGGGAGTGTTGAGAGGTAGCGATTGCGTTTGTGCAATGCTACATTGATATGGGTGATGGATGATGGATGATGGGTGAGTTGTGGAACACCTCGATTTAAGAGGGGGTGTTGAGAGACATAATCGCGGTGTTGTGTATGTGGGAAAGCACCCTAGAGGTGAAAGATATTGTGGTGAGATAGGAATGCCACATGTAATATTGTATGGTGTGTGAGTGTTGACCAAAAGAGTGGAAAAGGAGTTGCCACATGGATGATGATGTGTAAAGTGGGATAAGGCTAGAGGGCCTATATCATTGTATGGTTCATTGTGATATGCAAGTGAAAAGAATTGAGTGTTGAGTGTGCAATCTCTCTCTCTCTCGTGGAGTTTTTAGTGTGGTTTAATCCACCTTAATTATCTTATGCTTAACCTATGTCCTTCACCATGATCAATCCCATTTTTAGATTGTTAACATGGTATCAGAGCTTGGGTGGGCTCTTGGTCACGGTGATTATTATGTATATTAGCTTGTTTGTGTGTTTCTATGATTAAGCATTATTTTTCGCTTATTATGAAAAAAATTTATACACACTCATATTATCATTTGGATTTGCATTTGTGAGGATTTGAGAGGAGATTTGCAAGGAGTTTGCATAGAAGCTGCAAATGGAGTTTTGCAACAAGGAGAGCTTGTTCATCATACAAGGAAGCTGAAAATGGAGATTTCAGCATTATGAAGGCTATGGAGTCTTCATCATTGTCAAGGAGAAGCTGCCAAGAGAAGATATGCTGCTGATTATGCCTCAAGAAGGTTGGTTTTGTGAAGTTTTTTCTCAAAGTTTTGTGTTTGAGCATGGAAGAATGCTCTATGAAGGGTTGCTATGTATGGGATTTGTGTATCCCATGAATCTTGTGTGGAGGTGCATGCTTGTCAAGATAATGGCAAGTGAGATGGTGAATTCAATGGAGTTCACATGTGTGTGCATCAAGAAGAGGATGCACTTGTGGATGTTTTCTCAATGAAGGAGAGCAAAGAAGGGGATGGAAACTTTGGCAGTTTCCACATGTTTATGCACCTTGGTTCTTATAAGAAACTTGTGAAGAAGCACCCCTGAATGGATGCATGCATTGAAGGAAAAGCATGCTGATTTGGAGGCCATGAAGGCCATGTCAATGGTTGAGAAGAGAAAACCTCATTTAAAATGAGGTTTGTGAAGGTATGGAAGATTTGGATGCAATAGCATGGGTGCAAGAAAGTGAGCATTGAGAGAGAGTTCTAAAAGAAGCTATGAGCAACCACACTTAGAGAGTAAAAGCTTGCTTATGGCATTACCAAGAAACTTGTAGTGTCAGAATTATCAACAAAGCAGCATTAAGAGAGCCAGGGTATGGCATTATCGGGGCACTTGAAGAGGAAGGAAGCTTGCACACAGAGTTTGCTAGGCGGCATCAACTGCTGCGAGCTTAGAGTAGATACAAGATGCAAGAGAGTGGTCATAGAAGAAAAGGACCATCAAAAGGTTGCCATAGAACCTGCACACTGAAGTATAGGAGAGGATGGAGAAGACATTGAAGCAGCACCGAGATGTGCAGAAGCAGTCGTGAGAGGAAGGAGAAGAAGACCATCTGGGTGTCAGGAAATTCAACGCGGCGCACAGAGGCACATTCAACGGGCATGCAGAAATTAGAATTTCAGAGATTTAAAAAAATGTATGGCTCAAAAATCTAAGGGTTCGACCCTTAGCCGCATTATTTCTATGGTGCATAGCCATTTTAGCCCTTGTTTTATGGTCATGGGGAAAACCACATGTATTGTATCCATTTTTGACGGTGGAGTCACATGTAAAATCTAGCACCATGGGAGTCGTGACATGTTTTTGTGGTTGTGGCTAGTTGACATTTTTGACGGGCCAAGGCAAGCCCAAGATTTATTTCCCAAAATGTGGTTGTATCTCTCCTATTCCTTGAAATAATAGGCAAATATCAGCTTTGGTGACAAAAGCCGTGAATGTTGATCATTATTTTTTTAAGACGAGGGCCCTGTTCTTGCTTGCACGCATAAAAAGATTGTATTTGTTTCACCCATGTATATGAAGGCAGACCGTGCTGCCTGAGCCTACATGCTCAAAATGAGATATGTATTCACCCATGGTATGAGGGTAACCATGCCCGAGCTCACCGAGAAGCTCAAAATGGTTGCTGTGATGTGTGCACATGAGCGATGTACGTGTGAGGTGCATGCACATGGGTTGGTTCCCACCCGAACTTCCATGTTCAAATCGGACTTAGTGGTTCTGCTGTGAGCGAGTCGGCTCAAAATAGACTAGGTGTCTAAGATGGTAGACACGGGCACACATGTTTGGTTGATGGACACTCCAATGTATCATTGAGGGGGAGTGTTGAGAGGTAGCGATTGCATTTGTGCAATGCTACATTGATATGGGTGATGGATGATGGATGATGGGTGAGTTGTGGAACACCTCGATTTAAGAGGGGGTGTTGAGAGACGTAATCGCGGTGTTGTGTATGTGGGAAAGAACCCTAGAGGTGAAAGATATTGTGGTGAGATAGGAATGCCACATGTAATATTGTATGGTGTGTGAGTGTTGACCAAAAGAGTGGAAAAGGAGTTGCCACATGGATGATGATGTGTAAAGTGGGATAAGGCTAGAGGGCCTATATCATTGTATGGTTCATTGTGATATGCAAGTGAATAGAATTGAGTGTTGAGTGTGCAATCTCTCTCTCTCTCATGGAGTTTTTAGTGTGGTTTAATCCACCTTAATTATCTTATGCTTAATCTATGTCCTTCACCATGATCAATCCCATTTTTAGATTGTTAACAACTATGACCATCCATTTGAGGATGATAAGCTGATGAAAAACTCAGCTTTAAGCCCATAGTATCAAACAATGCCCACCAAAATAAAGTGGTAGTCCGAGGACCTCTATCCCCCACAATAGGCTTGGGCATGCCATGATGTTTGAAAATCTGAGCTAAGAACAACTTTGCCATGTGCTCTAGCTTGATTGTTTTCCTCACATAAATAAAGTGTGCCTGTTTGCTAAAACGATCTATAATAGTCCATATAGCATCATCTCCATGTGCCAATTTCGGCAAATCCATAATGAAAATGATCTATAATAGTCCATATAGCATCATCTCCATGTGCCAATTTCGGCAAATCCATAATGAAATCCATAGCAATGCTTTTCCATGGTTCCTGTGGAATGGGTAAGGGCTGAAGCAAACCAGGTGTCTTGTTTCTATCAAACTTGACTTTCTGACACACTATGCACTCTCGCACATAAGCTTCAATATCCCTACATAGAGCTGGTCAAAAGAAATATATTTTCAAAGCCTATGTAGTAGCCAGAATACCACGATGACCAGCATATGATGGCGGAGCATGACACTCTTCCATAACCTTTTGGCATAATTCACGCACTACACAAATACGATTCTGCATCATCAGAAACCCATCTCTAACGAATAAGATGGGTCAGCAGTACCATTATTCAAATCAGCCCAAACAAGCTAAAAATCTATGTCCAAAGCATACAAATCTTGCATCCCTAATAAGTCCTGATAATAGGCGGTAGTTTTGGCATGCACTTGAGGCCTGCGTGACAAAGCGTCCGCCACCAAATTCTTCTTGCCCCACCCGCCGAGGTATGAAAATTATGAAAATGGAACATGGACAAGAAGTTTGCCCACCTTAGATGCTTTTCCGAGAGTTTAGGCTGTGTAAGAAAGTGTCGTAAACTCTGGTGATCTGTTTTTACCATAAATTCAGCCCCCAAAAGATAATGCTTCCATGTTTGAAGGGCATGAATAACGGCTAATAGCTCTTTCTCATAAACTTGCAAATACAATTGTGCATGTTGCAAGCGACAGCTTTCAAAACCCACTGTATGTCCCTCTTGGTTCAAAATAGCCCCTAAACAATCTCCACATGCATCACACTCGACCACAAAATGTCTATGCAAATCTAGAATAATAAGAACTGGCCCTGATATGATGGCATCCTTCAACTTCTGAAAAGTTATCTTTTCGGGATCCAACCAATGGAATGCTACTTTCTTCTTTGTTAGATCATGTAACGACAAAGCTAAGAAAGCAAAGTGTCGAATAAATCGACGGTAATAAGAGCATAAACCAATAAAGCTCCTAGACTGATGCCAATCCTTGATGGCTTGAATCTTTGTGGGATCCATGCGTACTCCATCTTTGAAGACAATATGCCCAAAATAGTGAATTTTTGACAAGAAGAATTCACTCTTCTTCCCATTGATGAAAAGCTTATGTTTCCTTATTAGCTCTTCAAAAACAAGGGCAAGATGCTCTTTATGTTTAGCCTCACTCTTTGAAAAAATGATAATATCATCAAAGAAAGTTCTTGTGAACTCACGGTGAGGTTTAAAAATTATGTCCATCATTCTATTGAAAGTGGCGGGAGCATTTGTAAGTCCAAATGGCACAACCAAATACTCATATAGTCCAAATGATGTTTGAAAAGCCATTTTATGCACATCTTGAGGTACCACTCGAATCTGATGGTAACCACTCTTAAGATCAATGCGACTGAAACAAGCAACTCCCTCAAGTTTATCGAGAATATCATCAATTCGAGGAATCTGAAACCTGTTCTTGATAGTAATCTTATTAAGGGCCCTATAATTAACACACATTCTGTATGTCCCATCCTTTTTCTCCACAAGTAAAACTGGAGAATAATAAGGCAAAGAACTTGGCCTTATCAACCCCTTCTCAAGAAAATCATTTACTTGAGTCATGATTTTCTCCTGTTGGGTAGCACTCACCCTATGAGGTCGGTTAGGAGGAGACATCCCAGGGATTATGTCAATACAATGATCCTCTGGCCTCTCTAGGGGTAAAACTATTCTGGAAGTGAATCAACAAAACAATCAGCATATTCACTTAAGAAATCAATCTTATATTTATCTATGGGAGTTACAGCATCATGCTCAACATTATCATGTACAAAGACCAAGTAAGAACAAGCTGATTTCTTTATTGCCTTTGAAATAGATATATGGCTTACAACGGGTATGGTACTCCCAGTAGTACTTGCATCATAACAAACTTCCCTACCCCTATGAGTAAACATAACTTTCTTTTCTTTGTGCAAAATCTTGGGATCCAAATGATAATGCCAAGGCATCCCAAGTATCACATCACATCCCGTGAGTGGTGCCGAGGAAGTCTTCATGATCCAAATATCCATGTATCTGTATGCGAAGCTTCCCAATGATGGGAGTTACCTTAACTTCCTTTCCCCCTCAAAGGCAGCATCTGCATGAAAGTCCATGCCCAATTCCTCGGGCTTTAACCCAAGAGTAGCAGCCATCTGTATGGATATAAAGTTATCTATTGACGCATTATCAAAAAGGAATAAAGCTTTTTGGTCCTTTAACTTGCCCCATAACTTGCCCCATGCTTTTTTGCATAAGATTTTTCTCTTTGGTTCATGTGTAGTGTTTCCCTAAACATAGGGTATAACATTCACACTCAGTTTGAGATCTTGCACATTATTCTTTTTGAGATTCTGGGGGCATTAAGCTTTCATGTGATCTTTGCTGCCACAAATGAAGCACTTCCCCTCTGTCATGCAATCAAAAATATGCTATCTGGACAGCTTAGGATCATCCTTTTCACCCTCCGGCTTCTTTTCTGAGCCCCCTTTTGCATCCTTGGACTCATTAGGCATAAACTTAGGTGGTTGTCCACCCTTTTTCTACTCATTTCCAGCTCTGAATTTTCCATTGTATGAGGCGAATTCTTGTCTTTTTGATGCTCCCTTACCATGAAACTCGCCAGAAATAGTGGCTGAGTATATGAGCTCCTATAAGGTGTTGTGGGGATACAGAAAAGAGGCTCTTTTGAATGATTCGTTGCAGCCATGACTTAAACTTTCTTTTCTTCTCATCCTCACTAATCATCATGAAAGGTGTGACTTTGAGAAGAATCCGCCAAAACTTTGAAACATAAGAGGAAACGGATTCGCCTTCATCCTATGTTAACCAATCCCATTCCTTTCGTACATCCTTATCGAAGTGAGGAGGAAGAAACTGATCATAAAATTGCTCATTGAAAGCACTCCATGTACGGGAAACCATCCTATCCTGTAAGATTGCTCCCCAGCCCTTCAAGATGTCCAGTTTCTTCCCCTGTAATCAATTCCCTTTTTAGAACAATAAAAGATCTTGTTTCTACCTGCCTAGAGAGAGAAAATGTTCTAGAGAGAGGTAACTCGGTTTTTAGATATCTTTGGATGGAAAAATATCCTTTCTTATTAAACTAAATTTTCCTAAAACAAAAATTCAAAAAGAACTTTCCAATGTGCAATTGGAATAAATTGAAAATAGGAAAAAAGGACCTTATCGTGAGGGTCCAGATTTTTTAAAAATTTTGGATTAAGGTTCCTATGGAGCAATAAGATTAATCCAAATGTAGGGAGGAGATAAATTGAAGAATAAAAGAAAATCTCCAAAAATGAGTAAATACTCACATAGGATGAAGAGTTGACGAAGCACAAGGTTTATTACTTAAAAAAGAAAAGATATTTAGAGGAAATGATGCATTTTTGACACCTCAGTGTGGGGAATTTCCCTCATGAAGGAGCGCCTATTTCACATGTGTGGATGAGTTTTAAACTCACAAATAATGAGATATTTTTATCTCTCCTCTCTCCTGTTTCAACTAGATCCAAAAAGTAAGCTAAAGTGACCTAAAAATGGTTAAAATTGACCAAATTCATCTCGAAAATTTTAGAATCAGTTTGCTTGGTTAGAGGCTCACTTTTTCCTATAAATAGAAGACTCCCCCTTTGTAAAAGCTTAATAGTGTTTATGCACTGTTACTCTGCTTCTGTCCTGAGCCATTTAACATTGAATTTCTTGATAATTCAATTGTTTTTTGGCCTAATCCTCTCCAAGTGAATTTGGTGGCCACTCTTGCTACAAACAAGAGTAGAACCCTCAATCCCTCAACCAAAGGAAGGCTTACAAGCTCCATGTAAGCTTAATTCTTACTTATTTATTTGTGAATTTTTAAATCTATGGTTTTCTCAAATTTTATGCTTTGTAAATGTTAAATTAAAATCTGATGCTATGCCTTGATGGAAAGGCTACCCCCGTCTCTTCTTTACAATTCAGCCCTTCTTAATCCTAGAAAGTTTAATTAAAAGATTGATTAAACTCTTTTCATTGTTTACTCTCTTGATTTTTGGAAAATGGAGTAGATTAGAGATATTAGAATTCAAATTGGATTAATTCAAGTCATAAATTGAATGATAAAATTGAGAAATGGTCAGCTACCACAAACAAAGGAGGTTATGGCAAAATTTTCTTAAACTTTGTGGAACTAAAGTTTATCATTAGGTTATTCTAAAAGAGTAATTCCCTCCATTTGTGCATTCTAAAAGATTTATTTTTATATCAAAAGTTCTATTCTCATTAAAATTGAATTTATCATAGAAAGATGCATAAAAGATTTATTTTTATTTCAAAAGTGTCATTCTCATAAAAATTGAATTTATGCATAGGAAGATGCATAAAAGATTCATTTTTATTTCAAAAGTATCATTCTCATAAAAATTGAATTTATGCATAAGAAGATGCATAATTTATTTATTTTTATTTCAAAAGTGTCATTCTCATTAAAATTGAATTTATGCATAGAAAGATGCATAAAGGATTTATTTTTATTTCAAAAGTGTCATTCTCATTAAAATTGCATTTATGCATAGGAAGATGCATAAAAGATTTATTTTTATTTCAAAAGTGTCATTCTCATTAAAATTGAATTTATGCATAGGAAGATGCATAAAAGATTTATTTTTATTTCAAAAGAGTTATTCTCATTAAAATTGAATTTATGCATAAGAAGATGCATAAAGGATTTAATTTTATTTCAAAAGTGTTATTTTCTTAAAAATTGAATTATGCATAAATAGATGCGTAAAGAGTCTTTATATCAAAAATTAGAATCCTCTTAAATTCTATGAATAAAGTGATGAGAATATGAGGCGAATAGATGTGATGAGATAAGATGTAAATCAGTTGATGATTGGATGGATGGATGTGATGTGAATTAGATAGATGCGAATGGATGGATGGATGTGATGTGAATTAGATTGATGCGAATGGATGGATGGATGTGATGTGAATTAGATAGATGTGAATGAATGGATGGATGGGTGTGATGTGAATAGAGGTGATGAGATGAGAGGTAAATAGATGTGATGAGATGCGATGTGAATTAGATAGATGTGAATGGATGCATGGATGTGATGTTAATAGAGCTGATGAGATGTGAGGTGAATAGATTTGAGATGTGATGTGAATCAGATAGATGGAAATGAATGGATTGATGGATGTGATGAGAATAGAGATGATGAGAATGTGAGGTGCATAGATGTGATGAGATGTGATGTGAATCAGATAGATGGGAATGAATGGATGGATGGATGTGATGTGAAGAGGTGATGAGATGTGAGGTGAATAGATGTGATGAGATGTGATGTGAATCAGATAAATGTGAATGAATGGATAAGATGTGCTGTCATGTGAATCAGAATGTAAATGAAAGATATGAGATGTGAGTGAATGTGTATGTGAAGAATGGATGTGAATGAGTATGTGAAAGAATGGATAAGGATGTGTATGTAAGAATGGATGTGAATGTGTATGAGAAGAATGGATGTGGATGTATGTGAAAGAATGGATATAGATGTGTATGTGAAAGAATGTGATGTGATGTGATGTAAAGAGATGAGATGTGACATGAATATATGTGGATGTGAAGTGATAGATATGAACATATGGATAGATGGGAGTAGTCGTACATGTGAACGATTGGATGAATGTGGATGAATGAGATATGATGTGGATAGAAGTGATGTGATGTGGATAGAAGTGATGTGATATAATGGTGATGAGAATGAATGTGATAGATATGAATGAAAGTGAATGTGATGGATATGAATGAAATTGATGTGATGGGATGTGAATCGGGATAGATGTGAATGAATGAGATGTGAGGTAAAATGAATGAGATGTGATGTGAGTGAATGTGATGTGGTATGAGTGGATGCGATGTGAGTGAATGTGATGTGTGGGTCTGAATGGATGAGATGTGAATGAATGATGTGATGAGATGTGGATATGGGTAGATGTAAGTGGATGAGATGATCTGATGAGGATAAATTAAGGAAAGATGTGATGAGATGAAAATGATGTGATTAGATAAGAATAGGAATACTTATGAAATGGTTCTGGAATTAATTAATGTGGTTTGATGTGGAGCAATGTGAAAAGATGAGAGTTCGTTATAGAAACTGTATTTTTGAACTGTTTTTAAATGACTATTTTATATCAGGAGTGCTAGAGGAGCATTTTGACTGTCTTGTGAATGAGGTCGTGGAAACCTATACTGATAAAGTTGCATCAACTAACGGAGAGTCATTGGAGGACATCTCGCATAGCAAGGTCGGCCGAGGTCTTGATAGCCTCGGTTTCGATGAAAATGGTGAGCTTCTGGTACAATGGATGAGGGACCAAGGAAGCAGCCTATGAGTGAAGCGCTAGGTCACCTGCGAAGGATCCTAGAGGGTGCTGACCATACGGTGCTCGGGCAAAGGGTCTCACCAAATATACCCACATGTGCGTCGTGAAAGATAATTCGAACAAGGAGTAAAAGCTATTTTTTGAATTCGAGTATGGATCTAGTTGATTGACCTTGCTAGTCCTCAATGGATGAGTCCATGGCTCTGTTATATGGATTCATTGGTTGATCTTGCTGATCTTCAACAGAGATTCCATTTTGTTATGTGAATATATTGCCGAGTACTATGAGCTAGGAACCATCGAAAAGACACTTGAAGTGGACAGGTGGTGAGCGTTCTAGTTGCCAATGATGCCATAGGTACACCGATGAGAATGATTGGAAACTAGAATTCAACTGGAAATTTCTGGAGGATTATGATCAGTGACTATGATTTCATTAAATGATTGTTTTAAAGACAGCTGAATCTGTGAAAAAGGCAATTTCATATTGGGTGTGTAAGTGGTGTGACTAGTTTTAAGTTGCATGAATATCTAGCTAGGAGGCCTGGGAACTCTTTTCCTTGGTACTCGAGACAAAACCTAACCAAGTTCCTAATTGGATCCCATCACTACAGTGGTTGGGCGGTTGGCTAACCCATGGGACTGGTGGATGGGGTTAGGCTGGACTAATGAATCCCTAAATTGAGACGCAATTTTGTTATGGTACGCTAGATAAAGTAAATCCCAGAGAAAAATTGTTCTATGGAAAAGAATCAACGGCTGTGCCTCTCAATGAGGAAAAAAGTGTTGGTCTCTTTTATCCAAGTACAATCTTTTCGTGATCTTACTATGGGACTTACGGGTTTGGTCAGATCAGTTCAGTTAGTTAAGGCTTTTGACTACGTTAAAGAAAAATTTATTCAGGAGGAATCGCCCCGAGCTTTTCAGGCAAGGGAAGTTTTTTCGCGTTTGGTTTTGGAAGAACAGATGGATTAGTCTCTTGTCCGGATATCCGTGGTGGGCGAGGCCCCTAGTGTGGGACCCTACCCCATGCAAGAAGTGCTACTTCCACTGCTGCCAGCACCCCTGAATTCGTTGCGCGATGGGGACAGGGATCTTAGAGCTGGTATCAGAGCAAAATTGGCAAAAGTGGATCAACTAAGAAGCCAAAAATGTCAAAAATTGATGTAGCAGTAAAAGGTTGAAATTGTGTGATAAAATTCATATAAATTGTTATTCAGACTAAAATTCATAAATTGGTAATTGGGTCTTCAGATGGAAGTACTGCAATTATATGGAATCCCGAACTTACTTGAGGCCTATACATGATGGTATTTACCTTTTAATTCCAAGGACCGTGACTACTCGTATATACCAAGGGTATAACTGCAGCTCTTTACTCGCAGTATATACGAGTAAATCTAAGATCTTGAAATTATAAGCAAAAATGCTATCCAGATGATGCATTCAAATGTGGTTGATATGATTTTAAAATTCTGGTTGAGAACTGATGAATTGATTTGGATTCCTATTGAAAAATGATGATTCTTGAATTTTGGTTAAATTGTAATAAGCTGAACAAAACCACAATGAGGATGAATGGGACGAGTCCCTGTGATGATGTTCATAACTGGAATGACGATAATGACTTCAGCAAATCACTATGAGATTAGTGGTTGGATTGTGCTGACAAATTACTACTGCTAACACTTGACCCAGTGGATCAAGTTAAGGGATGACAAAAAAACAAAAAAAAAACTGAATAATTGAAATCCTCATGGAGGACTGTTCGGGGCTATGATTTCATTAAATGACTATGATTTCATTAAATGATTGTTTTAAAGACAGCTGAATCTATGAAAAAGGCAATTTCATATTGGGTGTGTAAGTGGTGTGACTAGTTTTAAGTTGCATGAATATCTGGCTAGGAGGCCTGGGAACTCTTTTCCGTGGTACCCGGGATAAAACCTAACCAAATTCCAAATTACATCCCATCACTATAGTGGTTGGATGGTGCCTCAAGTGGGCAATGAAGCAACCATATCAAATTTCTGCAAACGCAGCAAACTAGCAAAGTTCAGATGACCAAAACGAGCATGCCATAGTTTTGCATCTGAAACTGCCTTTTCATCAGAAACTGCATTTGCTGAATCTTCCACACACTTGTCATAAGAATTGAGCCTATACAGCCCACGAAATAAGGTGCCAGATACAATAATCGTATCACTAGAAGTCAAATCATGAACAGTACATCTGTCATCCACAAATTTGACTACAAGTCCAAGTCTAGCAAACGTAGAGACAGACAATAGATTCTTCTTTATCCCTGGCACATACAAAGCATCTGCTGAAAGTGTGAAAGCGCTGCCATTTGCAGTAGTAAGCATAATTTTGCCAATGCCCTTCACTGGGTAAGAAGCATTATTGGCACATGTGACAGTATTCCCGTTAGGGATAGCCTCAAGACAAGTGAACATATCACGATGCGAGGTAATGTGCTTTGTAGCACCACTGTCAAAATACCAAACATCAGAGTCAACAGAAATTGCCAAACATGCATCATGTACAGATGGGTCATACTGGCAATACACGCTAAACGCCCATTTTGTATCCTGCACAACATTTGTAGAATCTGCATTTGTAGAAGCATCCACTATTGTGGCTACATTTGACTCTTTCTTCTTTGCCTCTTTAGCCTTTAGCTTAGGGCAATTCTTAATGACATGATCAATTACCTTACAATAGTTGCACCTCATTTTTTCTTGCCTTTATCAAGAGCCTTCTCAGACCTATTGTTGCTACCTGTGGAAGGAGAAGAAGTTGCAGACCTACTAATAGGAGAAGAAACAGTGGAAGGGGCTGCCTTACCACTTCTTCTCTGCTGGGCAGCAACAAATGCCTGACGTTGCCTAGTCCTGTTTTGCCTAGACACTGCGCTTCTTGCAAGAGCTTGTTGACTGAAGTATCATACTTGACAACATCAGGTCTGTCCTCAGTAACAAGTCTCCACGTGGAAGCAAAAGTCTGATATGGCGTAGCCCTGGGAGTCGATGCCTGCTCTGATACCAATTGTTGGAATTAGGGTTGCAGGAAAGCACACCAAGCTTGGAGAAGAAGAAGCAAGAATGCACACAACACACAATGTATTAGATTGTGTCAATGTACAAAAGATAAGTTAGCCCTAGAATTATGGGCGTATATACAAGCCGGGGAAAAAAACCTCCTAAAGAGGGAAAAAGTGCCCCGGCGGTCCTAAGTGTGTTCACACACATCACTGCCTATATATATGGCAACAGGGTTCACCGTGCCCCCATGCCTATTTGGTTTGGTGCATAGTTACAAAAAACATTTAGTTGCAAAACATTCCATGTAGAGAATCTAATATTGGCAAGTTTGTTGGCAGATGTTTGTTTTAAATGTGACGAGTTCACATAACACTATTGTTTGTATACAAAATAGATAATATTTCCTCAAAATGAGAAACATTTTGCATATTTCAAAGATTCAATAAAAAAGGTTTAGCTTTTACCTCTTTTTAAAAAGTGGTCTATGCATGCATACAACACTGCCAAAAAATGATAATATTTTGGGCACTTTACACATTTCTTACAAAAATTGACATAAAAAAAGGGACTTCATTTTGCTTACTTTTTGAGATTATAATTGAAAATCTAACAATAAGTTTTCAGAAAACATGCCAAAATATAGACAATGTTTATTATTTCCATCTTTAATCCAAAAAAAAATGATACAACTGTAAAAAGAAGCTATTTTCTTAACATATAGCTTATGGCATAGTTATGGTTTCTCATAATCATTGCTATTTATACCAACACCATCACTAGTTGATGCGTCTTTCCCCCCTAAGAAGGTAGACAAGGCATCCTCTTCTTCAGTATTCATAAATACATTTTTTTCTTCTATCTGTACATTGTTAGCATGATTGAGGATGTGCTACAGAGTGCATCTATAAAAAACTATTTATATAATATATTATAAAAGTGTTATCTTGATACAGCTATTATCTTGATACAGCTATTATCTTAATTATAAAACCCTATTTTGGCTCTTGATGAGAGTAGTATTAAAGTCCTTTTGAAGCTCTTCAGTATCACAATTTCTTAATTGATAATATATACTTTTTTTAAAAAGATTTTGCTACATATAGATGAGTTTTAAAATATCATGAATAAGTTTTTTAAAAGTTTTCTAATTTTGAAAAATAATTACACACTCATTTTTAAAGAAGATGTCTTTGATGTGACAAAAAGGGGTTAAAATGGTAATTTTAGTTATTAAATGAGATTAGAAAGCATGAAAAAGTTTGCTTTAAGAAACAAGTTTATACTTTCCAAAATACTTTTTTGTAAAATATTAGGCATGGACTTGGGTTCGAATCCTATTGGTTACTACACATGGTAAGGATCTTTTAGCTACAACATTTGTGGCCAGCTTAATGCAGAGTAAGAACTTTTCAGCTAAGAGTTGATGTTTTCTAGATTCAACTTAATACAAAACATCAACTTTTAGCTACAACATTTGTGGCGAACTTAATGCAGAGTAAGAACTTTTCAGCTAAGAGTTGATGTTTTCCATCAACTTTTATGAAAAATTGATATTTTGCATCAAGTTGATGCAAAACATCAACTTTCTATGCAAAAGATCAACTTTTTTACAAAAGTTAATGTTTTGTATCAACGTTATGCAAAACATCAACTTTCCCACAAAAGATGATATCATTAACTTTCCCTCAAAACTTGATGTTTTGCATCAGCTTTGATGCAAAACATCACAATGTAAAACATCAACTTTTTCATAAAACTTGATGTTTGGCATTAACTTTGATGCAAAACATCAATTTTTGTAAAAAAAGTTGATGTTTTGCATCAACTCGTGCAAAACATCAACGTTTAGGTTAAAAGTTGATGTTTTTCATCGAGTTGATGCAAAACATTAACTTTTCAACACAACTTGATGTTTTGCATCAAAGTTGATGCAAAACATCAACTCTATCACAAAACTTGATGTTTTGCATCAAGTTTTAATGCTCCGGAGAAGAAAGTTGGAGGATCGGAGGTGGATTTTCACAAACGGCATGTTTTAGCAATTCCTTTTAACCTACCATGCTCATACGACCTATTCCATAAATTTTGAGTACCAACACGACTATGTTTCGATATGATGTATAGACATCACATAGCAATTTACTGCATCAGCAAATCGCTCTGTGACGTCTGTAGATCACACCGAAACATAGTTATGTTGGTACTCAAAATTTATGAAATAGGTCATCTAAATATGCTAGCGTAAACGGAATCACTAAAATATGTCTTTTGTGAACACCATCCTCTGATCCTCCAACTTTCTTCTCCACAGCGTCTGAAACATGTTGCAAGACATCAAGTTTTATGATAGAGTTGATGTTTTGCATCAACTTTGATGTAAAACATCAACTCAGCCTATAAGTTGATGGTTTGCATCAACTTTGATGTAAAACATCAACTTTTAGGGGGCTATTTTTCTTAACTTTGAAATATTTTTATATTTTTTTTATGAGATTGGTTTTATTTTTGTCACCAATAAATCTGTAAAAAAATCATTCCAAATAGTAGATAGTAGCCAATAAAATCTCAAAGAACTTAAAAGACATCTATAAATCACAGAATTAAAGAAAACTTATACCTAAGATAAGGTGATATAGGTAGAACATAGGTTTAGGGATAAGGATTTGAAAAACACACATGGCAGCAACCTTTGACTACAAATTTGAGAAGAGGTCATTAAACAAAATGCTTTTCTATGTATCCATGTAACCTTTGTATCATTAATAATATCGATATATATAGTAGATGTCGAAAATTCATGATAGCAGAAGAGCTAGATTTGATAATCCATGATGACGTGTAATCCATTGGTTTTAATCAAGATGTGCAAGGCTCCATTGATTTGGAAAACCATGAGTTGATTGATTCGCCAATCTGAATTTTTATTCTAAAATTTATTTTAAAGTTGAAGAACTATAAGCAAATGCACGTGGTGGGACCATCTCTGTCGGGGAGTGGGGGGTGCAAGTGATCCTGGACTCTGCCATGCTTATGTGCAGTAGTATGCTCTTGGATAGCATAGGGACCTTGAATCTATTGTCATTTCATGAAAGCTCCAAGCTCCTCTCTACCATCATTAAAGAAGCCCTAAGATCCTCTATTTTCTCTTTTTATACAAAGACAATGTCACGAGCAAAGATTGCATCTCTCAACATCCTTCGTATATCCTCCAAATAATTATAACCAAAGCTCATTCTACACTACCCTTAGACATACCATCTCTCAACATCCTTCACATGTACTTTAAATAATTGTAACTAGAGTTGATTCCTACACTACTCTTAGACATGCCATCACCTACGTTCATGATAATGGCTATCTGGATCAAACATCAACATATGCATACTATGAATTTTTGCCACCACCACATATATACATGATATAGGCTACAATTTATTCCTAGCACCATTATCCATATTGCATAACAAGAATTTCCTTCATGACAACAAATGCCTACGTGGGTCAAAATTTACACCCATAGGCTATATGATGTCTGCCTCTAAAATTGTCCTGTTGAAAAAATATTTCAATTTTCTACTCTTTTAACATGCTTAGGTTTACTCAGAGCCTCTATAGTTACTGTCTTCTATATATATATATATATATATATATATATATATATATATATATATATATATATGAATAGAAGTCTACCTTTGCACACCTATAAGCTAACCTCTTTAAACTCTTAGCATTGGTTGATTACATGCCAACTACCTGCTTATAAATAATAAAGAAAGAAATTATGTCATGCAAACTACAAGGTAAGTATATACTAAAGGCTTTGCTATTTGGGTCTAGAAATAGGCTTAAGGATGTTTGTAGGATTTTTCATAAATTATGGAGCTTATAATGTTATGTATTCTAATATTTTTTGGAGTGCTTGTCAAATAATGTGCATATTTATGCATAGTGGTAGACTTTGTCGCAAGAAAGTCCATTAAAAAAAGTGTCTTATATTCATGAAATTTATAAAATAAATTTTATTTGAAAAAGATTGATATTTCTTTAAGTTGTGTAGATTCTTATGCCATTTTATACGTCAAGTTTATTTTTATGTCACAAACAACAGTAGTTTATTAATCTACGAAGGTCACACGTGTTCTCAATCTTGAAGAAAATAGCAAAATTCATGTAATTTCTAAATGTATAAATGGAATTCTAGATGTGTTTTTAAAAAACTATGTTTTTAGGCTATTTTTGAGATTTCACACATTTTGGGAGGGAATCTTTATAGGTAACCCTCATCAGCTACCTATTTTGCTCACAATAATGTTACATATAGTGGTCACATAATAAGTTTAACATACTACAGGAGATGACTATGCTAGAGATTACAGGTTTGTTACTGCTGTAAGTGCACAAGATTCTAAAATTATTGTTTGTTAAGTTGAGCACGTAATCAAGTCTGATAGTCTAACCCATATTGCACGAAAGAAGTTATGGATAAGAACACCTTTCAAGCATGGAAGTTCAAAATGATAAACATCCTCATGGGAAAAAGATATTTGAAGTTTGTTTTAGGTGAGCCATAGATTCCACTTTTGAATAGGCATGCAAGGTGTTTAAGTCATGGCATGAGAGAGCCAATAAAGTGATGTACTATGATATCTATTAGCATATTGGATGCTATGATCAACATACATCGATATATATAATGGAGAGACACCTAAGGATGCATGGGATACCTTGGTTGAAGCTGTACAACACAAGTATCAAGGTAAGAAAGATGTCTTAAATAAAAAGTTACATAATATGTGAAGGAATAAAGCTATACAGAACAAGTATCAAGGTAAGAAAGATGTCCTTAAATAAAGCATGTAATATGTAAAGGAATAAGATGAGTATTAGTGATTACTCATTAAAAGTAAAAGGGCTTTTAGATAGTCTCATGAGCTCCACTTGATGATGACTTAGTGTCGATCACACTGAATGGGCTTTGTAGAGTATGATCAATTTCAAAAATATCTCTAAACGTACGATGATGAAAGCATCCCAAAATTTGAGGACCTTATAAGGCTTTTGATCATTAAGGAGATGAAAGTGGGGAGTAAATCAAATTCCCAAAATACACACAAGGAAACACATGAATAGGCCTTCTACACAGCTAGAAGGCCTATTCATGTGTCTCATAAGCTCCACTTGATGATGACTTAGTGTCAATCACACTGAATGAGCTTTGTAAGAGTATGATCAATTTCAAAAATATCTCTAAACGCACGATGATGAAAGCATCCCAAAATGTGAGGACCTTATAGGGCTTTTGATCATTAAGGAGATGAAAGTTGGGAGTAAATCAAATTCCCAAAATACGCACAAGGAAACACATGAATAGGCCTTCTACACAGCTACATGTAGACGTAGACTCGTAGATTTTCATCTAAAGGCCATGAGTTGTAGTCCACTTTGGAAATAGAAATCATGATTAGGAATCTAAAGGCAAAAACAGGTAGAAGATGCCACTCTAGAGGCATGGGGATCTAGAGAGGCTAAGGTAAATGGGGGAAAAAATCGAAGTGAAAATGGCATGGAGTGCTATTATTGTGAAGCCAAGGTGTAAGCCAGTTTAGAAATATAAATCATGGTCAAGAATCTAATGTACAAGTGGAAGAGGCCACTCTAGAGGCATGGGGAGCCAGAGAGGCTGAGGTGGATAGAAAAAAAAAGAGTGAAAATGGCATGGAGTGCTATTATTGTGGCAAACAAAGGCATATAGCAAAGGTTTTCTATAGAAAGAAAAAATTGGGAAGTTACAACAAGGGAACTATGCATCTTCAAGAAAGCAAGCTTGAGATAGAAATGAGCAGCTTTTTTTGATGCAACAATATCAGAGTGAAAATGGTATGGAGTGCTGTTATTGTCGCAAACCATGACACAGAGCAAAGGACTACTATAAAAAACAGAAAGTGGAGAGTTATAATAAGGGAACTATTTATCTTCAAGCAAGCAAGTCGAAGGTAAAAATGAGTAGCTTTTTGTGATGAAAAAATATGCTTAGTTCCATGACTACAAATGTACAAAAATACTGGAGAAGTATGATATGTGTATTTATTTGCTTCTAACCACATGATCAATCATGGTGAGTAGTTTAGAGATATGTTGAAAATAAAGAAACCATTGTATATGGAAACAGGTGATGATACTATACATCTATGTTGGTAAGGTGCCATTGTCTATGTGTAGGACGAAACAATGAAGTATTTGGTTGATATGCTTCATGTTCCAAACATTACAAAAAACCTTAGTTCCATTGGGCAAATAGTGGTTGAGTAGGGTCTTCAAGTGAGGTTTAACTCTAATAGATGGTATGTGGAAGATTTTAATAACCAGGGCTGTGTAGTGAAAGGGAAACATAATTGGTATAATTATCTAAATGCATTGATCATGGCAATATTCAGCAGGTTGAAAAACATGTAAGCCCAAAGTATTGTTACACTTTTGCAAAAGTTTAAAGTGAATGGAAATGCACAAAGTATGTGAGGCATACTAATTAGGATATTAATCTAAGCATGCAGTTCCACATGATAAAAATGTAAGTCAAAGATCTTTTGATGTGTGATGCATTATGATGTTTGGGGACCAACAAAGATGGCATTAGTCAAAGAATGCCACTGTTATGTATCTTTCATTAATGATCACACTAGGAAGTTATGGGGATACTTCATAAAAGAGAAAAGTGATGAGTCTATGAACCTTCAAAGCTTCAAGGCTATTGAGAATGATAAAGGCATACACATAAAATGCCTAAGGTCAGATGGTGGGGAAGAATATTTCTCCAATGAATTCAGTGATTAAGAGAGCATAGGATAAATAGACATTCTACATGTAGATACACCTTGTAGCAAAATGGGGTTACACAAAGGAAGGAATGCATATTGTAGAAGTTTCCAATACATTGTTGATGCATGATAAAGGTATGTCTCACTATTTTTAGGCTAAAGGCAGTAGTAATTATGGTTTATATTATGAATAGAAACCCAGCTGCAACAGTTCATGGCATGATACCTAAACAGAAGTATACTAGTAGAAAATAAGATTTGGCACACTTAAAAGTGTTTGGGTGCATTGCCTATATACATGTAGCAGATGAGGTGAGAAGAAAATTAGATCCCAAGTTAGAAAAATGTATCTTTATTGGATATTCCCTTGAGCAGAAAGGTTATAGAATCTATAACTCCACTATGCGTGAGATGCAAGTGAGCAGAAATTTCCCATGCATTGTTGATGAATGGAAAAGGAAATTCTCACTATTTTAAGGTAGAAGGAAAATAGTTTATATTATGAACAGAATTCTCACTGTAGTAGAGTTCATGGGGCATGACGCCTGAATAGAAGTTTACTAGCAGAAAACAAGATATGGCAAACTTAAAAGTGTTTGGGTGCATTGCCTATGTACATATTATAGATGAGGTGAGAAGAAAATTGGATCCCAAGGAAGAAAAATGTATCTTTATTACATATTTCTTTGAGAAAAAAGGTTATAGAAGCTATAAACCCACTATGCATGAGATGTGAGTGAGCATGGATGTTTTGTTCAATGAGATGAGTAGCTGGTGTACACCAGTGATGAATGAAATAAATAATAATGTGGCTACAAGAAATGGAGAGCTATCAATCACATGTACTTAGTGGACCACGTGATTAAGGACATGAGTAGTTTGTATACATGAATAAAGGATTCCATATAGGTTGATATAAACAACAACATGGCTGTAACGAAAAGAGCATCAATCACATGTACTTAGTGGACCCAGAGGAGTCCTCTAGAAGTGAGTTTATTATTAGACCTTGATCAGTAAGGTTGAGGCAGGAATGCCAAGAATTTCGATACATTATTTGGTGGAAACTATTAGTGGAAAACTACAGGTGCTAAAAATTCAACAAATTCATAAAAGGGAAAAGAGAAGGTGGATCAACCTTTCATAATTCTTGATGTTTTAGCAGGCCATTCCTTTGTTAATGAGATAGTGGCTAATAACAAAGCCTTAATGAGGAGTTTGGATCTCGTCGGCTGTTGTTACACCTAGTATACAAAGAGCCAAAGTAGAGTTAAGAACTACTGGCAGTGATCCAACTGTACACAGGTCTAGGAGGGTCAGATATCTAGTGGTGATAGGTTAAGGTATGATGAGGAGTTTGGGATCCTAGCTACTATTACACCTATTGTATAAAGAGATAAAGCAATGTTAAAAACTATTGTAAGTGATCCAGGTGTACGTAGGTTTATGAGGGTCAGATATCCACTGTACAAGCTAGATTATGATGGGTATACAATTGATCATTATGCATATATGGTCAAGAAGGTAAAAGATGTAGAGCCCATTTATTTTGAGGAGGTACTAGGAAATAAGCACTCGGAAGATGCCATGGATGAAGAGATGGTTACATTGGATATAACTGGGATTTGGCATTTGGTACCTTTTCCTGATAAGAAAATGATAATTAGATGTAATTGATCAAGTATAAGGTAAGATTAGTAGAGCCAAGGGATAAGCATAGACCTATGGCATTGAGTATGAGAAGACTTTTAGCTTGGTTGCTCTAGGATAGCAATCGTGAGAGAAGTCATTGCTATGGCTACAATGAAGAGATGATCTTTACATCAAATGGATGTAAAGAATGTATGTTTACATGGTTCACACAAGAGGGGACCTACATGTAGTAGTAGAGCTACCAGGATATGAGAACCATACACACCTAATTTGTATTTATAGATTGCATAAAGCCTTGTATGGATTGAAGCAGGCCCCTAGAGCATGGTCAGGCAAGATAGGAGAATATCTTTTCATTATTAGATTTTAGATAACTAATAGATTTTTCACTTTATGTGAAAAAGATTGGCAAGGACATTATATTAATAGTCATCTATGTTGATGGCTTGATTGTCACACGAGACAATGATGTTGACTTTTATGGTAAAGATGCTACTTAAGAAGAAGTTTGAAATGAAAGATTTGGGTGAGTTGTGATACTTCTTGGGTATAGAGATGATTAGATCACATGATGGGATTTGTCTTTTATAGGCAATATATTTTGGACATGCTAACCAAGTACGGGATGATAGGTTATATGCCAATCTCAGTGCCATTGGAGCAGAACAAAAAATTGGCTACACATACAAGTGATGTTTTGGAGGACCCTACTATGTATCGGCACATTATAGGGAGCTTAACCTACATGACTATCACCACGCCATATTTGAGCTATGTTGCTAGATTGGTATGTGTGCAAACTAGTAGAGCAGGGGGGCATTGTCTTGTGTAGGAGTTTGAAATAGGTCTACCCACACACATTTCAAGGCATGCTTAGTTACTGCATGAAAGATTTGTATAAAGTGCATTTAAGATTTTTTTTCATAATGTGCTTGCTGAAGAGGTTACAAGAGGGCAGGAGAAGTATGCAATATATGGTGCGGGATTTGAAGAACAAGGTCTATTTATCTCCAGTGAATGTCTTTGACCGTGCATATGTGTATATGGAAAACTATATGGCCAACAAGCTTGCTACAAGCCTCGAGTCAACCTTGCTATGCATGCAGAACACAAGAAAGTACTATCCATCCGCACATTCCATAATTCCAAAAACTAGCAATGGGATGGATAAGAGAAGGGCGACAACAGTGTGGAAAGTGATGAAGTTATCACATCTCACTCAATCTGATGATATTGATGATATTTTCTTAATCTCCACGTTTTAGGTACTATCCAAATAGAGATTCTCCTTGAGATGAGGAAGAAGTGGACATCAAGAAGCAACCCTATAAACCTTGTCAAACGATGAGAAGAAGATGCTCCGAATGCAATAGCTCTTATCGGGTACCTTTGGCGCCATGTTCAATGAAGAATACATCAATAATCCATTCTTGAATGCTAATGAGTTTGTTCCTTTGGTTTGTGCCCACATGAGCAACGAAGGTATCATCTTTATGCGAATGGTTTGAATGCAATATAAATATCCTGGCTTAGCAGTACTACTTGTTGAATTATAAAATGCAATGTAATATTTTGTCGAGCTTTATGTAAATGCCAAATGTGAATTCATGGATGTGTCCCAACCCAATGCACATTTTGAGAAGTATGAAATCCTTGGTCAATATGTACATATGAAAACTATGCATAAATATATATTTCTCTTATGCCTTTTATCACATGTAACTTTGGTTGGTTTTTGTCATTTTTGTGAACGTGTTTGTGAGCTACTCCCCATATTCATTAATTAGTGCCTGCAAGCGGGCACTAATTAATGAATTCATACATTAAGGTTTAAGCTCTATACTTAAAAATTCAATTCATTCCAAAAAATAAAATAAAATAAAAATCTATCTAGCGTCATTTTCACTCATCGTTGTCTCTCTCAGCGTCTCTCTCTCTCTCCGTCCTAAGGTGTCATCGTTCATCCCTTCTCTCTCTCTGGATCATTCGTCTCTCAAACATCGATCTCTCTCTCTCATGCACGCATGGGGCTATTGCCCATACATCTCTCTCTCTCTCTCTCACCCACGGGGCTATTGCCCAGTCGGGAATGCGACGACCCAAGCAACTTTTATAGCTGCATTTGAAGTCTCCAGAGATAAATTTGCTTCCAGGAGTTTCCAACTTTAAAAAATTGCACCACCTCAAGCCTTCACCTAAACCTTACAAAAAAAATAAAAATCGACCTCAGGATCTACTCTTTGTCATTAATTAATTAATGGCCAAAGAAATTTGACACCCATATTTGATACCATCTTTCATCCTCTCAAACAAAAGAAGAGTTCTCCCAAAAGAAGGTAGGATGAGACCGATGGGAAAAGGAAGTCGTGCAAATAATTCTATTGTATATAAATTCTTTTAAGTAATGTTTTCTTTTTTAAAGGTAGTGCATGCCCTACCCAAAATAATGCTAAGGTAGAGTCCGTACACTAAAAACCAATGGCGTGAATACACAACTAAAGGTACTGTATGCCCTATCCAAAATAATGCCCAAAATAATACCCAAAATAATACCCAAAATAACCAATACACTAAAAACAATGGCGTGAATACACAACTAAAAACGTAAGTCTGACACTATCGATGGCGCTGTGTATATGTTGGCTCTTGTAAGGATGCTCTCAGGGATATTTAACGGCCGATAATTAAACAAGCACACACAATACCTTACCTTGCCTCATTCTCCTATGGCGCCGCCTCAGGCCCTTGCTTCCTGTCTCTTGCTTTTGCTGCTCGCTCACTGCCATCTTATCGCGATGATGCCACGTTCGTAAGCTCTTTGCAGTTTGTCTTTGCTAATTAAACATTACATTTGAGCTAATTGCGTCATGCTTTGCCCTGCGTGTATCTAATGCCGTTACATTTGAGCCTAATTACGCCATGATTTGCCCTGCGTGTATCTAATGCCGTTACTAATCCCCTCCTTTACTGCAGCGGATGGGCATCCTGATGACGACAGCGACTGCACCTGCGACGAGCTCTGCAGACACGAGTACCCCGATTGCTACTACCCGCTTGCATGCTTTTGCAATTGCGCCACCAAAGGCGCCAGCGTGGAGAAATTGTGCTTAAAGTGAAAAAAAAAAAAACTTGGTTGAAATAGCTTGGTGTGTATGATTTGAGACTACATGCAAGTACATTGATTGCAGAAAATTTGTGCTATTTGTTGCGCTTAGTTCAACATGGGAACAATCTCTTGCTTGAGCTTTGCCTAGTGTGATGTCCTTCCAATTAATCAACGTGGGAACACTCTCTTGTTTGAGCTTGTCTAGTGTGATGTTGCTCCCATTAATCAAATAATTTATGGGGTTATAGAGGAAAATTTCAACGTGTGTTTGTCCCCACATATCGACCATCTCCTCCTGAACAAAGAAGGTTATGGATCTGCCTTTGTACATGTACCTCTGCCTGAAATTTGAAGGCCGGCCTAACCTTCAATTAGAAGGCCAAATTTTACTTTGACCTTAGCTAGCCTTCAAGTTCACATAAATCTGCATATCTATATATAAAAATTTATTTAAAAAATCAGATTGATGGCCTTCGACTACAGGAATGATGGAAGGCCCAATAAGAAGTGATGTACCACATGGTGGCGTTCAGGATCTGGTTGGCCACGACCACTCTGTGTGGTAGAGAAAGCTGAGGTTGTGCTCTAGTAAAGGAGCTTCCTTAGAATTCTTAGGAGAAGAAGGTACTATTTGTTGCTGCTCTACTGAAATGTCAAGGCTCACCTGACATCCAAGGCAGCCTACTGAAATGTCAATGCCCACCTAAGATCCAAGGTAGCACACACACCGAGTCCCGATGTGCCCGGTTGAATACTGTCAAACTGGTCATCAAGTCGGGCTTGGTAAACTTTCAACCCAAACTCCAAACGACTTGTGTGAGGTGATCCACAAAAATCCTCAATCATCGTTTGCAAACTGCTTGAGGTTACCCTCCCAGCCTACCAAATAAGGTGGCATGTCATGTGTAAACTCTCAATCCAAATTCTCCTCTAGAGTGGAGAAATAGAGATGGAGCCACTACAAACCAATGTCCTCGACCCAAAGGTAAGAGCTCATCACCTATGGCACAAAAAGGAAGAGGAAAGGCACCAATGTGTATCCCTTGCGAGCATAGCATGATATGGCAAAGTGATCTCCTCGTGGCCCCCTAAAGAAGAACCTAGCTGTGAGCACCAATAGACATAAAAAAACTTCTTGTTGCAGATAAACCCAAGGCAAAGCAAGGTCCCCTCCAAGAAGGCCCGATCCACTCTATTGTAGGCCTTCTCTCAAAGTCGATGAGAAGCACAACGAGATCCCTGCCTCTAACCTTGGTGGTGGCTATCGCCTGCCGGAAAGCATTAGGATACATTTTGGTGGGCTCACTTTGTCTTATTCACACATGTAAGGGTGAGATCACTTTAAAAAATGCCCCATACAGGTGGCTTGGTCTCACCGCTACATATGTCAATAAGACAAATGTAGGCGGCTTAATTGTATCCTATTCGGCCAGAAAGTGAAGATGTTATCCAAGATGCTCTGATCTTGGATAAAAAGCCAGTGTGGGATCAAGTCGGGGAGATATGGCTCCAAGCAAAGATTGATCACTTTGAGGTAAATGAGGCCCTCTTCCAAGTTCCATGTGCTTGAGAAGTGAGCAGGCGTGCATGAAATCGGCTCGAAATCCATGTTTTTTTGTGATCCTAGGAGAATGAAGAGCTTGCAAGGTGCTACATCAGATCACAAACCCTCACCAAGGCTGGACAACACTATTAATGTGGAGCCTTAACGACATCTCCAGCTTGGCA
This sequence comes from Cibotium barometz, assembly GCF_041138505.1. Lineage (NCBI taxonomy): Eukaryota > Viridiplantae > Streptophyta > Polypodiopsida > Cyatheales > Cibotiaceae > Cibotium > Cibotium barometz. The sequence goes on from NC_141067.1 coordinate 31,560,102, forward strand.
CCCCACCACCCATGTGTGATAGAAGCGGACAGTTTTGGAGTTGATAACGGGCACCCGTTGCTGCTACAAAGGTAAGGTGGTGATGGCAGCACGCGCATCATACATAATTTGCAGGTGGCCAAGGTGGCACAAGAGCCTTCTGAAAATAGAGGTGCACCAAAAATAACGATGAGAAAAAAAGAAAACAATAATTTTTAAAAAAATATATTTTTCCCCCTTTTTATTAAGTTGCCAAGTGATCTTCTATCCATGCTTTCTTTTCTAAAAGATGTTAGGCTACCCAAGGTAAAAACGTAAGTCTGACACTCTTGTGAAGATGCTATCGGATTAACGGCGGTGACGACCGATAATAAACAAGCACACACAATACCTTAGTCCACCCTTGCTTCCTGTCTCTTGCTTTTGCTGCTCGCTCAGTGCCATCTTATCGTCGTGATGATGCCACATTCGTAAGCTCTTTGCAGTTTGTCTTTGTTAATTAAACATTACATTTCAGCTAATTACGTGTATCTAATGCCATTAATCAAACAGCTAATTACGTCATGATTTGCCCGACGTGTATCTAATGCCGTTACATTTGAAAGGAAAAGGAAAATGTTCTCATCACCTATGGTACAAAAAGGAAAAGGAAAGGCACCAATGTGTATCCCTTGTGAACAAAGCATGATATGGCAAAATGATCTCCTCATGGCCCCCTGAAGAAGAACCTAGCTGTGTGATCACCAATACAGAGAAAAAAACTCCTCGTATCTAAGAGGCAGATAAAGCCAAGGCAAAGCAAGGTCCTGTCCAAGAAGGCCCGATCCACTCTATTGTAGGCCTTCTCTCAAAGTTGATAAGAAGCACAACGAGATCCCCACCTTTGACCTTGCTGGTGGCTATCACTTGCTGGAAAGCATATAGGATACATTTCAGCGGGCTCACTTTGTCTTATTCACATGTAAGGGGGGTGAGATCACTTTAAAAATTTCCTCTTACATGTGGCTTGCTCTCACCCCTACATATGTCAATAAGACAAATGTAGGTGGCTATCAAAAAGTGACGATGTTATCCAAGATGCTCTAATCGTGGATAAAAAGCTAGTCTAGGGTCACATGGATCAAGTCGGGGAGATATGGCTCAAAGCAAAGATTGATCACTTTGAGGCAAATGAGACACTCTCCCAAGTTCCACGTGCTTGAGAAGTGAGCCGGTCTGCATGATGAAAGCGGCTCAAAAGCCATGTTTTTTGAGATTCTAGGAGAATGAAGAGGGAAATTTTAGTAGGCCATCCTCTCTTAGTAGAATGAAGAGGGAAACTACAATGGGCCCTCTTGTCCCTTTGTGGGGGCGTGCCTCCTCTAGTCTACATGCATGTCCGCGATCACAAAGCACATGAGGGTTCTCCTGGTGACATGCAAAGGAAGAGGCTAAAGCTGGGTGAACGAAAAAGAAAAAAGAGAGATAGAGAGGGATGGACTCCCTATGCAATGGGAGAAGGGTGGGTCGGGCACAGAAGCCTAGAATATATGGAAAAGGCACGTGCATGCAAAGGCTACAGAATCCGAGTGGTGGAAGAGAGGGATGTAGACAAGAGAAGTGGAAGAGGGATTAAGTGACATAGGGAAATATGGTTCTAAGGTCTTAGGCCAATTTTATATTATATAATATGGTCCACTTAGCTGCACAAATCCACAAGAGAAAGGCACTTAAAGAAAGTGGAGGAGGATCTTTGCTTGCACCCAAACCTAGGCAAAGGGTGCCCTTTTTCATGGTGCGCTCAAAACTAGGAGGAATTAGAAGACGGTCTACACTTAATCATTTGTACTCATGCCTATTTAAAGGCTCATATCTAATGCAAGAGTACTCTCATTCACCATGTCCATGTTTTCATAATGTTGATTATTTTCTTAATCATGTAATTAATATTAATCCATTTCATTAGCTCTTCAATATGCTTTAATCATGGGCCTAATCTTTGACTTTAATCCGCCATGCTTGTTTTCATGGTATCAAAGCATAGATCCATAACCACTTCTCTTGCTTTAATCCTCGATCATCATCCATATAATTATTGATAATCATATTTTAAAGCCTAGTTACCAATTTGCTTTGTTTTCTCCATCACCCACCTCCCATGGAGGCTTGATTTCTTTGCCTTTAGTCAACCAAAGCCCAAGCTATCTCTGCGGAATCTTCCTAGCTTAAAGGTAACCAAGGGTGGAGGGTCAATGGCGGTGGTGAAGCACACAACAAGCTGAGAGAAAGCAAGCAACAATTACCCTATTTTTTGGAGAAAACCCTAAAATCATCTTCATCAGTGCATCACAGTCTAATTTCTCTCATCCTTAGGGATTTTTGGGCACGACGAACATGGTGGTGGGCTCAGAATTTCAATTGGAAGCCTGGAGTAGCCACTACAACTCTATGTGTTTCTCTAAGACATGGTTTGGCAAAATAGAGATTAAGGTATGATTATAATCACGGTGGTGGAATCCCATGCAACAATCCACTCTATTTTTGGAGAAAACCCTAAAATTGTCTTCATAAGTGCATCACAGTCTAATTGTGCTCACTCCTAGGGGTTTTTGGGCTAGGGATTTTTGGGCACGGTGAACACGATGGTGGGCTTAGAATTTTATTTGGAAGCTTGGAGTAGCCACTATAACTTTATGTGTTTCTCAGAGACATGGTTTGGCAAAATACAGATTAAGGTATGATTATAATGGCTAATCATATTCTTATAAGCTTAAAACCCATCTACACACTCTGGTCTAATCTGTTTGAAGCATTCTTCATGAATGGTTGAGGAGGACCATCATTTGTGTGAGCTCAGTTCTCTACTCCCAAAACAATGAGGTAAATCATTATATCATGATTAAATTAGGTATAATTTGTGAATTATTTGGCTAATTAGTGGTGGTCATGTGTGAATCTTCAAATGCTAAGTACATTAAACCAAGGAAGAAGGTCAAGAAGGTCAAGAAGCCAAAAAACAAAATCTAAGTCTTATTATATGCTTGCAAAGGGTATGGGTTTTTCTAAATTTTTGTCAACTCGCATACATTTGTATAGTAAAGGAAGTTGTTAACATCTTTTCTATCTCATTGTAAGGGTTTAGACATTTGCCTTAACAAGCATAAAAACTAATTGGTAAGATTTACCTAAGTCATGGAAAATTCTTTCAAAATTGATAAATCTGAAGACCGTTTCACACCTGGCAAGCCAAGATTAAGTTTACCCTAATGAGGATTCCGAAAGGGTTATGGTGGGAAGTAGCTAATGGAAAGGAAAAGATACCCAACACTAGAGATGAAAAGTCAATATGGGTTATCAGCATTGTAAATCATTGACTTGAGCCTTAATGATACATATATTCATCCGCATAGATGGAAAAGATAGTTCTCATGATGGATGGAGGAACACACTCATAGTTCTCATGATGGATGGAGGAACACAATTGACACATTATTTGGGGCACAATCAAAGAACTCAAAGATAATCCTACTCATAACATTCCTTGAGCTTAAAATGAACCAAGGTGAGTCACTCTAGACTCATTTTCATGCAATTGAGATAAGTCACTATCGACTCATGTCAATTACATGAAGAGCTGTTAAAATACATGAATCTAGGGTGGCTCATAGCAAGTGATTAAGCCCATAATGAAAGACTAAGAAAATGCTAATACAAGATTAGGATAAAGGTTAATCAATGACACAATAATTAAGGCATAGACTCCATAATCTCATCACATTAGCTTAATCCAAGTACATGCTTATATAGCTCTCATCCACATGCTCCATGCACCCTTGTGCCATCCATTTGTCTATAAATGCTCACACTACATGTGCCTCCTTGCACTTTCCATGTGCTACCTTTTTGACCTTTGACTTCACCTTTTACAAATGACCATACAAATCAACCTTTGCCAATGTACCCTTAGTCTATTCCTCTTTCTAATGTGCATGCTCCTCCCCTTCCTCTATTCATGTTGCACCCTCACACATTGCTTTTCTTAACGCCTCCTTGCACTTTCCATGTGCTACCTTTTTGACCTTTGACTTCACCTTTTACATGGAAAGTGCCTCCTTGCACTTTCCATGTGCTACCTTTTTGACCTTTGACTTCACCTTTTACAAATGACCATACAAATCAACCTTTGCCAATGTACCCTTAGTCTATTCCTTTTTCTAATGTGCATGCTCCTCCCCTTCCTCTATTCATGTTGCACCCTCACACATTGCTTTTCTTAACGCCTCCCCTCAATGTGATGAGGGTCTAACACCTAACACGTATTGACCTAACCTACACTCCATACTCATATGGTTGGAGCGGTCCATCTAGGTTGCTCTATGAGCTACAATGTTGGCTTTGTCTTGACACTTTACATACTGGGAGAGTGGGGTTACAACTAAGAGTTAGGAGCCATGCCATTTCTTTACTAGTGGTGTTCATTTGTTTTGGGCTTTTCAGCTTGTTCTCCACCTTGGACTCAGGATTTTAGCTTGTTCTTTTTGCTTGTGGATGACTTAGTGGCCCTTTCCAATTTCTATCCCGAGAGCTCTTTCTTTTCCCTCACATACTTACTCCATGTGTGCTAAGTTTGGCCGCGTTTCATCAAAGTCTACATTATTTTTCAACTCTTGGTCATGAATATTGGTGAGTTTAGAGATTTCTTGCATACTCATGTGGTTGCGACTTGTTACAAAGGTTTTGGTGGAAGTTTTACAAAGATTTTTCTTTGACATTTTTTGTGAAAGCTTTTGTTGATGAAGATTTTGCAAATTAAAGACCACATTGGTGATGCCTAATCCAATGATGCCCATGCGAAGAAGAATCTCACTTATGATGAAGTCCATGAAGAATCATATTCTTTCAAGGGCATAACAAGACCCGATCCCATCGTAGAATAGATGTATAATTTTACCCTTGATATGGCAAACATGTGAACAAGCTCTTAATAAAGCTAATTTACACAAGTTTCTGGTGGATTAAGGGTCGTTTGAAGGTCTTTACCCATGGAGGCCATCAACACCACAATGGAAGTCTTTACCCATGGAGGCCATCAACACCACAATGTGCCACTGCTCGAAGCTGTGAGATGCTGCAAGTCGATGATGAAGGCACTGTTCTACAAATTGATGGTGGTCACCTTCTTCTGCTGGTTCGTTCTTCAAAGCAAATTGATGGTGGTCACCTTCTTCTGCTGGTTCGTTCTTCAAAGCTATGGGCACGTTTGTTGCAGTATCTGCTTACTGGCTGCTCTAGCCATCTGTGCTACTAGGGGTGCAAGAAGTGGTGCTAACGATACTGTGAACGATGCAGTTTGCCAAGACCTGGACCTCCTCGCTGTAGACCTCTACGTGCTTACTGTGATGATCTACTGGCCTGCACTGAAGCCGAGTTGATATGCGACAGCAAAGGCTAGCCACCTCGTCCTCTTCTCCTTCTAGACGATGGTGTGCAAGAAGCTTACTCCTCTTTTGAGATAATGTAGATATTGCTGCACTTCAACGTTCGTGTTCTTCTCGCGCCGCTATGCTTTTCTTTTCTACCACTTTCCCCTTTGTTATTCTAATAGATAGTCTTCACTTCAAGCTCCCCTCTTTGTTGTGGATGACTGTGGCACCTTCAAGCTAGAGCTCCTCTATGACACAATGATTTTAAAGTATAGCCTAATCACATAATTTCACTTCTCTACTTACTATAATAATTAAGCTTAATATCTAATCTTAATTAATAAAATTCTCTTAACTTAATTTGTGAGAAAGAGCTCTCTAAGAAAAAGGAAGAGAGAAGAGTAAAAAACTCCAAGAAAGGGCCTCTCGAGGCACTATATGACGACATTCCATAACACAGTTGTAGCATAATTAAAGTTTAGCTTCCAAACATCCCAAATACAGCAGTAAGGGGGTGGGTATGGCCACATAAGGAAAGGGGATGTGGAGAGGTAAGGTTAGAAGTATCTTTTCATTTTCTGAAAGGAGGTATGGTGGACAACACATGGCTTGGGGATGGACAAGTAAGCCCCTTGAGTAGGTTTCCCAAGTAGGCCCCTTCTTAATAAGGTCTAATTAACTAAGGTTATAATTTGCACACACCTAGGTGTCCAAATGGTCACTTACATTGGACCAAAATTTCATTTTTTACAAAAATGACAAAATAATTTTCTAAATTTCTTGCTAATGTATCATGCCTAGCTTGAAATCAGGATCTATCGGCATGACTCTCAATAATGGCTAGCTTAGGAAATTTTCTAGCTCTTTACCTTAGTAAAAATTGTCTTATCTAATATTTATCACTGTAACCCACTTAAATTTATAAAATATCTATTTTATCTATCTTTGAATCTCATAATCAAAAAATAAATTTATATATCCTTATAATGGTCAGCTTAAGAAATTTCCTAGCCTACTACTCTGCCGATAAAATTCACAAGTTTAATTTTTATGACATAGGATTACCTTACATGTGATTGACTATGGAGAGGGGCCTTACATGTGATTGAAGACATAAATATATAACATAAAAGCATTGAACATGTTAGAATATATAGTCCCAACATATTGTTACATGTTTGCCAAACTTTAAAGTGGATGTAATGCACAGAGTATGTGAAGCATACTAATTGGCAAGCATGTATTATTTCCACATGAAGCATAATAATTGGGCAAGCATGCTAAGCATGTATTATTCCACATGAAGCATACTAATTGGGCAAGAAGGCTATGCATGTATTATTTCCACATGATAAGCATATAAGGTAAAGACCTTTTGATGTGGTGCACTTTGATGTTTGGGAACCAAAAAAGGTGACATTAATCAGAGAATGCTATTATTATGTATCATTTATCGACCACACTAGGAAAGTGTCAGTGTATTTCATGAAAGAGAAAAGTGAAGTGCTTACTCACTTTCAAAGCTTCAAATCTGTGGTAGAGAAATATAAAGGCATGCGAATAAAATGCCTAAGGTCACATGGTGGGGAAAATTGTCCAATGAATTGACTATTTGAGAGAGCATGGGATAAAGAGGAAGTTTACATGCACGTATAACCCTCGACAAAATGGTGCTAGATAAAAGAAAAAATGTATATCATTAAAAAAAATTCCCATCCATTCATGAATGAGAAAGGGATGCCTCAGTATTTTTGAGCACAAGTAGTAGCAACATTTATATTATCAACATGATGCCCACTATAGTTCATGGCATGATGCCCTAAACAAAATTTTACTTGTAAAAAACCAATTTTGGCACACATAAAAGTCTTTGGGTACATTGCTTATATACATCATGTACTAGATGAGGTGATAAGTAAGTTGGATCCTAAGGTAGACAATGTATAACCCCACTATGCGTGAGATACAAGTGAGCTAGGATGTTGTGTTTTTTATGAGATGTGTAGTTGGTATATGCCAGTGCAGGATCTTGTAGAGGCTAAAGCAAAGAATCAATCAATCTCCCCACAAAATTCCTTTACATCCACTAGTGGAGAAGCATCTTCAACGGAAAACTTTGCATTAACCTCTATGGGCGTAACCACTGACTTGCAATCAGCCATGCCAAATGCCTTTAGAATTTCTCTTGCATACTTTTGCTGAGAAATGAAGATTCCATCTATCTCTTGCATTACATTTATCCCTAAAAAGAAATGCATAAGCCTAAGGTCTATCATATCAAACTCTGAACTCAACATCACCTATGTCTATCAAATCATCTCTTCATGGTTCCCCATTATAATGAGGTCATCCACATATGGGACAATGATAATGTGTCTACCTTATTCAAAGAAACTATATAAATTTACATCTAGTAGGCATTTAGAAAGACCAATAATTACAAAGAATGCATCTATTCACAGTAGTACCATGCTTGAGGGTCCTGTTTTAGCCCTTACAATGTCTTTCAAAGTCTACACACTTTCTTTTTTGAATCTAGTATCTTGAACAAGTCGGGTGGCTGCATCACATAAACCTCCTCATTTTGAGATGACCATTCAAAAATGTTGACTTCACATCCATTTGCATGATTGGAATAGTGGTCAATCTAGCTGTGGGAGTGAATGTCTCCTAAAAGTTGAACCCTTTGATTTCTGTGAAATCCTTTTCCCACAAGCCTTGCCTTCTTGTACTGATCCAATGTCCCATCAGGCTTATACTTGGCCTTCCAAACCCACTTGGTGCCAATAACCTTCAATTTTAGAGGACGATCCACAAGATACCAAGTGTGGTTTCTCAAATTGAGTCAAACTCTGACTCCATGGACACCCTCCAATTTGGATTTGCTAATGCTTCCTTTAGAATGGCTAGCTCCCGTTATTTCATTATCTCAGCCCATCAAAACCATATTAATAATGTGAGTGGAGGAACTCTTTTTCTCCTCTATTCTCTTAGATCTGCTAGCTTTTTTGTGATTATCGATGGAGACTTCCCATCCAAGAGCTCCTTCACCCATTTAGGATATGGCTTCTTATGAGGTGTTGTAGGCTTCTCTTCTTCATCTGATGAATCCACCACTTATGGAGTTCGTACTGTCAAATTAGAGGTTGTTAAAGAGAATGCGGGGGAGAGAGAGAGAGAGAGAGAGAGAGAGAGAGAGAGCTTGAGTTCCTTGCAAGCAAACACATACACACAAGAGAGAGCAAGACGCACAAGAGAGAGCAAGACGCACAAGAGAGATGGATGGCTGAATTTTCTTCTATCTTCTTCTCTTATCTACAACCATATAACTAAAAGATAAGAGTACATACTATAAGGTAAAGTACTCTCCTACAATAACATATAATGGTTTGTCCATAATGTGAACTCGACTATATGAGCTGGTGCTATAACTATGCCATAACTTTAATACTTCAAAGTGGCTGTCACACAGCCTATCATCCATTGGCGGCATATCAACCATATCTCACCAACCATTCTAGTGGCATACGTGCAGAAGCTATCACCTAGGCAGGTCATCAATGCCCGCAGCACTAGTTGAGATCGATATCTCAACACTCTCCCCCTTGAGCTCAACTCCACACATTTTACTCTAAGTAAGCTCCTAAACTTGTGGAGCCTCTTTGTGCCCAATGCCTTTGTGAAGGTGCTAGCCACCTAGTCCTATGTGCTAACATATACCAGATCTACATCACCTCTGATAGAACCTTCTTCCTCATAAAGTGATAATGCACCTCAATGTGCTTCATTCTAGCATGGTATACTGGGTTACTGGCCAACTGTATGCTACTCATGTTGTCACAATAAATGACAATTTCTCTATCCATGGGCTCACCCATATCACCACAAGTGTCTTTTGAAACCAAGCTACCTCATAAGCTACTATAACAGCACCCTTGTACTTTGCCTTTATACTTGACAAAGAAATTGTTGGTTGTTAATCAGCATCTATGTACCCATGTAGTTGTATCTCTATACCAGCCTCATAGAAAAGTCCATAACCAAGTGTGGACTTTATGTACTTGAGAATCTGTTTAGCCACATCCAAGTGTGGCTTCCTAGGGGCCTACTTAAACTGACTCACAAGTCCAACAAAATACGTCAAGTCTAGCCTAGTTATGGTCATGTAGATCAAGGTACCCACTATGCACCTGTACATAGTGGGGTCCTCCAAAAGCTCACCTATATCTATGGAAAGCTTTGTGTTCTATTCCAATGGCACTGAAATAGGTTATAGCATGTTATAACATACTTAGACAACATGTCCAAGCTATAATACCTCTGTAATAACAAAATGACATGAAGTGATCATACGACCTCTATGCCCAAGAAATACCAGCGCTCACCCAAATCCTTCACCTAAAATTTCTACTTCAGAAGCCTCCTGACATCATGGATGTTAGAATTTCTATCACTAGTGATAATCAAGTTATCCACATAAAACTAATAGCATGATCCCTCTATTTATCTTTTTCACATAAAGTGAAAAAATTTGCATTGGATATCTAAAATTGAATGTTAAGAAGACAATCCCCAATCTTGTGCCTGCTTCAAGCCATACATGGCTTTGCATAACCTGCACATAAAATTTGGATATGCATCACTCTCATAACCTGGTGGCTACATCATGTATACTTCTTCTTGGTAAATAACCATGCAAGAAGGCATTCTTTACATCCATATGATGTAAAGACCAGACCCTTTGCTGCAACATAGCAATGACAGCTCTCACGATGGCCATTCTCGCAACCCTTTGCTGCAGCATAGCAATGTGACAGCTCTCATGATTGCCATTCTTGCAGCTGGGCTGAATGTCTCCTCATAGTCAATGCCATAGCTTTGCACATAGCCCTTGGCAACTAATCTTGCCTTATACCTACTCATTGAACCATATGCGTTATGCTTGACCTTATACACCCACTTACATCCAATCGCCTTTTTTTCCTTAAGCAAAGGCACTAACTCTCATGTTGCATTTACATCCAGTGCTACCATCTTCTCATTCATGGCATCTTCCCATTTTTTATTTTCAAGTACCTGCTCAAAACAAGTAGGCTCCAACTTCTATATTGCTTTAACCATGTAAGAATAAAGATGGGCTATATAACTAACCCTTGTAGACCTGCATACACTTGCATTACTACCAGGTGTCCTTAAAACAACCTTGGTTCTCCTTGCACAAGGAGTAACCATGGATGGAATGCCAAGCTCCTCATCAAGGCTTTACTCAGATCCACTAGAGTCACCATCCACATATGAGTTACATGTTGATAGATCAGGCACAAAAGAATGATCTATCTATTTGCTTCCTTTGCATGATACATGTGTACCCACATCTGTCCTCAACCTATCTAACCATGGACTGACAAAGGATCCACTACTAGACGACTCTTCAGGTCCACTAAGCACCTGTGATTTACTACTCTACATGTGGTGCAGCATATGTACTTCTTACATCTGCATTTTTTATTGCCTTCAGTGCTAGTGCCTTCACTCTGCCAGTGCATAAAAGGAGTGCTAGTGCCTTCACTACCTACTGATGCATGCTAGTTACTCATCTCATCAAAGATAACATCTCGACTTACTTGCATCTCACAAGTGGTAGGGTTATAATATTTATAACCTTTCTGCTCCAAAACATAACCAATGAAGATGCATTTATTTGTCTTTGGATCCAACTTTTTTCTCACTTCATCGGGAACATGCACATATGCAATACACCCAAACACTTTTAAGTGAGACACATCCAGTTTTATACATGTACACTTCTGCTCAAGCATCATACCATGGATTTATTTGTCTTTGGATCCAACTTTGTTCTCACTTCATCGGGAACATGCACATATGCAATACACCCAAACACTTTTAAGTGAGACACATCTAGTTTTATACATGTACATTTTTGCTCAGGCATCATACCATGAACAGCTACAGTGGGGGTCCTATTCATAATGTACAACACAACAATTGTTATTGCTTCTATCCAAAAATAATATGGCATATTCTTTTCAAACATCAAGGCACATGCCACTTCTGCAATATGCCTATTTTTTCTTTCTGTAACACCATTTTGTTTGCAGAGTGTACCTGTATGTAAAGTGTCTCTTGATTCTCTACATTCTCAAGAAATCACCGAACTCATTGGAGAAATACTCTCCCCCACCATCTGATCTCAGGTGTTTTATTTATATGCCTTTTTCCTTCTTGACCAAGACTATAAACCTCAAAAATTAAGCAGACACCTCAATTTTATCCTTCGTTAAATAAACCCACACTTTCCTAGTGTGATCATCAATGAATGTAACATAATATCTACAACTTTGTTGTAGTCTTGGCTGGTCCCCATACATCTAAATGTATAACATCTAACGGTAGTTCACTAACATGATTTTCATGTGGGAAAACATGTTTGGCTTACTTACCAAGCTGGCATGCTCCACATACTTTATGCATACCATCAACCTTAAACTTTTGCAAACCTATAACAATATTTTGGGCATGCATAGACTTCAGTTGCTATATATTCACATGACCAATGTCTTGTGCCATATGAAATAGCTACAATGACACCTACTTTATGCACAAACATAGCTGCCTTTACCTCAAGCATGTTCAAATCCAAGTAAACATCCTACCATTTCTTTTACCCTTTGCAACCAAGTGACACTGATTTTTGAAGTCTTCCACAAAACATCCTTGAGGATTAAACCTCACTTGAAGAGCCTTCTCAACCATCTATCCAATAGAAACCAGGTTCTTTGTAATATTTGAAACATGAAGTACATATACCAAGTACTTCATTTTGCCATTCTGCTGCATAGACAATGACACTTTACCAACATGTGTAATGGGATGCGTAATATCAATTTCTAACCTGGTTTTTCCATTTTCTGCATGGCTCTAAACCATTCACCATGATTGGTCATGTGGTTAGAGGTGCTAAAATCCACATACCATATATCATTAGATCCTAACACATCTCTTGTTGTTGTGAAACTCATCATGTGCTGCATTACAAACAACTGCTCACTTCTATTAATCATCACCCTATTTACTAGATGATGCATAGTTACCTTGCTGTGTAATTTTTCACTTTTAATGTCATTCAACTTTTTAAAGAAGTCCTTTGCTATACGCCATGGTTTGCCACAATAATAGCACTCTATATGCTTGCACTCTGATTTCTTTACCAACCACCTCGGCTCCTTTGGCTCCCCCTACCTCTAGATTGGCCTCTTCCACCTATGTATGATTGCTATTGTTTGCTGCTCTATTGCTGCGAATCATAATTTGGACTTTGGTTTCCATGTCGGCCACCACCTTGGCCTCGACCAACGACCCATACCTTTGCCTCTACCTGAATTGGAGTAGAAGGCCTATTCTACTGCGTTCTTGCTTTGCGAGAAGAGTCCTCACCTAGAGAATTTTCTTCTATGATTAGCATAGACAATAAGTTCTGAAAGTTGGGAACATTCTCCTTGACTACAATGGAGGTCTTGAATGACTTGTACTCTTTGCCAAGCCCATTTAGATAGATGCTCACTAAATCATCAATCTTCTAACGATACATTAATATAACCAAATGATTCAACAATGCCCTTGATCTTTAAAGCATAGTCATTGATAGACATGCTTTTCTTCTCCATCGTATGTAGCTCTTGTTTTAGCTACAATTTCCTTGCCTTTGTGTTGGTCTGGAACATTTGCATAGGTTCTTCCATGCAACTGCTAGAGTGTTGGTCTCGAATATTTGGACACCAGGTTCTATCATGCAACTGCTAGCATGTTGGCATCATAGGCTATATGTATCCTATCATTGTATCTATGACACTGATTGAAAGCCAATACATGACTTTCCTTGCACCCTGGTTCTAGTCCTTGAATGCCTTTATATCTGTTGGGGTGGCATTCTCTTCATACAATCGTGGTATAGCTTCTCTTTCTCTTGGAAATACGAGTAGCAGGCAGACTTCATCATTCAAAGTGATCTCCTCGTATAGCTGCTCTTTCTGTTGGAAATATGAGTAGCATGCAGACACAATCATGTCCTTGGATGGAGACATTGCAAGCAAACATACGTGTTATCTCGAGATGGCGATAATGCTGACGAACTCTGTGAAAGAAGTCAAACAATTTCTCTTCTACAAGCCAGTGAAGATGTCACAACGATTATTAACTATACATAAATGACAAAATGGTAGTGATTTGTAATAATATGTGTGAAGATCAAGACAACGTGATATGTGGTTGAGGAGGATTGCGAGTGAGTTCTCATATCAAGTTGTATTGAATTTCTATTATAAGGGTCTATGTTGCATGAATATGCAACAATCATTAACACCGAGTTATGAAAAATTAGCATGAGTCGTGATGAGTAGTCATTTGCAAGGGCTCATCTAAAATTTCACAAACAGGTTGGAAAATGGCCACTTTTTCGAACATGTAAACCCATTTATAATAAAGAGTTGTAATTTTGTTTTAAAAAGACTATTTTTTAAAAGAAAAGCATTATAGCATTAATCGATGGTTTCTCTCTCTCGACAGACAAGCTAGTTTTCTAATTAAAAAATAACATAGACACCACCTACAAAGCTGTGTTTCCAAAACTTAGCAAAACTCAGTCTTAATCTAATTTCAGACTCGGGAAAAACAACTTTCATGGTTTTGATGCTTCTAAAGCTGCATCAATGAATACACAAAAACACTTTAAGAGATATCAGGATACTAGGTCTACATTCATGTAATTTTCAAAGAAGCTTGATGAATTTATAGCCCACAAATAAAACTCGATCACATGCGCATTAAAATTCAAAACATGGAAAACTTTAGCAAACAATTTGAACTACAAATTAAACAAGTATCTTCTTTAAAAAAAAATGACAAGTTTTTGGAAACTAAAAGTATGTGTTAACGTGATCGAAAAAGTCATGACAACTATGCTTGAATGGAATTCTCATCTTCCTCCTCCTCATTCCTCGCCTCCTCTCCCATTGGAATTATTGCAAGAGTAGTGTTAGTAATTTGTTCCTTAGCCCTCTGGGCCATCTAGCTCATAATCCACAAGGTCAACGATCTCCCCAACCTACTCACTATCAATCGAAGGCTATGGCTAAAGAGAAAAGTGAAGTGTTTACTCACTTTCAAAGCTTCAAATCTGTGGTAGAGAAATATAAAGGCATGCGAATAAAATGCCTAAGGTCAAATGGTGGGGAAAATTGTCAAATGAATTGACTATTTGAGAGAGCATGGGATAAAGAGGAAGTTCACATGCACACATAACCCTCGACAAAATGGGGCTAGATAAAAGAAAAAATGTATATCATTAAAAAAAATTCCCATCCATTGATGAATGAGAAAGGGATGCCTCAGTATTTTTGAGCACAAGTAGTAGCAATATTTATATTATCAACATGATGCCCACTGAAGACATCAGTGCTCTTCTCTTGAGTGTCCCCTCCTTGAGCTTGAATCGGGTTGAGGCTACCTTGAAGTTTTAGACTTCTTGCTTGCATGAGATTGAAAAGCCATGATCTGTAAAAAAAGAAACAACCATGGCTAAAAGTTAATGGATTCTAGAATCCACTAGAGAGAACAAAATAAGTGATCATCAAAACTAGAATCCAAAAATAAGAAAAAACTTGAGATCAAGAAACCATGACTTGTAAAAAAAAGTAAAAACTATGGCTCTAAGTTAATCATAGATTCTAGAATCCACCAGAGAGGACAAGAGAAGTGACTAGCAAAACTAGAATAAGAAAATAGTAGAAAGAGAAGTGGGATTCTAGAATCCTGCAAAGCAATGTGGTTGATGGTGCACATAGGTTAGTGTAGGCAACTAGGTTTGGTAGCATAAAAATCTGGGGGTTGACTATAACGAAATCAAGGCAATGTATTTGGAGTAGCTAATGATGTGGATGAAACCATTCTTTACATCCCTCAAGCCCCACAACTAAGAACATTAATCAACTCAAAAGCTTCAAAGATTCAACAAAAAAGCTTCAACATGGGCAGTCCCCTCTTGTTTGCGGCTTGTGCATCAACAAGAGAAAACAAACAATCTATGTAACGTCACCCCTGGCCTCCCACCACCCATGTGTTTTTTCACCGATTTGACTCTAGCGGGGCCACTAACATGCCTTCTCTACCCATGATCCCTGAATCCCTTTCCTTGGCATCAATTCTGCTTGCCTTTGACATGGCCTCCCTTGGGCAGCCACCTTTCCATACCTTGTGCAACCCTTTGTCTTTGCCTCTGTTTTGCTTGCCTTTGTAAACCTACCTTGCGCAAGCCACCTTCTCGGTCATGCCCTACCTTGCGTAGTTACCCTCCATTGCACAGCCACATCTTCTAAGCCAAAACCCACCTTTCGTGATATCTTCCCTCCCTTGTGATTGTGCAGCCTCCCTCCCTTGCCTTTGCCTTGGCCTACCTTGTGCAGCCGAAAGAGCCACACACGTTCAAACTTTTCCTATCCCCACCACAAGAGAGAGAGAGAGAGAGAGAGAGAGAGAGAGAGAGAGAGAGAGAGAGAGAGAGAGAGAGAAAGTGTGGAGAGAGAGAGAGAGAGAGAGAGAGAGAGAGAGAGAAGTGTGGAGAGAGAGAGAGAGAGAGAGAGAGAGAGAGAGAGAGAGAGAGAGAGGGGCCTTGCACAGCTGCAAGAGCATGCTTGCATAGCCATAAGAGCCTTGCCTTGGCCTACCTTGCGCAGGATCGTGATGAGCACACCTTGGGGAGCCAGCTCTGAATGCCTTGCATAGCCGTGAAGCTTGCCATGCATTTGCCATGCTGTTGCCTTTGCCTCTGCCATGAGCTTCCTTTTTTCTCCCTTTGCAAGCCTTGCGCAGAAGTCTTCTCCTCCATAACCAAACAAAAGTTCTTACACAAGAAAAAGCACTTGGCTATATAGACAAAACGCACAAGCTTGTGTGGCCACCAACGAATACACTGTAACGAAGGAGAGGAGCCATCTTTGAAGGCTAGCACAAATTCATCAAAGCAAAAAATCATTAAAGAAAAATGTGGATAAGATTGCAAAGCAAGAAGGCTCACCTCCTCTTGTAGCACCATGCAACACTATAGGCAGGAAAGTGGATTCTCAAAGCTTCATCAGGGCAAAAAGCTTCAACATGGGCCAGACAACTTCCAGAGAGTTTTCTCTCCTTCTTCCTCATAAACCCTTGTTTTTGGTGCTTTTTGGATTCTAGAATCCACTACTTCTCTCAAGTTGGATTCTAGAATCCACTTCTTGTGCCAAACTGGATTCTAGAATCCACTTCTTCTATCAAGTTGGATTTCAGAATCCACTCCTTGTGCCAAGTTGGATTCTAGAATCCACTTTTTGTGTCAAAGATTCTAGAATCCACTTCTTCAAGGAGGTTGGATTCTGGAATCCAATTTTTCTCTTGAGTTGGATTTTGGAATCCAGATTTTCATAACTACAAAAGAAAAATGTAAGTTAAGTTTAAAGTTTTAGATCTTTTCAATGGATGCGTTGGGTATTTTGAATTAGTTTTTTATATTGAAAAAATATTGAATCTCTTTTGCAGCACCCATTCTACATGCCTTGAAGATCCACAAGGAGACACACAGCACGGAGCACCAAAAATTAGCAAAGCACAGGAAAAAGTGTTTAGAGAATAAGGAGAAATATTTATTCCTTGTCATTGATGGCATGGATCAAAAGAAAACCATGTTGCCTCATTTTATGCGTCCTCCTAAGAATCTCAAGGAGGAAAATTTTATCCAACTCCATGTTGTAGGAGCCTTAGTTTTGGTGTCATGTCATCAAGGATCTTTGTTAATTTTCCCAAACATTCATAATGATCCTAATTTGACAATTACCATCATTCAAAACATCATTGGAGAATGGCAAGGCAAACTCCGTTCTCTACTTACAACTGGGTAACACTAGGCAGAGAAAACAAAAACCAAGTTCTCCTTGCGTACTTGAATATGCTTGTAAAAAAGAAGATATTCAAGAAAGTCAAGCTTGGATTTTTGTTAGTGGGACACACACATGACCAGATTGACCAGATGTTTAGTAGGTTCTCAATCAATTTAGCAAAGAAAAGTGCATTTCCTCAGATCTGCACCTTGTTAGAGGATGCATATGTTGCCAAGCCCTCCATCAAAATCAAGGAAGAAACATATGGTTTTAGATGCTTTGCGACCAGCGAGGCCACTAACAGGCCATCATTTGCACAACTCAATGATCATAGTTTTCAGTATCAATTTAGAATTAAGCAAGTGGAGGAACATACTCTCATGTGGTGCACAACTAGACCACAACTAGCCTTGCTAGCAACACCACCACATTATCCATAGTACCTACTACCACAAAAAATCAGGCCATTGTTCAGAATCCCACATAATAACTTGTATCCAAGATCCTAAACAATGCATCAACCATACAATTACCTCCACCAATTTTAAGACCTCAACCCCCACCACCAAGGGTTACACCACTTAATCAAGAGTATGAGGTTGACATCGAACCCATCATAGAGGACCCCATGGATCTTCACCCTATGTACTTGATGGAAGGGGAGGAGTCAAGGGGCCGTGACATAAATATTACAAGGAAAAGGAGGCCTCTTCAGTGTTGCCATTGCCAAGGTTCCCATCAAGTCTTAGAGTGCCCTATAAAGTTTCCTCAACTTAATTAGATTGCATCATCAAACATGCCACCTACCACTTGTAATCATTGTGGCATAGATCATTGGATTAAAGACTACCCCAAAAAACCTATGGTAACAAATCCTTAAATGGGACCCATCATTACGCCACTAAACATCATCAAAGTGACAAACGCAAAAGAAAATCCTTAAAAACTAGATCTTAGACCCTTGAATGCTATCACCCGACTACAAGCTCAAAACATGTACTTGAACAATGATCCATTGCCTCAGTAGTAGTAGGGTATAAAAAGAAGAAGGGCCATAGGATAAAGAAGTTGATTAAGAATGGAAAAGTAAGAGAAACGAAAAAGAAAAACTTGGGAACACCATAAGAACTAGTCTTCATAAGAGATCTAGATGAGGACTCAGATTCCCTGGATACACGAGTTGATTCTAAATATAATAGGGACATATAAACTAAAACCAAGGAAACAAAAAATGAGACATTAAAGAAAACTAGAGCTCTTAAAACTCAATCATGCAAAGAAAAACTAGGTTCTTATCTTGACCCTCAGAAGGATATTGAGCAAGTCGAAGAGCTCGGTGATTTAGTTATTAAGATACAGGAGGAATTAGAACCAAAACCCAAACAAGTGAGAGTCTCAAACATTGTGCTCTAGCTTCACTAACACCTTCCTATGGAAAGGGGTTGACAGGTTTGCTTCTAAACATCCCTAAACTATTAGACTTTATGGTTTCACAGACAAGCGCAACTATAACCCCGCCCCATTGAGTGGAGATCCCGCGAGTTGTTTGGCAAGATGAGATCTCTTCTTGATGGAGAACTCAACATAGGATTACCATCATTTGTGAACATGCATAAGGCACACTACCATTAGTGCAATAGAAACACCTCAAGTCATGCCCAAATTAAAACCCCTAATGGAAGAAAAAAATGCTAAGTCTGTGGTCAAAATTTCACTCCATAAACTAGGTTAGTATTTTGAAGGTGATGAGTCTACTAGTCTCACTGCAGCCAAGGGCATCACAATAATGGGAGTCCTAGATGGGAGCACGGGAGTAAGCATAATTACCAAAAGAATATGGCCAAGCTCTGTCTTAAATTTGCATATATTATTGTCAAGATGGCTGATGGAATAGTCATGCAAAACCGGGTATTAAGTGTAGACCGTCTTCTAATGCCTCCTAGTTTTGAGCACCATGAAAAAGGGTACCCTTTGTCTAGGTTTGGGTGCAAGCAGGGATTTCATAAACGTGTTCACAAATTCGTGATCATGTTAACAAAATGTGTTATTGACATTCTAAAGCATGTGATCACAACATATATTCACAAGACTTGATCTCTTACCGGCCAAAACTTACTATTCCTGTAAACCCGTCGGGATTCTTTGTTTCCCAAAAAGCCGGCTGCAGGGTGTCGGGCGCCTTTTATAAATAAGAAATATGCCCGCCGGGATTATTTGTTTCCCGGCGAGGCCCGCCGGGAAACAAAGCATCCCAGCGGGCAAAATTCTTATTTATAAAAGGTGCCCGACACCCTGCAGCCGGCTTTTTGGGAAGATTGTCCTTGTTTTGGGGACGTCACATCTTTCCTTGAAGTGCTTATAGAGCTCCCAGTTGGCTAGGAGCGTCCTCTAGGGAAGAACGTCCTTATCTTAGGGGCTATTATCTTTCCTTGTTGGCACTCCTAAGGCTACTGAGCCACTAGTCCTCAATTCTTTGAATTGTGGGCAGAGTGTGGTTCGTATCTAATACTCGCGGAGATTTAGGGACAAAGTTGGAGTCACTTCAACTTTGCGTTCGAGCAACGCAGGTAGTCTACCTTATTCTCCTCTATAAATGGTTTGATGGAGCCAAGAGTCCTCCTTAGGGGCTTGTATTGGTTCTTGATATTTGATATAGTCTTTATTAGACAAGGGTCTATTGTCCTATACTAGAGTGTTGGGCAAACATAGATCTTTGATTTGCTTTGTCAATGTTAGAGTCTTAGAGAAGGTCTTTTGTCCTATACTAGAGTATTGGGCAATCATAGATCTTTGATTTGTTTAAAGTATCCTTAATTGGGTACGAAAGACATCCTTCATCGGGGGTGCAATGTGCATTGTATACATGCTATACATGTATCTTAATCTTAGAATACACATTTATGCATTCGTCTTGTCTTGCCGTGATGCTAAAAGTCTAGCAAAAATTAATATCTACGGTTCTATAAGTTGAAAAATAAAATTCCTATAGGCAAAAAACTTTCAGTCATCCTTTACAGTTAGCATGAATCGTCATGGATGTCTTTCTCTTTTAAAATAAAAACAATAAACAACATATATGACGATCTTTTATTTTTGTCAAAATAGATTCAAACTAGTTTCAGATTTTTACTTGGCTACATTTTAGCTTTTCAGTAATCACTTGGTTTTTTAAGGCTTCTATGTTTTTGTGGTGATATATGTTTTGTAATATGTGAGTGGCTTTGTTGTTACTTCGTTTTTATATTCATTATTGTATGCTTGCTTGAATAGGTTATTTGAGATGGAAGAAAACATTGGACCTAGCGATACTTCTAATAGAGCCCAAATTCAGAATAGCCAAAAAAAAAGGCACCTGGGATAGAGTGGCAATATGCAATTAACATCGGTGACCGTATCATAGATTGGGAGTGTAAGCTATGCCACGGAGTAAAATCAGGTGGGGCGCCTCGATTAAGAGAACACTTTTTAGGTGGAGTGAAGAAAAAAGGCCGAGGATGTACCCACTCCTCTGCACATGCAGTGGCCAAACGTTTAAGAGACGAAATGTAGAAGAAAGACGCAAGGAAACTGTTCTCATCTACTGCCAATGTATCAAGGCAGGAAGAACATTGTTGTTCTAATCATCAAACTCCGGAAGCATCGCCGGCTTGTACTCCGAACTTTAATGTGCAACCAGAAAGTAATCCACCCAGTGCATCTTCTTGCAAGCGTCACTTTAACATACCCATGCGTCAAACTTCATTGCAGAAAAGCTTACGTAACGGTCTGCTCGATGATCAACAGCTCGCCCTTGCTGAAGCGATCTACTTTTTAGGGAGTGCTATGGTGATGGTGGAGAGTGAGCATTGGAAGAGAGCATGGAAGAAAATCGGTGAATTTGGATCAGGGTTTTCACCGCCTTCATATCATGCTATGCGAAATGATCTATTGGAGAAATGCTATGCTCAAGTTAAAGAACATGTACATAGAATAATTCTTAGCAACATAGAGCCTTCAGGATGTAGTATAGTCAGCGACGATGGATGGTCCAATGTACAAAGAAAACCATTAATTGAGACTTTTATGCATGCCGTGGATTCGGCTGGTGCAATAAAATCTGGGGCATATATTGCTGGTATCATTGCCTCTGTGATAGAAGAAGTGGGTGCCAAAAATGTAGTCCAAATTGTTATGGACAATGCAAAAAATTGCAAGAATGCATCCAAAATCTTAAAGCGGCAATATCCACATGTTTTCCCGGCTGGCTGCAATACTCATAGTTTGAATCTTGTATTGAAAGATTGGTATAAAAGTGATGATACCAAATGGTTTTCCTCAATCGTCGATACTGTTCGCAAGCTTGTGAGATTTATGCTCAAGAGACAAAGAGGTCTATTTTCCAACTCCCTTGTTCAACAAATGGCTAAAGAGCAACCTGCCACCATGGAAGTGGTGGATGATGAATGGTGGTGAGCACTATGCTTTGTTGCGCAGCCTTGCGATGAAGGTTCTAGGCCAGTGTTCTTCGAACTCAGGCTCAGAAAGAAACTGGAGCATGTACAAATATATTCACAGCACTATTCGCAATCGACTTCTTACAGATCGAGCTGATAAACTTGTTTACATGTATTGCAATGAAAAAATCTTGCGACACATTGAAAGCGAAGAATATGAAGAAGATATGCCTAGATGGATGTACGATTATGATGATGTAGAAGATGAGCACTTTGATGTTGGACCTACGTTGTGCACTAGCCTTGAGATAGAAGATAATCTGAGCATTGACTCGGATGAGCTCAATCAAGCAGATGGGAGAGTAGACAGTGAAAGGATTTTAGAGCACGATGTTGACATAGGGGAAGAAGGAACTTGAAGTTCCTAAAAATTAAGTTCATTATATGAATTATCAACTCAGATGAAAGGTTTCAATTTGTCATTACAAGTTGTCATTACAATTTGTCAGTACAATTTGTCATTACAAAAAAGATTGCCATTATGCAAGAAGTGTTTGTACATTTAGCTTTCGTCTTGAAAGAGATTGCGAAGTACACTAGGAGTAGCAGAGGGTGACCCCGGTGGTTTGTATTCATTAGCCATACCGAACATAGCATAAATACCACGGTTAATTGCTGCACCGCACAATGCACATGTGGACACATTCTGCATCTGTCTCACCAAGCATATCAAGTGAAAGTAGTGGCCACATGGTAGAACATAGTGACCGCTCCAACCGTCGAATGGTTTGTAGCACATGAGACATTGCGAGGTGGAGGAACTAGTAGCACCACTAGCAGCCCCCACAAGCTCAGGATGCATCAAAAAATGTGAAATATGATTCCCTTGACACATAGGATTTAAACGTGCAGATAGTCCTTGCACATCTTGGCTAAGCTGGGTGAGCTGCTCTTGAACCTTTCTGTTGGCCGGGGGGGAGTTTGGGCCTGTGAGATAATCTCACTGCTTCTTGCTCCTTCTCTGCGAGCTTTGCCCCTAGGTTGTCTTTGACCGCGTGCAGCTCTAGCCCAGCCCCTTCCACCATGAGAGCAAGCTCCTCTCTTGTGAAGGTCACTGTCTCTTCACGTAAATCGTGGGTGTTGACAGTGACCTCTCTAGAAGCAAAGTCCACAGGCGTTTTTCCAGGACAAACTGGGCATACAGCATCTTGGCAAAATACAGTGGAGCGTCTGCATTGTGGAGAGAACGACCGTACACTGCTAAGAATATTCGTTCGGAATTATTTTTGATGTTGTCTTGATTGCACTGCGACACCTTCCACCTTCCCTTCTTGATCTCGCAATCTGGGCATGGCCATATCTGTTTAATCATATTTGTGGTTATTTGTTTGTTGATGTCTTTCCATTGGGCATAAGAAGGGTTTGCCCATTTTGACAACCGGCACGCCGTTCTAGTCGCTTCACGAGTAGTCAATCCATGTGCAAGGGATTTCATGCGCTCGTACGACTTCTTAGCCAGCTCGTGGTGCTCGTTCGCTTGTGCGTCTTCCATGTTTGCACGAATAGAGGACAAATAAAGATGACTTTAGGCTTTTAATAAACTATAAAATAAAATGTACGACAAATTCATCATTATCTTCAAAAACTTAATTTTAAACACCACGGGATGAAAGATGAAATGCAAAGACTTAGAAAGTATCCACTTAACATAAAAATACTTCAAAACATTGCACACACTAGAAAACATTGGTCATTCTTCAAAGTAAGGCAGACACCATGTTCAATTACATAATAGGATTAAATGATACAGAAAGCTCCACCACAGCGGACGTTGCGCCCTTGCTGGTTCAGTCTTAAGCGATCTAAAAAATTTTGCTACTTGCAAGAGAGATTTTCTCTCATCATGATTAGGCAAGCACATCCAATTTCTGACTTTATATATAATTGCGTCCATGGTGGCTTTGTCGTGAGTACTGCCGCCCATCCACAACTCCTGCACTTTCCTCCAAAAGTCATGTAACACCTCTAATAAATATCCCAAGGCGAAAACATCGCTCGCAGGAGTGTATGCATCTTCCAAGAGAGGATCAAAAATCTCTGGAGCTATCCATGGTCGCCTATCCATGGTCGCTTGTTCCGCTCCGTGTCGGCATAAGCTTGAGCCTCTGCCACCTTTATTGGATTTTTACTGGCTTCGAATACAAAATTGAGCGATACTCACTTTTTGGGTGCTCTCAGCAGAAGGCCCCAGTCAATGATACCAATGCGTGCTTTTAAATCCTTTGTAAAATCTAGCACAACATTGAAGGGATGTAGGTCAGTGTGAATAATGCTAGCCATGTGTGCGGCTGCTAGGCCATCCACCAGGGCATGCATAATGTGAGGCATATTCAAAGCCACCTCCTTTATCTGAGCGAGCTGCACCTGGCTTAATTGTATGTCAGCAAGCGGGGGCTTTTTCCATCCCTGATCCAAGCGGTACATCGTTCTGGTAAACTCACAGTGTCTGAAAGAATCCTTCAAGAGCGTGTCACCTAGCGAGCCACCATTATATAATGGAAAAATAGTGATCCACGGCGATTCCTTGGTGAAGGCTATGCATCGCACGATGGACGGGTGTAGAACCTGCATGCCCTGCTCTGCCTGAAAGCTCTCAAATCTTGAGCTGCCTTCTCCCTTGTAAAGCTTTCCATAAAAAGTAACGTGCTCTGGAAGAAATGAGATGCCCTGGACCTTATACTCCTTCACTGTGCCAAAAGCTCCTGACCCTATTGTTTTCCCCTCAATCAAGGCCTCGTGCGGAACACCGATAAGGTGTGTACGTCGCTCGTTGAAAATGGTACGCATGATTGCGCCCGTCCCTGTCACATCCGGTTGTCCGGATGGTGCAGTGGCTATATCTTGGGCGATGCACACTCTTTTGGGAAGTGTGTCTGCAGAAAGAACTTTCATATGTTTGCTCTTCACCTTCTGCTCGTTCCATGTTGCGTCCCACAATTGTAGACGGCGTGAGTCGGCAGAAGGTGGTGCGGCATCTCTGAGATCCTCGTATGCCGAACGCATACTCCCCAAGATAGTGTGCATCCTGTGCTGGTAGTCAAAGTCGACTAACTTCCGTCTTTCACACAATTCAGCGTTGCCTTCGCATCTGAGACGACGCTGTGCATTTTCCCAGATCTGCACGACGAGGTCTCTCATCAAGATATCTGACTCATTAGTCTTTCTGACAGCTTCTTCTGAACATTGTGACACTATGATAACTGCCTCGGTGCGAATGGCTCGCAGGATGATCTTTCGCTCTTCGGTGGAGAGCATGGTGGCCATCGTCGCAAATCTAGCAAATATCTTTAGATACAAAACAAAAACAGAATATCAAACAATAGTATTGAAAACAACATCAAGCATTGATACATCAACATGTTATCCATTTATGCTTTACACTAAAATAGGTAAAACAACCGTAACAAGTGTGTCACATTAATTATCATTGATCAAACAAAAGAAGCATCCATTGATGCACATTCATTGAACTGCTACCACCAATCAAGTAGATCAAGAGAAATATATATGAGAGAGAGAGAGAGAGAGTATCAAGACACAGATAGAGAGGAAAGGCACTGAACAGTCAAGCTAAATATTCATTGTCATATATATATATCCTTCTAGCCATAATCACGTGAATCGAGGGAGAGAGAGAGAGAGAGAGAGAGAGAGAGAGAGGGAGAGAGAGATTAAAATTGTTTTATATTCACTGTCTAGCCAAAATCACCTAAGTCAAGACAGTGGAAGGAGGAGAGAAATAGATGGAAAGAGAGATTATATTAGATGGCATTTTGAATAATTTTAGCAATGTTTAAAGATAGTTTCCTAAATGGTTTCATAAATTCTTAAAGACAGTGCAAAACAATGTTTATAATCCCTTTATGGAATTTTAAATAATTTCAAAAATTTTTAAAGATGACATTTTAAATGGTTTTATAAATTCTTAAAGATAATGCAAAACAATGTATATGATTGTTTTATATTCATTGTGATCTATATATGGAAATCTAACCATAATCACCTAGTCAAGACAGAGATAAGAGAAGAAAAATAGAGAGAGAGAGAGTGAATAGTAGAAGACATTTTGAATGATTTCGTAAATTCTCCAAGATAGACTAAAATAGTGTGAAGAATTGTTTTGTTTACATTGTCATCTTTGCATGCCATAATCACCTAAGTAAAGATAGAGGTAGGAGAGAGAGAGAGAGAGAGAGAGAGAGAGAGAGAGAATGAGAGAGAGAGAGAATATCATCTATTTTTTAGTGTTATTTCGGTTATTACTTTGTTACTTTGATTTTACTATTTCATGAAATGAGACTTGTAGACAATATGATTTAAACTATGACCCATGTGATACTCAGGCCGCGTTACCGACCAAGTATCGCATGTATCACACGCAATAAAAACAACACAGGCCGCGTTACCGGCAAACCAAACAAATTTATGACATTTTTTGACCGCGTTACTGACCAAATGCCGCAATATGCAATCAAAGTATATGCACTAGCGAACGACACCCGCGTTACCAACAAGGTGCTGCCCGAATCTATGGGAGTAGGAATTGGATATACGGACATAAATTAGCCGCGTTACCGACCATATGCCCGCATTTGATAAAGGGAAGGGAAGGTGACATCGTCATAATGATACTATGCTTGTCGCGTTACCGACTAGTACCATTGCAACGTGCCATACTTACCATAGGACACAACTCGGCTACGTTACCGACCATGTGTCCCATGATAAGCACCATTCTGAAGAATGGCCTTACACACACACGCATCTCTCGTGTGGCGGACCACCCACATCTAGCCGCGCACTCTGCGACTGTGGGCAGCTGCCCGCACGAGTACTCACACACCCACACTACCCACATGCAGATAAGACATTACCTGTGTGTAAACAGCTGTCAAGTAATAAATCCCCAAGGGGCCCCGCGGGCTTAATATATATAGATATATGTTGCCCGGCGGGAATTTTGACGGCCCCGGCGGGTCCCGCCGGGTTTTAATTATACCCGACAGGCCCGTCGGGTATTTTTGAATCCCGGCGGGATTTTGGCCGGTTACCAGGTAACCAGCAACCTGCTATTTTGTGAACGTGTAATCATGTAAACATGTTATTAACATCTTCACATGTGTTATTAACAAGAAAAAACTTGTGATCACGTGAATATTAAATCCCTGGGTGCAAGCAAAGATCCTCCTCCACTTTCTTTAAGTGCCTTTTTCTTGTGGATTTGTGCAGCTAAGTGGACCATATTATATAATATAAAATTGGCCTAAGACCTTAGAACCATATTTCCCTATGTCACTAATGAATATTTTGGTGTATTATTAGTCACTAGTGGATATTTTGGTGTATTATTTCAACACATAAGCCCCCCTGTCTTTTTCTCTTGGCATCCCTCTTCCACTTCTCTCGTCTACATCCCTCTCTTCCACCACCCGGATTCTGTAGCCTCTGCATGCACGTGCCTTTTCCATATATTCTAGGCTTCTGTGCCCGACCCACCCTTCTCCCATTGCGTAAGGAGTCCATCCCTCTCTCTCTCTCTTTTCTTTTTCGTTCACCCAGCTTTAGCCTCTTCATGCGCATGTCACTAGGAGAACCCTCACGTGCTTTGTGATCGCGGACATGCGTGTAGACTAGAGGAGGCACGCCCCCATAAAGGGACAAGAGGGCCCATTGTAGTTTCCCTCTTCATTCTACTAAGAGAGGATGGCCTACTGAAATTTCCCTCTTCATTCTCCTAGGATCTCAAAAAACATGGCTTTCAAGCCGCTTTCATGTAGACCGGCTCACTTCTCAAGCACGTGGAACTTGGAAGAGCGTCTCATTTGCCTCAAAGTGATCAATCTTTGCTTTGAGCCATATCTCCCCGACTTGATCCATGTGACCCCAGACTAGCTTTTTATCCACGATAGGAGCATCTTGGATAACATCGTCACTTTTTGATAGCCACCTACATTTGTCTCAATGACATATGTAGGGGTGAGAGCAAGCCACATGTAAGGGGAAATTTTTAAAGTGATCTCACCCTTACATGTGAATAAGACAAAGTGAGCCCGTTGAAATGTATCCTATATGCTTTCCAGCAAGTGATAGCCACTAGCAAGTGATAGCCACCAGCAAGGTTAAAGGCGGGGATCTCATTGTGCTTCTTATCAACTTTGAGAGAAGGCCTACAATAGAGTGGATCGGGCCTTCTTGGATGGGACCTTGCTTTGCCTTGGCTTTATCTGCCTCTTAGATACAAGGAGTTTTTTTCTCTCTATTGGTGATCACAGAGCTAGGTTCTTCTTCAGGGGGCCATGAGGAGATCATTTTGCCATATCATGCTTTGTTCACAAGGGATACACATTGGTGCCTTTCCTTTTCCTTTTTGTACCATAGGTGATGAGAACATTTTCCTTTTCCTTTCAAATGTAATGGCATTAGCTGGGCAAATCATGATGTAATTAGCTGTTTGATTAATGGCATTAGATACATGTAATTAGCTCAAATGTAATGTTTAATTAACAAAGACAAACTGCAAAGAGCTTACGAATGTGGCATCATCGCGATAAGATGGCAGTGAGAGCGAGCAGCAAAAGCAAGAGACAGGAAGCAAGGGCCTGCTGGCCATGAGGCGGCGCCATAGGAGAATGAATCAAGGTAAGGAATTGTGTGTGCTTGGTTATTATCAGCCGTCATCGTTAATCCGATAGCATCTTCACAAGAGTGTCAGACTTACGTTTTTACGTTGGGTAGCCTAACATCTTTTAGAAAAGAAAGCATGGATAGAAGGTCAATTGGCAACTTAATAAAAAGGGAAAAAAACATATTTTTGAAAAAATTATTGTTTTATTATTTTCTCATCATGGTGCACCTCTATTTTCAGAAGGCTCTTGTGCCACCTTGGCCACCTACAAATTATGTATGATGCGCATGCTGCCATCACCACCTCGCCTTGTAGCCGCGGCGGGTGCCCGTTATCAACTCCAAAATTGTCCGGTTCTATCACACACGGGTGGTGGGGTGCCAAGTTGGAGATGTCGTTAAGGCTCCACATTAACAGTGCTATCCGAGGGTTTGTGATCTGATGTAGCACCTTGCAAGCTCTTCATTCTCCTAGGATCACAAAAAACATGGATTTCGAGCTAATTTCATGCAGACCTGCTCACTTCTCAAGCACATGGAACTTGGAAGACGGCCTCATTTGCCTCAAAGTGATCAATCTTTGCTTGGAGCCGTATCTCCCCGACCTGATCCCACACTGGCTTTTTATCCAAGATCAGAGCATCTTGGATAACATCTTCACTTTCTAGCCAAATAGGATACATTTCAGCCGCCTACATTTGTCTTATTGACATATGTAGTGGTGAGACCAAGCCACCTGTATGGGGCATTTTTTAAAGTGATCTCACCCTTACATGTGTGAATAAGACAAAGTGAGCCCACTAAAATGTATCCTAATGCTTTCCGACAGGCGATAGCCACCGCCAAGGTTAGAGGTAGGGATCTCGTCGTGCTTCTCATCGACTTTGAGAGAAGGCCTACGATAGAGTGGATCGGGCCTTCTTGGAGGGGACCTTGCTTTGCCTTGGGTTTATCTGCGACAACGAGAAGTTTTTTTATGTCTATTAGTGCTCACAGCTAGGTTCTTCTTTGGGCGGGCATGAGGAGATCAGTTTGCCATATCATGCTATGTTCGCAAGGGATACACATTGGTGCCTTTCCTCTTCCTTTTTGTGCCATAGGTGATGAGCTCTTACCTTTGGGTCGAGGGCATTGGTTTGTAGTGGCTCCATCTCTATTTCTCCACTCTAGAGGAGAATTTGGATTGAGAGTTTACACATGACACGCCACCTTATTTGGTAGGCTGGGAGGGTAACCTCAAAAAGCAGTTTACAAACGATGATTGAGGATTTTTGTGGATCAACTCACACAAGTCGTTTGGATTTTGGGTTGAAAGTTTACCAAGCCCGACTTGATGACCAATTTGACAGTATTCAACCGGGCACATCGGGATGACTCGGTGTGTGTGCTACCTTGGATCTTAGGTGGGCATTGACATTTCAGTAGGCTGCCTTGGATGTCAAGTGAGCCTTGACATTTCAGTAGAGCAGCAAATAGTACCTTCTTCTCCTAAGAATTCCAAGGAAGCTCCTTTACTAGAGCACAACCTCAGCTTTCTCTACCACACAGAGTGGTCGTGGCCAACCAGATCCTAAATGCTACCATGTGGTACATCACTTCTTATTGGGCCTTCCATCATTCCTGTAGTCGAAGGCCATCTATCTGATTTTTTAAATAAATTTTTATATATAGATATGCAGATTTATGTGAACTTGAAGGCTAGCTAAGGTCAAAGTAAAATTTGGCCTTCTAATTGAAGGTTAGGCCGGCCTTCAAATTTCAGGCCGAGGTACATGTACAAAGGCAGATCCATAACCTTCGTTGTTCAGGAGGAGATGGTCGATATGTGGGGGCGAACATACGTTGAAATTTTCCTCTATAACCCCATAAATTATTTGATTAATGGGAGCAACATCACACTAGACAAGCTCAAACAAGAGAGTGTTCCGACTTTGATTAATGGGAAGGACATCACACTAGGCAAAGCTCAAGCAAGAGAGTGTTCCCATGTTGAACTAAGCCCAACAAATAGCACAAATTTTCTGTAATCAATGTACTTGCATGTAGTCTCAAATCATACACACCAAGCTATTTCAACCAAGATCAGATTTTATTTTTATTTTCACTTTAAGCACAATTTCTCCACGCTGGCGCCTTTGGTGGCGCAATTGCAAAAGCATGCAAGCGGGTAGTAGCAATCGGGGTAGTCGCTACTGCAGAGCTCGTAGCAGGTGCAGTTGCTGTCGTCATCAGGATGCCCATCCGCTGCAGTAAAGGAGGGGATCAGTAACGGCATTAGATACACGCAGGGCAAATCATGGCGTAATTAGGCTCAAATGTAACGGCATTAGATACACGCAGGGCAAAGCATGACGTAATTAGCTCAAATGTAATGTTTAATTAGCAAAGACAAACTGCAAAGAGCTTACGAACATGGCATCATCGCGCAGTGAGCGAGCAGCAAAAGCAAGAGACAGGAAGCAAGGGGCTGAGGCGGCGCCATAGGAGAATGAGGCAAGGTAAGGTATTGTGTGTGCTTGTTTATTATCGGCCGTTAAATATCCCTGAGAGCATCCTTACAAGAGCCAACATATACACAGCGCCATCGATAGTGTCAGACTTACGTTTTTAGTTGTGTATTCACGCCATTGTTTTTAGTGTATTGGTTTTTAGTGTACTCCATCTTGGCAGCATTGTGGACTCTACACTAGCATTATTTTGGGTAGGGCATGCACTACCTTCCTTTAAAAAAGAAAGCATAAAATTTTTATATTAAAATACTTAAAAGCATTTATATACAAGAGAGTTATTTGCACGACTTCCTTTTCCCATCGGTCTTATCCCACCTTCTTCTGGGAGCACTCTTCTTTTGTTTGGGCAAATAATATGGGTGCCAAATTTCTTTGCCCATTATCTAATTAATGGCAAAGAGTAGAACCTGAGGTCGATTTTTATTTTTTTGTAAGGTTTAGGTGAAAGCTTGAGGCGGTGCAATTTTTTAAAGTTGGAAACGTCTGGAAGCAAATTTGTCTCTGCAGACTTCAGATGCAACTATAAAAGTCACTTGCGTCATCACATTCTTGACTGGGCGAGAGAGAGAGAGAGAGAGAGAGAGAGAGAGAGAGAGAGAGAGAGAGAGAGAGAGAGAGAGATGTTTGGGCAATAGCCCCATGCACGTGAGAGAGAGAGAGAGAGAAAGAGAGAGAGAGAGAGAGAGAGAGCGATCAATGTTCGGGAGACGAATGATGCAGAGAGAGAGAGAGAGAAGGGATGAATGATGGCACCTCACGACAGACAGAGAAAGAGATACTGAGAGAGACAACAACGGGTGAAAATGACACTGGAGAGATAAAATGATTTATTTTTTGGAGTGAATAGAATTTTTAAGTATAGAGCTTAAACCTTAATGTATTCATTAATCAGTATTAATTAATGAATATGGGGAGTAGCTCATAAGCACATGCATGATTATGGGGAGTAGCCTGAATATGCAGATTGTTGAATAGGGCATGCACTATCTTATGGTGGATAGCTATGAGAAATGGCCAACCTATTGCGAGCATGACCTACAAACTCCTCATATATAATCACAACTTGTGGAGGATTTATAATATACTTTCACAAAATATAACTATATGTTCTTCCCTATCTATTGATTCACTTGGATTTTTTTTTTGCATTAATTAGTTAATGTCATATATCGCCAGCATTAATTAATCAACATTTACACTAAGGTTAGATGTTTTACTCCTAAGGTTTCAACCTCAATGTCCATAAACCTTAAAACTTCAAACCTTGACAATGTGTGCTTGTTTATTATCGGCCGTCGCCGTTAATCCTTGAGAGCATCCTTTTACAAGAGCCAGCATATACATGGCCATTGATAGTGTCAGACTTACATTTTTAGTTGTGTATTCACGCCATTGTTTTTAGTGTATTGGTTTTTAGTGTACTCCATCTTGGCAACATTGTCACTACAAGACAATGCTACCATACACGCGTTCCATACACGCGATAAATTACGCGCGCGTGTATGGTCGCGCATGTATTTGAATATGTATTTGAATAGTATCGGGCGCGTGTATATTGGCACTTAAATTCGCGTGTATATTGGCATCTATCAGCGCGTGTATACTGGCATCTAAATTTGCGTGTATACTGGTTTCAAAAACGCGTGTATAAGCGCGTGTATATACACGCAATTATACACGCATTAATACACGCATCAACACACGCTTTATTAAGAAAAACTAAATTCCTTTACAAAATTAAAAACTATTTTCTTTAAACCATCTCATAGTACATTACAGTATATATCATTACACAATCCCACTACATGCATTTACAACAATGAAATATATTCAAAAATAAATCATGAGATAATTAAAAGACAACATATACAATAGAAATGTCATCAATTTAGAACGATACAGTGATGGATTGGTTAGGGTTCGATCTCATCTTCAATAAGATCCATCCTTGCCAAACGATCAACATCAATATCCATTTGATCAATTTGTAAGGCTACGATTAAATTTATTCCACTATCGATATTCTGTCCATTGATAATGGTATCGATGCCCTGATCATCCTCATCAACATCACCATCATCCTCAATGGTAGGGTCATTCTCATGATCATCAGAAATGGCACGCTCATCCTCATTATCATGATCATCTCTTATTTCTTGATCATCGATCACAACATCTTCATTGGCATGTTCGACATCATCTTCATTGCGGCTTGTTACATCTTCCATATGCTCCATATCAGCGAATGTATTATACATCACTTTGGAATGTGGTGCAATAGGGATGACGTACCACCATTTAATGTCATGCACCATTGGCAAATAGATAACCTACTCAAATACACATACTGCAGTAATTAATTAGCATATCAAAAGTCAAGGGGTACGCGAGCTTAGATATATATGTACATGAAACACATTAGTAAAAAAATGCATACCTGCTCACATTGTTGTGGCAATACGAGCCTATCTTTCAGCCACTTGCATGACGATTTATCGTTGCATTAGGCCCTTTTTCCACCACTTTCATTTGCCATTTGACATCCAAAACATACACAAAGAAGCGACGAAAGTCAAGCCTAAATATGTCTTGGATTGTGCCACAATAATCGTCCATTTTTCCATTAGCTCCCTCAAAGCTACTAATGACACCGCAATCTTGTGTATTCCTCTTTTCATCAATTCTTTGTGTTCAAAAATGCTTGCCTTCACACCATATAGCATTGAACATAGTGCACTGGACCAAAATAGAAGCAATATTTGTGTAAGCAATGTGAATAAATATTAAAAGCAAATCACTTACAACTAATGCAAAACATTAGTTCTATGTACCTTTAACATGCATCCTCGTGCATACTCCCATTCTTCCGCCGTGATATGCAGCCCCTCGTCGCTCTCTGCTCTCTCCATTTCCTCATGCAACCAATCAACATGGATATCATTCGGAAGTGTTGCTAGATGCTTAGGGTATGTCTTACGAGAGCCATGTTGCCTCCGAAGAAAGAGAGCTCTTTCTGCTTGCCTTTTTGTCTTTGCATCCTCATATCTTGTAACCCATCTGCTCATCACATCACTATTAAGGATGCAAGTGAAATTGAGATCATCAATCAATGTTCTGTCAATTACTTTACTCTGTCCTTTTCCTTGAGGCACAATAGAGGTCATCCTCAAGTCCTCTTCATTGCTCCATAGTCGTGGCAAAGAGCTGTCCACCTCACCAAGAAATTCTGAAATATATACAAGAGATTCTTGTATCAACCAACTCTCGGCCATGCTTCCTTCGGGCCTTGCACTTTGCCTTACAAAGTCTTTTAAGGTCTTCACATGATGCGCTCTAGGAAGAACATCCAACGTGCATGCACAGTGCCACATAAAGCAATTTTGTCCATTAAATGCACAATGAGATGTAGTTGACTTGTGAGAATGGTTCGCGGAAAAGTCTCCTCTACCAAACAAACCACCTCCATTGCCATAACACGCGCATCATCCAACGTGGCTGGATCAATTACTTTGGAACTAACATATCTGAAAAATAAATGAATAGTACATTATACCTCATGCACGTTCATTTTGCAAGGTATAATGAAGGGTGATCTGACATGGGTTTTACATACCTCACAAGCTCGCCCATCTTATAAATACATTTTTTCAAACTCTTATTTGCACAATGGTCGATGCTAGTACGTAGTATGAACTGCGCATATAAGAGCACATGTATGTATGGTTTATGGCATTACAAAATTTAATTTCAACGTACAAGACTTGGAAAACACTTACTTGGAGCATCTTGTGCCAATCGTGGGACTTCAACCCATATAGTTGCTCAACGCCTCTTTTCTTAGTGGTTGTAAAGGCTCCCTTCAATGATCTCATGCATCCAGTGGGAGTACGCAAAGTGGTGATGGCCTGCTTTACCTGCTTCTCCTCTTTCTTTGATATAATCCATGGTGCAGGCGAAAGACGAACATGCCCACCCTCCTCTCGTCGCCAAGCTTGATACATACGTCCTACGACCCGCAAGTCCTCCCGTACGCTAACATTGTCTCGTTTACCAATAACATGTTCCCAAATACTAGATCCCACATTCTTGAAGATGTGCATGGGATCAAGAAGATGGTTGATCTTAAGATGGGTTCAATATGGTAGCTGAAAAAAAATGGAGTACCTACACAAGGGATTGCTCTATGTGACCTTTAATCCAATTAGAGACTACACAAAACAAGATTGAAAAAGCACCTCTCCATAATTCCTCCAACTCATCAATCAACGGTTCGAGATAAACATCCATATGCTTGACTTTATGTTTCCCTGGAATTAGAAGGGATAACATAAGATGTCCCTTCTTGATCGCCATTGATGGTGGAAGGTTGTAATTCACCAACACAACTGGCCACACGTTGTATGCGGTGCTTTTGAAACCAAATGGATTCACTCCATCCATACCTAGGCCAAGTCTCAAGTTTCTGGGCTCTGTTTTAAAGCTGGGCCACTCATCTTCAATATGCTTCCAAGCAGGAGTGTCTGCGGGAATTCTCCACATGCCATCATCCGATCGATGTGAGGAATGCCATGACATGAGCTCTGCTATGGATTTGCACTATGGATTTGCACTTGAACATGTGTTTGATGTGAGGAATTATAGGAAAGTGTCGCAAGACTTTACGAGGTACATCAAAACTCTTCACATGTCTTCTATACCTTGCTTCACCACAAGTGGGACAATGTCGAGCCTCCTTATGCATCCCATGAAAGAGAATGCAATCATTGACGCATTTTATGTATGCGATCATAATCCAATCCTCCAAGAGATGTCACATAGCGCCTCGCTATGTCTCTTGAGGTGGGTAGTCTATTTCCCTTTGGAAGCATGTTTGATAATAGCCTGCATCCAATATCATCAATTAGTCCTAAACCCTAAACCCTAAAACACTAATTCAAATTTGCAACTTAGAATGCTTACTTCAATAATGCGTCAAGACTTGCATTGCTCCATCCATAAATTGTTTGTATATTGAGTAGTTCAAGTGAAGCACGTAAAATAGAGAATGTGCACCCTTCAAGAACCTGTGTCGATTAAGCCTTGTAAAGATGCTCTTGTTCCATATCATCGTCATCCATACCTTTGGGATCATCCTTAAAAAGATACCGCACCATACCATCAAACACTTCCTTTTCCACAACTTCGTGGGGTGCAAGGCTATTGTCATCCCTTTCCCACTCATCTTTGACAATAGATCCCGAAGCTCCAGCATCATCTCGTCGACGCTTTGCGTGCTTTCACCACGTGTAGGGCACCATGTTGGGGTGTGGTACTGCATCCTGCTTCAATTAGAGTATATATATTACAACTCCGTTAATTTAATTTGGATACCATGAGTCATTTGAATACTATCATCTACTCACCTCTAAACCTGTTTGATTCCATTCTCCATACATGGTGATGTGATTCAAGGTAATTCGATGTGCTCGTACAATGCATCCTTGACATCGATTACACATACACTTGATCCTTTGTCCCAACCACACATCGCGATTACGATGACGCATTGTCTCATCCTCACCAGAACTGCTTGAGGAGCTTGATGACATCCTAACACAAACCAGAAAACACAAAATCATAATCAATTTTTAATGAAAGTATAAAAATTGAGTGTATTAACGCGGCTAGTTCCGAAAAATCGCCTGTATTGATGCAGCTAGATCCTAAAAATTGCGTGTATTAACGCGGCTACATTTAAAAATCGCGTGTAGTATCAACGCGGCTACATCCTGAAAATCGCGTGTAAGAACGCGGCTACATCCTAAAAATCGCGTGTATAAACGAGGGTGATTTATTATAAATGCAAAAATACACACGTTTTTACATGCGACGACCTGTTCAACCTAAAAATAACCCGCCTTCCCCAAATAAACATTTTCAAAAAATAGATCTGCTCTCCTTCGTCGTCGCCTCTTCCAACAGAGCACTCAACCTAAGTGCAAGGAGCAGATAAGGAGCACACACGGGTGAAGGAAACCGACCAAAAAGAAGACTCACTTTTTCAGAGGTGAGTCAGTTTGTTCTTGTTGAGAGATATAATCGTGGTGTTGTGTGTATGAGGGAAAGCACCCTAGAGGTGCAAGATATTGTGTGTATGTGTGTATGTGGGAAAGCACCCTAGAGGTGCAAGATATTGTGGTGAGATAGGAATACCACATGTAATATTGAATGGTGTGTGAGTGTTGACCAAAAGAGTGGAAAAGGAGTTGCCACATGGATGATGATGTGTAAAGTGGGATAAGGCTTGAGAGCCTATATCATTGTATGGTTCATTGTGATATAAAATACAAGGGAATAGTGTTGAGTGTGCAATCTCTCTCTCTCTCTCTAGTCATGGAGTTTTTAGTGTGGTTTAATCCACCTTAATCTTATGCTTAATCTTATGTCCTTCACCATGACCAATCCCATTTCTAGAATCTTAACATGGTATCAGAGCCAAATGGGCTCTTGGTCATGGTGTTTATTATGTATATTAGCTTGGTTGTGAGTTTCTTTGATTAAGCATTAATTTCAGTTATTATAATAAAAAAAAATTATGCACACTCATATTATCATTTGGATTTGCATTTGTGATGAGGATTTGAGAGGAGATTTGCATTTGTGAGGATTTGAGAGAGATTTGTGGTGCTACCATTCTCAAGTTAGAGAGGAGATTTGCAACAAGGAGGTTGCATAGAAGCTGCCCAAGAGAGTTGCAAATGGAGTTTTGCAACATGGAGAGCTTGCTCATCATCAAGGAAGCTGAAAATGGAGATTTCAGCATTATGAAGGCTATGGAGTCTTCATCATCATCAAGGAGAAGCTGCCAACAAAGTTTTGTGAAGGTAAAAATGTGATTTTACCTCAAGTTTTTGTATTTGAGCATGGAAGAATGTTCATATTTGAGAAGGGTTGCTATGTGTGGGATTTGTGGATCCCATGGTTCTTTGCATTTGGGCAAAGAGTGAAAGAGGTGCAATGCTTGTCTAAGAAGGGACAAGAAGTTATGGGCTTGGAAGAAGTCCATGGTTGAGCACATTGGAATGGGGTGGTGCTCATTGGTTTGCTCAAGGAGGGAAGCAAACTGTTGTGGAAGCCATTGAAGGCTTGCTTTGTTGTCATGCACCTAGTGGTTTCTCAAATGGGAGAAACTTGCAGAAAAGCACCCTTGAAGATTTGCATGTAGAAGCAAAACATGCATATTGGAGCTTAATCAAAAGCTCGTAGTGGCCACGTTGATGGTCATTGTTAAGGAGGTAACACCAGGCACTAGGCGATGCATTTGGTTGCCAGCAGAGCAGCCAAGACAAAAACGACAAGAAAAGAAAGCAACGGCAGCACAACAACCTTATTGTAGCATATAAAAGAGGAGCTGCTACATCCATATCCTCAAGAGTTAACACAGAAACAACGTGGCATGAAGCTCCAACAATGAAAGCCTCAGCAAAGGCCAAGCACAGGCGCAGTGAGGTGAGTGAACAACTATAGCCGCCGAATAGAGACCAGCCCGTGAGAGAGGCGCTGACAGCAAAGCAACTGAAGCACTGAAAGCAAAGCGACTGAAGCGAATGACTGAGACAAGGCGGTGAGGGCTGCTGTGGCGACCTCAGGTGACAGTAGAGCAGCTGTAGCCGAGGAGAGCATGCAGACCCGTACACAGAGGGGGTGAAACCCGCCATAGCTATTGCAGAGGTAGCCCAGCGCAGCTACAACTCGTGCAAGTGTCTCGTGCAAGTGAGAGGCGAACACGTTCAGGAAGCAGAGGCGATGCAAGTAGAAAACTGTGGCGATGGAGAAGACTTTGAAGCTACAGCGAGATTAGCAGAACAGTGAGATGAAGACGGTGGAAGCGGCAGAGAAAGCGGGTAGCATTACGATTCACAGCCTTGTCTCGTAGTAAACGCAACCTGCAGCAACGCAACCTACAGCATGTGCAGGTTTAAAGAGGGCGCAGTCATCAAAATTATTTTATTATTATCCACAACCTTTCAAAAAAAAAACGATTTAAATATCTCTCATTTAAATCGATAAAGGATGGTTTCACACACACAATCCCAAACAAGAATATGTTCACATACATTGTTTTCATAATCTTTATCAAAGAGATTTTCACACACACAAGGTTGTAAGTGTCCTAAATAATTGGGCAACAGATTGGTCTACCAATGTGAAGTCGTGGATAACTTTCATATGCGGGTCCCCTGCCCGGTTGCGACCAAAATGGAGATAAAAATTGTATTTGTTTCACCCATGTATATAAGGGCAACCGTGCCTAAGTCTGCGTGCTCAAAATGAGAAATTTTTTGTATTCACCCATTGGTATGAGGGTTGCCCTGCCCGAGCTCACCTAGAAGCTCGAAATGGTTGTTGTGTGATGTATGCAAGAGCGATGCACGTGTGAGGTGCATGCGCATGGGTTGGTTCCCGCCTGAACTTCCATATTCAAATCGGACTCAGTGGTTCCGTTGTGAGCGAGTCGGCTCAAAATGGACTAGTGTCTAAGATGGTAGATGTAGGCATATGCTCACTTATAGTAGTGCTATGTGTGAACAGGGCTTAACCAAGGGCACTTTTTCCCATGTGGTTTTTCCCCTTGGACATCAAGTGTGAAAGGACACTCTAACATATAATATTTTGTACTTCTATATTATATGGATGTGGCACACATGCAAGGGTTGACTTGCATTTTGTGGATACCACACTTTTGGCTCTCTCTCTCTCTCTCTCATTTCTGTGTGTGAGCTTCTCTACCCTGCACCTAACCCTAATGTGCAGGTTTGTGTGTGTGAGTGTGTGAGTCCAACACCCAACATTTGGTATCAGAGCAGGGAGCTGGGAGCTGGCCTTGGAAAACTGCTGCTGGAAAAATTTCTGTGAAATTCCGTCCGCAGGCTGCAAAATTCCGTCGCCTGCGTTTTTCCGTCCGTCGGATTCCGTCGCCGCTGTGTTTCCGTCCGTCGGAGCTTAGCTGTCCGGCCACCAGTTTCGGGCGGCACTAGTGGGGAGCCCACCACCTCCGCCCAGCCTCGCGGGCGGCACCGCCCTGAAGCCGGCGACCCACACCAGCGCCGCCCAGCTTCGTCAGCGCTACAGCCGCCGTAGTCCCGTCAGTCGACGGTCAGCACAGGCCCGTCACCCCTCCGTTCCGTCGACGTCCCGTCTCCGTCAAAGTCGTCGCCCTGCGCTCCGTCGAAGCAGCCGCCGGCAGACGACTCCGTCGCTCCTGCCCGTCTCCGTTCAGGCCGACTGTGCTCCGTCTTGAACCGCCGCCCACGTCGTCGCCTCTTCGCTCCACGCACCAGTGCTCGCCTTGCTCTGACCGCCCGCCTTCGCCTGCCCGTATGTTGTTCGCATGCTGATCGCCCGACGCCTAAGCGCCTAAGCACTGTTGGCACCAGCCTTAACGGCTGGGCCCCGTCACCATCAACGCCGTGCTGCTTCCACCGTTCTGCCCGCACGACACCTGCACAACACCTGCAAACCAGCTCGACTACCCAACATTTGCATTCGACTGCTTGCAAGCGACTCCAGCTCTCCAGCACCCGACTCCAGCGCTCAGCAGTCCTCCGCTTCTGGCTCGCCCGACACCAACGCCCATCAGCTCCGTAAGCTTCAGCCCAGCTCCCCGTTGGCTGCCCAAAGCCATCCGCCGTCCAGCTGCCTCCGTGTGCTCCCAGCCTACACTCTGCAAGCCTGAAGGTATTTCTCTGTCAAAATTTTTTATCAAACCCAAATACAAAATCTGCAGCCATTGCAGTGCAGGTCATATGCCGATTTTGCAGACAATGAAATTGCAGAAGAAATTTGGGGGTTTTCAAAATTGAGGTCAAAATCAGCAAATTGAACCTCTCTTATTTGCAGAAATTTGGGGGTTTTCAAAATTGAGGTCAAAATTGGCAAATTGAACCTCTCTTATTTGCAGAAATTTGGGGCTTTTGTGGAAATTGGCAAATTAGATGCACATTGAAGCGATTGAAGTGCATACAAATTGGGGATTTTCTGATTGGAGCATGTAATTGCGCATTACAGCTGCGATTTGTTGCGTATGTATACACATTGAGTGTAACTGGACAATTTGGTGCAGGTTTGCACTTGCTTTGGTTTGCAAGCATACATTTGCACATGACATTTGGTTGCCTGGCAGTGCACATTGGTGCTTGGTTTGCTTGCAGATATATTTTGTTGACATGGCACAAAATGCTACAGATGTATTTGGTGTGCTCACCCAGGAGGACAAGCTGGATGGATCTAATTACTCCCTCTGGAGTTTTATGATCCGTAATTTGCTGGTAGCCAAAGGGCTTTGGGGCATCGTGTGTGGTGATGACACACGCCCACATACCATTCAGCCAGCCACGCCTCAAAGGGGAGGTGCTCAAAGAGCTCCTGATGTAGATCCTGCTCCCACACAAGAGCAGAAGAGATGGGACTCTAGAGATGCACAGGCCATGTCATTGATAGCCCTTTCAGTGAAAAGGACTATTATTCCGCACATTCGTTCATGCAAGACATCGAAGCTTGCATGGGACACATTGGAAGCAATGTATCAGGTACGCAACGAGGCAAGAGTTTCCTACTTGAAGAGGCAATTGGATCTTCTTTCTATGGATGAGGGTGACTCTATGGCAGATCATCTCACCAAAGTGAAAGATTTGCAGGAACAATTGCTCAACATTGATGAGGTTATCCCAGACAGACAGATGGTCACCAACACTCTTCATTCTTTACCGCCTTCCTACTTGGGCTTTCACACCTCTCTCAACCTCTCGATGAGAGGAGGTGGTGATCCCGTCACTTTTGAAGAGCTCGTGGGTTTACTCTTGCAGGAAGAGCAAACAAGAGCAAACATATCGAGCAACCGTGGTGGAGAAAAGGCATTTACAGCCAAGGATAAGGGTAAAGCAAAGAGCTTTAAGCATGGGGGACAACAGTCTAGCAAGGCTGGTCATGGACAGCCCTCTTCTAGTGGTGAAAAGTCTGGCAAAGGGGATGCAAACAAGCCCAAAAAGAAGGGCAAATGTCACTACTGCCATAAGCCTGGACACTACATTAGTGAATGTAGGAAAAGGATTGCAAAAGAGAAAAAGAAAGAAGCAGGCAATGCAGTAGCAGACTCTTCGGATGACAAAGCAAAGCAATCAGCTAATGTAATCCAGGAAGAGTACACTTTTCTGGTCACATGCACTAGTCTTTACACTACTATCTCGGCATACAGTTTATGCATACAGATGATGGCATTGTTATGCAGCAAACTAAGTACATAAAAAGTTTGCTAAAAAGGTTTCACATGGATGAATGTAAGCCCATTTCTACTCCGGTAGAACCAGGTGTACGGCTTACTATGCATGATATTGGAGAGCCTTTTGAGGCTGGCCTTTATAGCCAGGCAGTGGGATGCCTCATTTACTTGTGTAACACGAGGCCAGACATATCTTTTGGGGTGTCTTTGTTGAGAAAATTCATGCACAGCCCAGGCACAAAGCATTGCAAGCAGTCAAACGCATTTTTCGTTATCTTAAGGGTACCCTGGATCTTGGTTTATTCTATCCCAGGGGGGGCAGCTTGCAGCTTTATGCATACAGTGATTCAGATTGGGCTGGTGATTACGATACCAGGCAATCCACCAGTGGGAATTGTTTTTTTCTTGGCAGCTCATGCATATCTTGGTTGAGTAAAAAGCAACCCACTGTTGCTACATCTACTTGTGAGGCTGAGTACAGGGCAGTCTTTACAGCTACAGTAGATTGTGTATGGTTGAGGAGACTATTGGCTGATCTTCGTGAGTGTCAGCAGACACCCACCACCATTCTCACTGATAGCCAGAGTGCTATGGCCGTGGCACGAAATCCAGTATTTCATGCACGTACCAAGCACATAGAGATTCATTATCACTATGTCAGAGAGAGGCTACATGCAGGGGAGATCAGTTTATCTTATTGCCCTACACAGGATAATGTTGCAGATCTATTCACAAAGGCTTTACCTCGAGAAAAGTTTGAAGCTTTCCGCAAAGCTTTGGGCTTACTCTCATACAGAGAGTGATCTGCTACCCTTGTACAGGTTCACACTTCCACTACAGGGGGGATTTGTAGGCATATGCTCACTTATAGTAGTGCTATGTGTGAACA
This sequence comes from Cibotium barometz, assembly GCF_041138505.1. Taxonomy (NCBI): domain Eukaryota; kingdom Viridiplantae; phylum Streptophyta; class Polypodiopsida; order Cyatheales; family Cibotiaceae; genus Cibotium; species Cibotium barometz. The sequence goes on from NC_141067.1 coordinate 31,603,180, forward strand.
GGGCTTAACCAAGGGCACTTTTTCCCATGTGGTTTTTCCCCTTGGACATCAAGTGTGAAAGGACACTCTAACATATAATATTTTGTACTTCTATATTATATGGATGTGGCACACATGCAAGGGTTGACTTGCATTTTGTGGATACCACACTTTTGGCTCTCTCTCTCTCTCTCTCATTTCTGTGTGTGAGCTTCTCTACCCTGCACCTAACCCTAATGTGCAGGTTTGTGTGTGTGAGTGTGTGAGTCCAACACCCAACAGTAGACACGCGTACACATGTTTGGATGATGGACACTCCAATGTATCATTGAGGGGGAGTGTTGAGAGGTAGCGATTGCGGTTGTGCAATGCTACATTGATATGGGTGATGGATGATGGGTGAATTGTGGAACACCTCGATTAAGAGGGGGTGTTGAGAGATATAATCGTGGTGTTGTGTGTATGAGAGAAAGCACCCTAGATGTGCAAGATATTGTGTGTATGTGTGTATGTGGGAAAGCACCCTAGAGGTGCAAGATATTGTGGTGAGATAGGAATACCACATGTAATATTGAATGGTGTGTGAGTGTTGACTAAAAGAGTGGAAAAGGAGTTGCCACATGGATGATGATGTGTAAAGTGGGATAAGGCTTGAGAGCCTATATCATTGTATGGTTCATTGTGATATAAAATACAAGGGAATATAATAGTGTTGAGTGTGCAATCTCTCTCTCTCTCTCTAGTCATGGAGTTTTTAGTGTGGTTTAATCCACCTTAATCTTATGCTTAATCTTATGTCCTTCACCATGACCAATCCCATTTCTAGAATCTTAACAGTTCTTTGCCCTGTCTCTTTCCTCAGATTTGTTTATGCTATTGTCTCTTTCCTTTATGGGTGTGTCTCCGTCCTTCTCCTTCTCTGGTTGCCATCTGGTGAACGATTGTGACAGGGGGAGACAGTGGGCCTTTTATAAGGATGATTTGTCGAAGGTCGGTCGCTTTCAAAAAAAAAATTTCGCAGGCCGCATGTAGGAACGCATGTATGAGACGCATGTATCCTGTCTACACAGACAGTTCACGCACATATACACGCGTTTCTGGACGGGTGTATACACGCATTTCTGGACGGGTGTATAGACGCAACTGTGTTTTCCCATTCTATGGTCTTAGAGCTGATAGGTGGCTTGGATGATGGTATTTGTGTGAGTCAAGAGACAGCCCATGATGTACATGAGGATGGTGATAGTATAAAAGATTTCACCTTAAAAAACTCGTGTACGATGATGGGCTAAATGTAGCTGCGGGTGGCTATCCTGCCGGAGAAACCTGCCACTGCGCACAAACGCGAGTGGAAGGAGACAAAGAAACGAGCAGAGGGTGGCGTGAAGAGCAGGCAGCATGTGGAGGCACGAGGGATCCAGATGGAGACCATTGGATCTTCGCATTTTGGATCTGGTGGCGTCGAGTCATGGGAGGTAGAGTTTGTAAGTATCTTACCACTTTATTTGATTGTTTACTTAATTCATTGATTCTATGATTGTTTTAATCTTACAAATTATGTTGATTATGATACAGTGACGGGTTACGGGGAGGAAGCCCACAGCCCACGATACTGGGTATGCTCGCCGGCATAGCAGACGTGACACGTGGGCCATATTCAGAGCCAAGGGACGTATTACGGACGCGCAGTTTGAGATGGCCATGAGACCATACGGTCGACAGGTACTTGAAAACTCTAAACGAATGATTTTGGTTTATTGAATTACATATATATATATACTTATATACTATATATTACTTGAACAGGCACAAGCTGCTGATGATCCACCCGCCGCCACTGCAGAGGGTGGACGTGAGCACTACTCATCGGACATTCCGACCGATGTGAGCTCATCTGAGCATGGAGGGAGCACCAAGTCATCATCTGGGTTTGAGTAGTACTGAGACTTATAGTATCACATTCCATATTGAGGATGTGGTTGTATATATATTTTTGTAACTGAAGCCATGAGCTACTTCGACATATGGAGTCCCTTGTATATATGTGTACACATAAAATTTTGATAGTAATATTGAATCGTGAATCGATAGTATTGCATTCATGTCTGTCTTGAATCGTGTATTAACAATGTATGCATTCATGTTGTTCTTGTCTTAATCTTCCTTGTGGATATCTTCCTCGTGGATGGTCCAATGGATGGTCCAATGCACAAAAAATAATAATCTAGAGAGTGTTATTGGGTGCTGGAATGCTGGAACAGCATTCAGGTACCAAATAGCACTCTCTGGATTTTTTTTTTTTGCTCTCTGTTCGCGTGTATAAACGCGTCAACTCTGCAAAAAGTCGTGTGTATAAACACGGATAATCTGTAAAACACGCGTGTATAGACGCGTCAAATCTGTGAAATACGCGTATATAGGCGCAGCTAAACTGACAAAATGCGTGTATAGATGCTTGTATCAGCGCGTCTGAACAGTCCTATACACGCGCTTTTACACGCATGTCTTTGGCCGCGATTATACACGCGCTGATACACAGGCCCGCTACTTTTTTTCACAAGTCATTTTTAGCGGCTAGGAGCGCGGGTATGAGCCCGATCCCTTGTAGTGTGTGGACTCTACATTAGCATTATTTTGGGTAGGGCATGCACTACCTTTAAAAAAGAAAACATAAAATAGTTATATTAAAATACTTAAAAGCATTTATATACAAGAAAGTTATTTGCACGACTTTCTTTTCCCATCGGTCTCATCCTACCTTTTTTTGGGAGAACTCTTCTTTTGTTTGAGAGGATGAAAGATGGTATCAAATATGGGTGTCAAATTTCTTTGGCCATTAATTAATTAATGGCAAAGAGTAGAACCTGAGGTCGATTCTTATTTTTTTTTGTAAGGTTTAGGTGAAGGCTTGAGGTGGTGCAATTTTTTAAAGTTGGAAACTTCTGGAAGCAAATTTATCTCTAGAGACTTCAAATGCAGCTATAAAAGTTGCTTGCGTCGTCGCATTCCCAGCTGGACAATAGCCCCGTGAGAGAGAGAGAGAGAGAGAGAGAGAGAGAGAGAGAGAGAGAGAGAGAGATGTCTGGGCAATAGCCCCATGTGTGCGTGAGAGAGAGAGATCGATGTTTGAGAGACGAATGATCCAGAGAGAGAGAAGGGATGAACGATGACACCTCAGGATCACTACAAGACACTGCTGCCATACACGCGTTCAATACACGCGATAAGTTACGGGCGCGTGTATGGTTGCGCATGTATATGAGTAGTATCGAGCGCGTGTATATTGGCATCTGAATTCGCGTGTATTGAAGTTTCAGAAACGTGTCTACCAGCGCGTGTATATTGGCATCTAAATTCGCGTGTATACTGGTTTCAGAAACGCGTGTATCAGCACGTGTATATACATGCAATCTTTACAAAATTAAAAACTATTTTCTTTAAACCATCTCATAGTACATTACAGTATATATCATTACACAATCCCACTACATGCATTTACAACAATGAAATATATTCAAAAATAAATCCTGAGATGATAATTAAAAGACAACATATACAATAGAAATGTCATCAATTTAGAATGATACAGTGATGGATTGGTTAGGGTTCGATCTCATCTTCAGTAAGATCCATCCTTGCCAAACAATCAACATCAATATCCATTTGATCAATTTGTAAGGCTACGATTAAATTTATTCCACTATCGATATTCTGTCCATTGATAATGGTATCGATGCCCTGATCATCCTCATCAACATCACCATCATCCTCAATGGTAGGGTCATTCTCATGATCATGAGAAAGGCACGCTCATCCTCATTATCATGATCATCTCTTATTTCTTGATCATCGATCACAACATCTTCATTGGCATGTTCGACATCATCTTCATTGCGGCTTGTTACATCCTCCATATGCTCCATATCAGTGAATGTATTATACATCACTTTGGAACGTGGTGCAATAGGGATGACGTACCACCATTTAATGTCATGCACCATTGGCATATAGATAACCTACTCAAATACACATACTGTAGTAATTAATTAGCATATCAAAAGTCAAGGGGTACGCGAGCTTAGATATATATGTACATGAAACACATTAGTAAAAAAATGCATACCTGCTCACATTGTTGTGACAATACGAGCCTATCTTTCTTTGTTTGCCAAAACCTTGTAGAGTCAATAGTTACATAGCCACTTGCATGGCGTTTTATCGTTGCAATAGGCCCTTTTTCCACCACGTTCATTTGCCATTTGACATCCAAAACATACACAAAGAAGCGACGAAAGTCAAGCCTAAATATGTCTTAGATTGTGCCACAATAATCATCCATTTTTCCATTAGCTCCCTCAAAGCTACTAATGACACCGCAATCTTGTGTATTCCTCTTTTCATCAATTCTTTGTGTTCGAAAATGCTTGCCTTCACACCATATAGCATTGAACATAGTGCACTAGACCAAAATAGAAGCAATATTTGTGTAAGCTGAATAAATATTAAAAGCAAATCACTTACAACTAATGCAAAACATTAGTTCTATGTACCTTTAACATGCATCCTCATGCATACTCCCATTCTTCCGCCGTGATATGCAGCCCCTCGCCGCTCTCTGCTCTCTCCATTTCCTCATGCAACCAATCAACATGGATATCATTCGGAAGTGTTGCTAGATGCTTAGGGTACGCCTTACGAGAGCCATGTTGCCTCCGAAAGAGAGCTCTTTCTGCTTGCCTTTTTGTCTTTGCATCCTCATATCTTGTAACCCATCTGCTCATCACATCACTATTAAGGATGCAAGTGAAATTGAGATCATCAATCAATATTTTGTCAATTACTTTACTCTATCCTTTTCCTTGAGACACAATAGAGGTCATCCTCAAGTCCATTTCTCCATAGTCGTTGGCAAAGAGTTGTCCACCTGACCAAGAAATTCTGAAATATATACAAGAGACTCTTGTATCAACCAACAACCCTCGGCCATGCTTCCTTCGAGCCTTGCAGTTTGCCTTACAAAGTCTTTTAAGGTCTTCACATGATGCGCTCTAGGAAGAACATCCAACGTGCATGCACAGTGCCACATAAAGCAATTTCGTCCACTAAATGCACAATGAGCTGTAGTTGACTTGTGAGAATGGTTCGCGGAAAAGTCTTCTCTACCAAACAAACCACCTCCACTGCTATAACATGCGCATCATCCAACGTGGCTGGATTAATTGCTTTGGAACTAACATATCTGAAAAATAAATGAATAGTACGTTATACCTCATGCACGTTCATTTTGCAAGGTATAATGAAGGGTGATCTGACATGGGTTTTACATACCTCACAAGCTCGCCCATCTTATAAATACATTTTTTCAAACTCTTATTTGCACAATGGTCGATGCTAGTAGGTAGTATGAACTGCGCACATAAGAGCACATGTATGTATGGTTTATGGCATTACAAAATTTAATTTCAACGTACAAGACTTGGAAAACACTTACTTGGAGCATCTTGTGCCAATCGTGGGACTTCAACCCATATAGTTGCTCAATGCCTCTTTTCTTAGTGGTTGTAAAGGCTCCCTTCAATGATCTCATGCATAGAATAATAAAGTCAATAGTTATAATTCATATAGCCAATAGTATTAGAGTAGGGAGGTAATTAGAATTCTTACCAGAACAATCGCTGTATCCTGGAAAGTCATGCATTGTCCACATCAACACTGCTTTTAAGTCGAAGTGTCAAGAGGAGGGAGGCCTACTAATGTCCACCACCGCAACACCTCTCATAGTTCCTCCAACTCATCAATCAACGGTTCGAGATAAACATCCATATGCTTGACTTTATGTTTCCCTAGAATTAGAAGGGATAACATAAGATGTCCCTTCTTGATCGCCATTGATGGTGGAAGGTTGTAATTCACCAACACAGCTGGCCACACGCTGTATGCGGTGCTTTTGAAACCAAATGGATTCACTCCATCCATACCTAGGCCAAGTCTCAAGTTTTTGGGCTCTGTTTTAAAGCTGGGCCACTCATCTTCAATATGCTTCCAAGCAGGAGTGTCTGTAGGAATTCTCCACATGCCATCATCCGATCGATGTGAGGAATGCCATGACATGAGCTCTGCTATGGATTTGCACTATGGATTTGCACTTGAACATGTGTTTAATGTGAGGAATTATAGGAAAGTGTCGCAAGACTTTACGAGGTACATCAAAACTCTTCACATCTGTTCTATACCTTGCTTCACCACAAGTGGGACAATGTCGAGCCTCCTTATGCGTCCCACGAAAGAGAATGCAATCATTGATGCATGCATGTATGCGATCATAATCCAATCCTCCAAGAAATGTCACGTAGCGCCTCCCTATGTCTCTTGAGGTGGGTAGTCTATTTCCCTTTGGAAGCATGTTTGATAATAGCCTGCATCCAATATCATCAATTAGTCCTAAACCCTAAACCCTAAACCCTAAACCACTACTTCAAATTTGAAGTTAGAATGCTTACTTCAATAATGCGTCAAGACTTGCATTGTTCCATCCATAAACTGTTTGTATATTGAGTAGTTTAAGTGAAGCACGTAAAATAGAGAATGTGCACCCTTCAAAAATCGGTGTCGATGAAGCCTTGTAAAGATGCTCTTGTTCCATATCATTGTCGTCCATACCTTTGGGATCATCCCTAAAAAGATACCGCACCATATCATCAAACACTTCCTCTTCCACAACTTCGTGGGGTGCAGGGCTATTGTCATCCCTTTCCCACTCATCTCTGACAATAGATCCCGAAGCTCTAGCATCATCTCGTCGATGCTTTGTGCGTGCTCTCGCCGCGCGTAGGGCACCATGTTAGGGTGTGGTACTGCATCCTGCTTCAATTAGAGTATATATATATTACAACTCCATTAATTTAATTTGGATATCCCATGAGTCATTTGAATACTATCAATTTACATCTACTCACCTCTAAACCTGTTTGATTCCATTCCCCATACATGGAGATGTGTCTCCGTCCTTCTCTGGTAGTACTTTTGTGAACGATTGTGACAGTGGGCTTTTTTTATAAGGACCATTTGTCGGTGGTCGGTCGCTTTCAAATTTTTTTTTGCACAGGCCGCGTGTAGGAACGCGTGTATGTCTGCGTGTACCCTGTTTGCACAGACGTTCATGTGCATATACACGCGTTTTTGGACGGGTGTATACATGCGACTGTGTCTCACCCATGCTTGCGATCCAGGTTCTTCAGAGAGATGATCCCATTTGCATATGGCTCGCCTTCACAAAATCATATGTGCTAGCTTGCATTTGTGCTTTGATAAAATCATGTATATACTTTTATTTTTGCAGATTCTTCATGGATCCAGGTTCTTCATCCGATCCATTTGCATAGGGCACTTGGATGATGGAGATGCTAAATCATTTTGGGCGCCATCCTGGTCCAGTTGAGCTTACAGAGTACATGTATGCCCATCCCCCTCCTGGATTGCCTGGTATCTATACCCCGCCCCCGAGTATCCATGTCACTCCACTGTCGTCTATGCCTGCGAGTCCGACAAGACGGCATGCAGCTTCTCCTCTTCCACGCCCACCGAGGAGACATACCCCATCCCAAACACACTCACGCACACCCTCCCAGGCACCGTCACGTCAGGGCTCACAACCACCATCACGTACTCCCTCATAGCCACAGTCACATAGACAATCCCCCAGTCGTGACTCCACCCACAGTACAGAGGAGAGCAAACGTCGCAGTAGGAAGAGTGGGAGTGGAGGATGCGGTGGGTGCTTTGGTGGGGGAGGTATAGGGCACGTGGTGAGAGAGGAGATAGAGGGAGAAGAGTTAGAGGAGACAGTGAGGAAGAGGAGGAGGTGAGAGAGGTGGAGGGAGTGATCTGCTATGATGTGATGGATAGGGGCGGGGTAGTGATGGATGCGAGGGGGAAAGAGGTAATGGAGTACATGCGTATAGAAATTGTATAGAAATTGTTTTATTAGATTTAAAGATCAAAATAGCCGATTAGTTGGGGAGGTGATAGATGCTGTACATAGTTAGTACCCCAATCCCCCACATGCGACATTCTCGGATGTATGGGGAAGGACGCGAATAAGGGAGATCTTAAGTAATAAAAGATCTCACCTTAAGAAACTCACATACGATGATGGGCAAAATGTAGCTCTGCGCGACGAGTGGCTATCCTGCCGAGAAACCTGCCACTGCGCACAAACGCGAGTGGAAGGGGGCAAAGAAACAAGCAGAGGGTGGTGTGAAGAGCAGGCAGCATGTGGAGGCATGATGGATCCAGATGGAGACCGTTGGATCTTCGCATTTCAGATCTGGCGGCATCGAGTCATGGGAGGTAGAGTTCGTAAATATTTATCTTGCCACTTTATTTGATTGTTTACTTAATTCATTGATTCTATGATTGTTTTAATCTTATAAATTGTGTTGATTATGATATAGCGACGGGTTATGGGGAGGAAGCCCACAGCCCACGATACTGGGTATGCTCGTTGGCATAGCAAACATGACACGTGGGCCCTCTTTAGAGCCGAGGGACGTATTACGGACGCGCAGTTTCAGATGGCCATGAGACCATACGGTCGACAGGTACTTGAAAACTCTAAACGAATGATTTTGGTTTACTGAATTTACTTATATATTATATATTACTTGAACATGCACAAGCTGCTGCTGCACCTGCTGATGATCCTACCCACCACTGATGATCCACCCGCCGCCACTGCTCCTGCTGGACGTGAGCACTACTCATCGGACATCCCGACCGATGTGAGCTCATCTGATCATGGAGGGAGCAGCGAGTCATCATCTGGGTCTGAGTAGTACTCAAACTTATAGTATCACATTCCATATTGAGGATGTGGTTGTATATATATTTTTGTAACTGAAGCCATGGGCTACTTCGACATATGGACTCCCTTGTATATATGTGTACACATAAAATTTTGATAGTAATATTGAATCGTGAATTAATAGTATTGCATTCATGTCTGTCTTGAATCGTGTATTGACAATGTATGCATTCATGTCGTTCTTGAATCGTGTAATGACAATGCACTAAATCTTCCTCGTGGATGGTGCAATGCACCCAAAAAAAATAATCCAGAGAGTGCTATTGGGTGCTGGAATGCTGGAACAGCATTCAGGTACCAAATAGCACTCTCTGGATTTTTTTTTTGCTCTCTATTCGCGTGTATAGATGCGTCAACTTTGCAAAAGTCGCATGTATATACGCAGATACTCTGTGAAATGCGCGTGTATAAGCGTAGCTAAACTGACAAAACGTGTGTATACACCCTCGTATCAGCATGTCTAAGCGCAGCTAAACTGACAAAATGCGTGTATACGCCCTCATATCAGCGCGTCTGACTGCTTCTATACATGCACTTTTACACGCATGTCTCTGGCCGCGATGATACACGCGCTGATACACGGGCCCGTTACTTTTTTTCCACAAGTCATTTTTAGCGGCTAGGAGCGCGGGTATGAGCCCGATCCCTTGTAGTGGATGGCGAGAGAGAGACGCTGAGAGAGACAACGACGAGTGAAAATGATGCTAGATAGAAAAAATATTCTTTTTTTTGGAGTGAATTGAATTTTTAAGTATAGAGCTTAAACCTTAATGTATGAATTCATTAATTAGTGCCCGCTTGTAGGCACTAATTAATGAATATGGGGAGTAGCTCACAAACACGTTCACAAAAATGACAAAAACCAACCAAAGTTACATGTGATAAAAGGCATAAGAGAAATATATATTTCTACATAGTTTTCATATGTACATATTGACCAAGGATTTCATACTTCTCAAAATGTGCATTGGGTTGGGACACATCCATGAATTCACATTTGGCATTTACATAAAGCTCAACAAAATATTACATTGCATTTTATAATTCAACAAGTAGTACTGCTAGCCAGGATATTACATTGCATTTTATAATTCAACAAGTAGTACTGCTAGCCAGGATATTTACATTGCATTCAAACCATTCACATAAAGATGACACCTTCATAGCTCATGTGGTCACAAACCAAAGGAACAAACTCATTAGCATTCAAGAATGGATTATTGATGTATTCTTCATTGAACATGGCGCCAAAGGTACCTGATAAGAGCTGTTGCATTTGGAGCATCTTCTTCTCATCGTTGACAAGGTTTATAGGGTTGCTTCTTGATGTCCACTTCTTCCTCATCTCAAGGAGAATCTGTATTTGGATAGTACCTAAAACGTGGAGATTAAGAAAATATCATCAAAAGACACTTTTTTTAATGGACTTTCTTGGGACAAATTCTACCACTATGCATAAATATGCACATTATTTGACAAGCACTCAAAAAATATTAGAATACATAACATTATAAGCTCCATAATTTATGAAAAATCCTACAAACATTCTTAAGCCTATTTATAGACCCAAATAGCAAAGCCTTTAGTATATACTTACCTTGCAGTTTGCATGACATAATTATTTGCTCGATTATTTATAAGTAGGTAGTGGGCATGATATACAACCAATGCTAAGAGTTTAAAGAGGTTAGCTTATAGGTTTGCAAAGGTAGACTTCTATTCATATATATATATATATATATATATATAAGACAGTAACTATGGAGGCTCTAAGTAAACCTAAGCATGTTAAAAGAGCAGAAAATTGAAATATTTTTTCAACAGGACAATTTTAGAGGCAGACATCATATAGCCTATGGGTGTAAATTTTGACCCACATAGCATTTGTTGTCATGAGGGTGGTTGCAAGATCAGGGTGCCCAGTTTTGTCCACTCAGGCACCCTGTAAACAGTAAAAAAACAGGCATTTGTTTACCTTTAGTGGCTAATCTCTCCTAGTAAATGAAGGAATTTCATTTTAAGTTCTTTTGTTGGAACATCATATTCAAAGTTGGAAATATAGTTGCATAATTTGATTAAGCATTAGATAGTCAAAGGTCCTCATTTTCTTAGGTACAAAGTCAACGTATACACCCTGTCCCAAATTTGAACTGATTCCATAAAATGCTAATATCGTTTACATATAAACTCATATGATATTCCCACTTTGTACCTTAGATCTTCACATAATATGGAGCTTAACTTGATTTTTTGAGAAAATTTTAAGATACTTGTCTATTTTCTTTAAATATTTCAAGGTCTTTAAAGTGTTATAATATATGCCACTTTTTGTACCCACAATAGCTACCACTTAAAATCCTCAATCTTATAGATCAAAAGAGTGAGTAGATACTAAGACATTAGTAGAATGTGGTGGTTAGTAAAAATTACAAATCCAATGGTTGGATTTTTAATGATCTCTTTTTCAAAATTCTTCCAGACTATCAGAAGGCCTGCAAATATTAATAATCTAATTAGTAAAATTACATTTTTGATGTAAATCATCTAAAACCTATAGGGACTAGTGTACTTGTAATGGTGCATCTATGGAAAAATAAATTGGATCACTCTAAGTATGGAAAGATCATTTGTTTATCATTTCATCATATTTTTGATTAATTTTGATTAATTAGACTAATTTATATTATTTTAAGTTATGTTGGGCTAATTTAAGGGCAAGTGTATTTTCTATTATTTGCTTGATCTCATTTTAAGTACCTTGCCCCCCAAAATTTGCTCTCCAAGCATTGTCCCAGTCCAGCAGAAACTGGATAAAACTGGACACCCTGATCTTGCAACAACCCATGAAGGAAATTCTTGTTATGCAATATGGATAATGGTGGCAAGAAGAAATTGTAGCCTATATCATGTATGTATGTGGTGGTACAAAAATTCATAGTATGCATATGTTGATGTTTGATCTAGATAGCCATTATCATGAACGTAGGTGATGGTATGTCTAAGAGTAGTGTAGGAATCAACTCTAGTTACAATTATTTAAAGTACATGTGAAGGATGTTGAGAGATGGTATGTCTAAGGGTAGTGTAGAATGAGCTTTGGTTATAATTATTTGGAGGACATACGAAGGATGCTGAGAGATGCAATCTTTGCCCGTGACATTGTCTTTGTGTAAAAAGAGAAAATAGAGGATCTTAGGGCTTCTTGAATGATGGTAGAGAGGAGCTTGGAGCTTTCACGAAATGACAGTAGATTCAAGGTCCCCTATGTTGTCCAAGAGCATACTACTGCACATAAGCATGGCAGAGTCCAGGATCACTTGCACCCCCCACTCCCCGCGCCGACAGAGATGGTCCCACCACGTGCATTTGCTTATAGTTCTTCAACTTTAAAATTAAATTTTAGAACAAAAATTAAGATTGGCAAATCAATCGACTCATGGTTTTCTAAATTAATGGAGCCTTGCACATCTTGATTAAAACCAATGGATTACAGGTCATCATGGATTATCTAATCTAGCTCTTTTGCTATCATGAATTTTTGGCATCTACTATATATACCGATATTATTAATGATACAAAGGTTACATGGATACATAGAAAAGCATTTTTTTAATGACCTCCTCTCAAATTTGTAGTCAAAGTTTGCTGCCATGTGTGTTTTTCAAATCCTTATCCCTAAACCTATGTTCTACCTATATCACCTTATCTTAGGTATAGTTTTTCTTTAATTCTATGATTTATAGATTTTTTTTTAAGTTTTTTGAGATTTTATTAGCTACTATCTACTATTTGGAATGATTCTTTTACAGATTTATTGGTGATAAAAATAAAACCAATCTCATAAAAAAATATAAAAATATTTCAAAGTTAAGAAAAATAGCCCCCTAAAAGTTGATGTTTTACATCAAAGTTGATGCAAAAACATCAACTTATAGGCTAAGAGTTGATGTTTTACATCAAAGTTGATGCAAAACATCAACTCTATCATAAAACTTGATGTTTTGCAACATGTTTCAGACGCTGTGGAGAAGAAAGTTGGAGGATCAGAGGACGGTGTTCACAAAATACCTGTTTTAGTGAATCATTTATGATGAAAATCACACTTTTAATATAAAAAAATATCTTTTATGCATCCATTTATGCATAAAAATCATTTATGATGAAAATCACACTTTTAGTAATAAAAAATATCTTTTATGCATCCATTTATGCATAAAAATCATTTATGATGAAAATCAAACTTTTAATATATATAAAATATCTTTTATGCATCTATTTATGCATAAAAATCATTTATGATGAAAATCACACTTTTAATATGAAAAATATATCTTTTATACATCCATTTATGCATAAAAATCATTTATGATGAGAATCACACTTTTAATATAAAAAAAAATCTTTTATGCATCCATTTATGCATAAAAATCATTTAATGAAAATCACACTTTTAATATAAAAAATATCTTTTATGCATATGTTTATGCATACAAATCATTTATGATGAAAATCATTCTTTTATGATCAAAATAAAATTTCAATAAGCTTCCTTCTATACATAGAATTTAATTCTAAAGAAAGTAACACTTTTTTTTATAAAATATTTTTAGTAAGCATTTTTCTATACCTAGGATAAAAAATAACACTTTAAGAATACATATACGATGGGAATTACTATTTTTGAATAAAAAAAGCAAAACTTATTTTTCACAATTTTAGAAAATTTTGCCATAACCTCCTTTGTATGGCTGACCATTTTTCAAATTTTAACTCTCTAAAATTAATTAGAAGTTCACCAAGAGTATTTAAATCATTCTAATGTAAAATTTTCTACTTATCAAAGAGAAACATTATGAAAAACTTGATTTTATCCATTAATCATTCATCTAGGATAAAGAATGGTTGGATTTACTAAAGAAGAGAGGGGAATGCCTTTTTTCAATGAGGCATAACATCATATTCATATTAGAGAAGACAAAAATCATAAAAAACCATAAAATGAAATAGAAAAGAGAAGAATCTCCAACTTACAAGGAGAATTTGAGAGCTTTCCTTTGGCTTGATGGTTTGAGGGATCTACTCTTGTTTGAAACAAGAGTGGCCACCAATCTATAGAAGAGGGAAAGTCAAAAACTAATGAATTATGAGTAAATTTACAGTTTTTGGCTCTTGGGAGAAGTAGGGTAACAGTGCAAAAACACTATTGAGCTTCAACAAAGGGGAAGGCTTCTATTTATAGGAAAAAGTGAGCTTCTAACCAAGCCAACTGATTCTAGAATTTTCCAGATCAGTTTGGTCAATTTTTGACCATTTTTTGGTCAGTTTAGTCCACTTTTTGGATCTAGTTGAAACAGGAGAGAGGAGAGATAAAAATATCTCATTATTTGGGAGTTTAAAACTCTCCCACACATGTGAAATAGGCACCTCCTTCATGAGGGGAATTCCTCCATACTAAGGTGTCAAAAATGCATCATTTCTTCTAAATATCTCTCTTTTTTAACTATTAACCTTGTTCTTAGTCAACTCTTCATCTTATGTGAGTATTTACTCATTTTTGGGGGAGTTTCCTTTTATTCTTCCATTATCTCCTCCCTACATTTGGATGAATCTTATTGGTCCATAGGAACCTTAATTTAAAATTTCAAAAAAATCTTGACCCCTAGGATAAGGCCTCTTGAACAGATTATACTTGATTTCTAATGCACCTTCTGAAAAAATTTTGAACTTCTGTTTTGGAGGAACTTATTTTAATAAGAAGAGATATTTTTCCATCCAAAAATATTTAAAAATTGAATTACCACTCTCTAGAAGATTTTCTCTCTCTAGGCCAAAACTGGTAGAAACAAGATCTCTTATATTTCTGAAGAGGGATTTGATTACAGGGGATGATGCTGGACATCTTGAGAGGCTTGGGAGGAATCTTACACAAGTGTTAGATGGCATGTTTGATGACACAATCTAATTAAGGTGAGGAAACTTTATAGAGCACTCTAAGACTTGATGGGGACCTTGGCAATGGTAACATTGAAGAGGCATCCTTTTCCTTGTAATATTTACGTCACGGCCCCTTGACTCCTCCCCTCCCATTAAGTACATAGTGTGAAGGTCCGTGGGTCCTCTGTGATGGGTTAGATGTCAACCTCATACTCTTGATTAAGTGGCGTAACCCTTGGTGCTTGTTGCGACTGAGGTCCTAAAATTGGTGCTTGTTGCGACTGAGGTCCTAAAATTGGTGGAGGTAATGGTATGGTGGATGCATTGTTTAGGATATTGGATATAAGTTATTGTGTGGGATGCTCAACAATGGCCTGATTTGTTGTGGTAAGTACTAGGGCTAATGTGGTGGTGTTGCTGGGCAAGGCTAGTTGTGGTCTAGTTATGTTAGCAATAGCCTACTATTGATCAGTTCAACAATCTCGTGTGCTTAGTGATCATAGTTTCCCATAGAAGCCATCAAGAGAAAGAGCTTTGTCGATCTTTATTGCAAGGCCTTTGAGAAGTCAATCGAGGTCATTTCGCTAAAGTACTACCTTTAGCTATAGGTTTTGCAGTTGTGGTGGTATGACCACTGGTAAAAGAGACTTTGAATCTAAAGCTTTGACTCCATCCAATTATCCTCTAGCTGGATGGCATTAGCTATAACTTCATCCCATGTGGTGATACCTCTAATGACGAGGCCATTATAGATATGTAAAATGCAGATAAAAAGAAGTTACACCAGACACATAGAGTGTTGATGTAACTCCTAAAAGATAGAGCTTGCAAATCTAAATCCTAATGCTTGTAGAGAAAGTAGCTCTATGCAAGGCGGTCATGAGGGGTCAAGAAAAATGCATGGTTCAAGGGAACTAAATAGGGATCTGCAGGGAATAACCCTAAAAATGGCAGGACAGATAAGATGGGGCCATAGGAAGGGTGTTGCATGCACATACTATCTCTCTTCTCGAGAGATCACTCATAAATATGTAAGCGTTGCACGCGGGTTCAAATAAGGGATTTTTAAAATCCCTTTTTAACACATTTTTTACATACAGAAGGGTACCATTTAAAGGGGGTATTCACAGGTTGAATAGAAAAAGGGTATGTTTTATTTATGAAAAATTCATAGATAATGGACTTTTAAAATAGTCCTTGAATGCACATGACATAGAGGGTTTACTTATGTGAACCCCCCGAGTCTCTCTTTTGGTAAGAAATGCTTAAGGATCAGGTATTAGAGTTTTAATCAAGAGCTTGTGGGAAACAAGAAGAACATTATAGTGTATTCTATGTCCAATTTTCATATAAGCAGTGCTTTAAATAGCCATCCAACCATGTGACTATTGGGCTCCCATAACCTCCACAAGATCCTAACTCCCCACTAGCCCTCTTGTAACCACTTCTTGATATGACATCTTTTAATGACCAAATCTCAAAACTCATTAGCCTAAGCTGATGCTAGGAATGCTAGGGGGTGTTCACACCCAAAATAATGCCAAAATTCTAAGGGATTTTCACACTATCGATGTTCGGTCAAGACCCGACACGTGTGGTTCCGGACCACCTAGTCATCTCCAACAACTGAAGAGCTTGACTAATGTAATTGTACCCAATACAATAAGCTAACATTGACACGTTGAGCTACCCGCTTGCACAATTTAGAGGAATTAATCATGTCTATGTGCAGGTTAGTTCATTGGCCTATTATGATTTTCGAATGGTGTTCTCGTGGTCCACCACCAGACAAGAATGCATTTAATGTGGAATGATACAAAATAGACAGCACAATGCAACAGAGAGTAGAGAAAAGTGAGAGATAAATCCCAACAACATTCTTTAGTATATTAGCCTTAGCAAATACAGAGTAGTACAATGGTAAAAGCTTGACTCCTTCACTCAGTATCTAACTATCCGTTATTCCGTATCCTCTAATCCACATGGGTATTACCTGTTCTTCAAGATGTTGTTACAAGTTTGTTACAAAACAAGAAGGCTCAGGTTGTTTCCCAATGGCGGCCAATCCGGGCGGCAATCTAGGCAGCAGGGCCAAAGAGGCTGGTTGGCAAAATCAACACCTAGCAAATCATGGTGGATGCACCAGTAGGCAAAGCCCACAATTGTTTTGGAAAAAATTTTCATCCGGATGTTCCTGACTTTGGATCCTATTGTCAAACTCTTATGGCATGTCCAGTCCGCCTTAGGAGATTAACAATGTTTAAGGATACAAAGAAGATGTATGTCTTTACTAAAATAACAAGCTTTGCATTCCAAACATTGGTGATATCAAGAGAAAGCTTTTAGCTAAAGATATCATAACAAACCTATAGGAGGACATCTTGGGTATGTAAATACCTTTATGACTATCAAGAAGAGTTTCTTGTATTAGATCATGTCAAGTAGTGCTTGGTTTGCAAGAAGGTTAAGATTGAAAGGGTGAAATTACTAGGCAAATTGCATCCTCTTGTTGCTCCTTAAATGAAGTGGGAATGCATTAGTATGTATTTTATTGCCAAAATTTCCTCAATTCAATTAGGGTATGATTCTATATTGGTGCTAGTGGTATAGATTAACCAAGATTGCTTACTTGATTCCAATAAAGAAGACTTATACACCTTTTGACATTATAATTTTTTTTCTCAAGGAGATCTTTAGATTATATGGATTAGCCCAAAGGATCATGAGTGATCGTGACACTAAGTTCACTTTAAAATTTTGGAGAGCATTCTTTGAATCTGTTAGGGACATCTTTGAATCTTAGTACAACCTATCATCCGGAGAGCTAATAAACAGAACATAAAGAGTGAATCAAGTGATTGAGGATATTCTTAAATCATAATGTGGCTCTGCGAATCTCACATATGGATAATTATTTATATTTGGTAGAGTTTGCATACAATGCTTAGCATAAAGATGAGTCCATTCAAGGCATTATATAGACATGATTGTCTCATGTCCTTGACTTGCTTAGATCCCATAATCAAAGCTGAAATTTCTAAATAGACGTTGGACAAAATGGAACATCAATTTGAATATATCCATAAGGATATTTAGATTGCTCAAGATAGGCAAATTCAGTATGCTAATATATGAGAAGGTCAAAACAAGAATTTAAAGAAAGTGACATAGTGTTTCTATGTGTTCAACTTAAAAACAAAGTTTGATATCTTTGGTAAAATTGAAGAAGCTATCTCCGAGGTATTGATACATCATCACTAAGAAGGTTGGGGATCAAGCTTATAAACTTTTTTTTTCCACCACATTTGAAGGTTCATAATGTTTTTTCATGGTAGTTTATTGAAGAAGTATATTTCAAATCCTACTCATATTCTTGACGATGATGAGTAGATAATTATTACAAATGATAACTAGATAAAGCTTGAACCTGAATATATTCTAAAAGTTCAAGAGAAGCCTCTTAGAAACATGATTATACGAGAATATATTGTAAAGTGAAAATTTTACCTAGTTAAAGATGCAACTTAGGAAATAGAAGAGGGATTATTAAAGGAATACCCTAGTTTACGAGATAAGGGCATCTTGAATCTTAAATGAGGGAGAAAGTAAAATCCCTCTTACATGTATTTCTAGTATTTATAAATAAACTTCACTTCAAAAATATTTTTGAGAAAGAAAATTTCAAAATGTGTTTAAAATTCTCAAAACTTGAGTTAGAAAAAAATTGAATATAGGAAGATTAGGAGATTTATGTCTAGGTCCATGGAATTATGTCTACCCTAGGGATACTGTAAGGGTTATAGAGTCAAACTTTATACAAAGGTTTAAGAAAAATTAATTAAATAAATGGGAACCTTAGATAAACAATTTATGGGTGAAGGAGAAGACCTAAATTTTATGTGTGAAGGTGAAGACCTAAATGTGCAAAGATGTGCAAAATATCCACATGTGCCACATTGGTGACACGCATGCACATTAGTGACACATGTGACTATGCTAAATGTGCATGAAGAATATGTAATCTTGTAGGCACATAAAATTTCATAAAAAGAAAATCAATGAGGTAAAATCAAGGTGCATATTTTGCACATTGGATTTTATTTAAAAATTAATCCATGTAAATTTTACCATGCATGTGCATTTGTATACATATTTATACATACAAACATGGATTAAAAATATATATTAAAATAATTTGAGCCTCGAGCCCTTATAGATATAAGCTAGATATTTAATAAAGTGATTGTGCATCTATGCGCACATTGCACATGTAAACTTAGAAAAGAAGTAGAGTGTAAATTAACAAAATTCTTATACATACATATGCATAATCTAGATTAGATAAATCAAAAGCAAGGTCATATCTATGTAAAATGCTTTAAAAAGATTAGGGAATTTTACACACAAAAATGTGTAGAGATGACCTTTAAAGAAATTAATTGGTTAGATACACACATTAATTATTATGAGATCTTAAGATGAGGGATTTACCTTAGAAAAGAGTAGAACCTTAATAAATTAAGTAAACAAAGGTTACAAACCCTTAAGATTAATTTTAAGTAAGGGTATGCCTGATTTACACATAAATGTTGTATAGTGAGAGAAAGGTTGGATTGAGCTATTTTTGAGGTGAACTAAGAAAGAGAGAAAGGTTGGATTGACCTAGTTTTGAGGTGAACTAAGAAAGAGATAGGTTAATGATTAGAAACTAATCTTGATTAAAGAGAATTAATTATGACCATAGGAAACCCCTAATTAGCTAGAGTTCTCAAAAGATTTAGAGAGAGAGAGAAAATGATTAAATGTTATGAAAGAATCTATAAAGAGATATAATAGATGAGAAGATGATTAAATTTTATAAAATAATCAATAAAGAGAATGTTAAAAAATAGAAGGCCAATCAAACCTTGACACGTCAGCACATGGAATGTTAAAAATAGAGAGCTAATAAAAATTTTCCACATCAATAAATATAATTCCACTCCCCATCAAGACCATGATGGTTGGTAAAGGCCATGGGTTAGCCTTTCCCTAGAAAAATGGGTCACTGGGCTAGTGCCATCTCTCCATTTTTCTCTAGGGAAAGGCCTCCCCATGGTTCTTCCCTACACCATGAACACGCAAAGAAAACACTATTGCCTTGTATTGCTTTATGAATAATAATGATTCCATGGATTGCCTCATCTAGTGAGACAATATAAGAGGTAGTTGTGCTATGAAAAGACACCAATCAAAGCGTACATCTTCCTAAGGCTAAAACACCATATAAATGTGAATATAATAAGTTCAATGACATCATTAATAATGTCTAGCCTAATGTACATGTGCATGTGTATCCACTAATATAGAGTTCATCAGGGAAAGGGAGATTGTGTTCAATAAAGATATGCCCTCACTTGGGGAAAGGGAGGGGGAGATAGTGCTCAAGAGAAGCACTCAAGTGAGATCCTTGCTCGCCTTGGGAAAGGGAGGGCGATATGTGAGCCATGAGTAGCCTAACCCAGGGTGGACATGCACATTGTGAGTGCACACCGGTCATTTATAGACTTGGCAAGGTCAAAGAAGGCTTAGGGCATCGATGGTGATGAGACGAAGACAAAGGATGGAGAGCTCGAAGGTGAGGTCAAAGAGCACTGACGTGTTTAATGAATAGTATGGCCCCACTAATGAGGTCAGAGAGCACCAGTGATTACCACGATCAGTGAGGTTGGGAGCTTGGTAAAGATGGTAGAGACAAGGATGGAGTGTGGAGAACCTAGCTAGTATCTATATATTGCCACGACTATTCCATTCACCATGCTGGTGAATGCTGAGATTAGAAGGGACACATATTCCTCTGGCAGCTTATCCCCTAGGCAACGCATCCCACATGATGAACTTGCTACTATTGAGACAATCTTTGGCACTACCTCCTCACCAAAGCATTCAATGAGATAACCGAGGCATAAAAAGAATGCAGGCCGTGTGGTACTACCTCCTCTCAGGCAAAGCATCTTCCCAACGAGATAATCGTGCCAGAATGATACAAGAGAGACTCTGCTCTAATAGAGAATGTGCTAGAATGAATGTGATACAAGAGAGAGTGTCCTCATCTATGAGAGTGTGTTCGAGATTGTGTGTCCTACCAGTGCGCACCCCCTCTTCTGCTGAGTGCTTCCCTTATCTCCTCCTTGGGTGTCCTTCTCCTCGGGTGGTGCTCAAGAGGATCTCTTCTTGCCTTGGGAAAGGGAGAGGGGAAAGGAAGATGGTGCTTAGGATCTCGAAGAGGATATCTCCCTACCTTGGGAAAGGGGGAGGGGTGTTGCCTCCATGAGTGCCATTGGAGTTGGCCATGCACGTCGGAGATGTCGGAGGGCACGGGGGTGATGGCGGTTGGAGCCATCAGAGGGCACCAATGATGATGACGATCGGGGCGGTCGGAGGAGTCGGTGGAGTGTGGAGGACCTGGATTCCCATCCACATCTTTGAACTATTAATGACTGTTAATTATTCTAATTAAGCCTTAATCTTTAATTAGCATCAACTAAATTTGGAGGATCAAATTGATCATGTGTAACGTAAATTTGATGGGGGTTTTAGCATAGCAATGTTGCCCTTGGTTGAGTGAAAGTTCCTAAGCCCAACAAGCAGGGATTTCATTCACGTGATCACGTTAACCGCGAAGTGGTAATAACACTAGTTAATAACACTCTCACACTTGTTAATATCATAGATATTCACACAACCGGGAGAAACTTGCTATCCCGGTTTTCCCGGCGGGCTACTAGCTTGGCCCGGCGGGCCACTGTTTAGCCCGGCGGGTTACTTATCTAGCCCGGCGGGCCCCGGGGACTTTTTTTTTGCAACAAAAACTTGGCTATTTTGGAGGGACCTATATAAAGGGTTTCCCCTCACTTCCAAATGTGCTTTACCAAAGCACTTGGGTGGCTCACCTCAGGCTAAAAGACACAAGAGGTGAGTATAAATATTCTGGATTTTTGTTTGAAGCTTGTTAATAATATTTTGTATTTTATAAGATTTTGATTGTAAATGGTTTATCGTATTTGTTACGTGGACTAGCAATGTCTCCTCTTGGGTGGTCTACTCGAGTGCCAATTGGTCTGGGTAGGAGCTTCCCTAGAGGAGGGTATAGGTGGTGAGATGTTCGGGACATCATCTCTATCTAGGGATGGATTGCCTCAAATGCATCTCACCAAACGTTTGGTTTCTTTAGGTCGACTAGCAATACCTCCTCTTGGGTGGTCTACTCGAGTGCCATTTGGTCTGGGTAGAAGCTTCTCTAGAGGAGGATATAGGTGGTGAGATGTTCGGGACATCATCTCTATTTAGGGATGGATTGTCTCAAATGCATCTCACCAAACGTTTGGTTTCTTTAGGTCGACTAGCAATACCTCCTCTTGGGTGGTCTACTCGAGTGCCATTTGGTCTGGGTAGGAGCTTCTCTAGAGGAGGATATAGGTGGTGAGATGTTCGGGACATCATCTCTATTTAGGGATGGATTGCCTCAAATGCATCTCACCAAACGTTCGGTTGCATTGGCAAGAAGTGGGTTTTAGACTTTATAATTGCATATTTTAGTTTTACTCAGGCTGTTTTGGATCTCAAATCTTGCATGATTGTTGTTTAGGTGTTACAATGGTTGCTTCTAATTGCGGCACATCAACCCAACGAAGCAACAGACCATTAGAAACTAGTGGAGTTTCCTTGCAACGAGATATGACAGCACAAACTTTGAATGTTGCGTCTCAAAGTGGCAAGAGGAGGAGCGGAGGAAAATCACCGGGACCTGAATGGCAATTTGCTTCCAATCTTTCTAGATTTGTCGAATGGAAGTGTAATTTTTGTGGCTTGGTAAAATCTGGGGGTGCTCCCAGAATAAGGGAGCATTTGCTTGGCACTAGCACAAAAAATCCCGGAGGTAAATGCAAGGGTGCAGGAGCTGATGATGCTGCAAAGCACCTTAGAGCTTTGATAAGTAAACAAGCATCACAAAACAAGAGGCCCAATCTCTGTGCAAGAAATCACCAATCGCCGAATTTGGCAGCATCAAGTGGAGGGATCTCCAACCAAGGAGTGACTCCAACACATACTACTTGCCAAAATGACACCCAAGGTCCAGATGTCTCAATACCGATGGATGCATCTCCTGAGTTTCAGGTGGGTATGTCTCGTACCAGACAAACTAATCTAGTTGACAGCTTTCGTGCCACTGCTTTAGAGGATGCTCAACTTGCTTTAGCGAAAGCGATCTTCTTTACTGGTTCTTCATTGTCTATGGTCACGAAAGATTCATGGAAGATGGCTTGGAAGAAGATTGGAGAATATGGACCTGGGTTTTGTGATGAACTTCCATTGAGGCTCCAAGAATGGCCAGTTGCAACTCATCTCGAGGCATAGTGATTGACTCACTCCGAATGTCTTCCACATGTAGATGAGGAGGTCGAGAGCTAAAGTCTACAACTGAATTCTGCACAAATTGTGCATATAGCATTTTAGCAAACCAGAGGGGACAGTCACCGTGATGCATGGGTTGGGCCATGACATCCACAAAAATGCGCTCCGCATGCTCGATAATTAAAGGAACACTACATTGTGTTAGCTTCAAGCGCCCTTTTTTTATGGCATCATTGGAGACGTCAGGCCAGATGCTCTTGACCATCTCTTTGGACACATTCTTATTTACTTGGGCATACTGTAATCCATGGGCCGGTGCCCATTTGGAGGTGCGTCCGGCAATACGTGCCGCATCATTCACAGTGCCAGTGCCCGAGATTTGCTTTAAGCGTTCAAATGCCTTCTTTGCGGCTTCATTATTATCAGCCATCTGAGAAAAAGTATGTATACACTTTAAGTTTATAGAATCAATGTTAATTTAGGAATAGCTTTAAAGTTATTTTCAGATGTTAGGTATAAGTTTATAAAATCAATGTTTATTTACTACAAACTTGTTATTTTCAAATACTCAGAGAGAGAGAGAGAGAGAGAGAGAGAGAGAGAGAGAGAGAGAGAGAGAGAGAGAGAGAGAGAGTTGGGATCAAAATAATATTTAACAATTGGGACCAAATAGTGTCAGTCGATTAAAGGCAGGTCATGGAATAGATAGCCATTGACCAAAACATATCATTTACAAGAGGCTTTATAATAAGTGTGGTGTCATCTCAGATAGTGGACGTAAGCATGCAGCAGGTGACACTTCCAAATTCTTCAATTGCTCCTCAAAATCTACCATGGTCTTCCTATCTTCCTTTGATGGCGTCATATAGGCAGCCGTCCATTCCTTAATCAAATTTGTGTGGATGGCAGTTTTACCCACCCACGGCACTTTGGTCATTTCTGCAAACTCAGCACAAAATAATGTAAACTTTTCAATCACCCAAGCCAAGCAGAAGACATCTGATGCCTTGCTCCATGGACAAGGGGACCTTACATCTGCGAGCTCAGGGGCTCTCCAGGGGCGTTGATCGTGCTCTGCTTTGTTGGAGATATTTGTGGGTTTGAACTCAATCCCATCCCTCAATGCAAGACCCCAGTCAATGATGCCTACCCGTGGCACCCCTTCTTTGGTGAAATCTATCATTATATTCCAGGGGTGGCAATCATTGTGGATGATCCCTTCAGCATGTGCAAAGGCCATGGTATTCACAAGGGCACAGATAAGCTCGGGAGCATGAAAAATCAAAGACTTGTATCGCTCCATTTCATGAGGAGCCACTTGTTTTTTCTTGTATCTGTTGCCTTTGCCTGCAGCAAGCATGGAACTGAGGGTCCCCTTAGGAGGCGGAACACACTCCATTATATCTCCAAGACTTCCCCCATTAAAGAGGGGGAAGAGCAGTATCCATGGCTCCTTCCTTGTGTGCCCAATGGCGCGCACTATGCCCCTGTGGGTTAGGTCGATTGAAGCCTCCTGAGCAAAAGACTTCAATTGAGCCCTTCGGCTACCAAGGAATTGCTTTGCACAATAAGAAATGCCTTCTGGAAACCAGGAGACACCTTGAATATGGCATTTATGTACAACGTCGTACGATCCAGAGCCCATCTTCTTTTCTGTGATTATGGCCTCTGCAGGCAACCCAATTGTCATGCTGCAGTTAGTATTATGCTTTGTGCGCTGCAAGTGGGTGCCTTTAGAGACCTCACGTGCACCAGATGATAAATCTTCTTGTTCATCAGCAGGCCGGTCCAGCTCTTTGCGAGCTCTCTTGCTCAGGATAGCTTGGGTGTCTATGGCCTTTGCACGCTTGGACCTCTCTTTCTCTACCTTCCATTTTGTGTGGAAGTGCTCCAGCTTGGATTCATTTGTTTCCGCTGGTCTGTCGTCACCTAGGTCAACAGCGCATCTAGGCATGTTGCCCACAATGCTAGTAACAAAATGCTTGATGGCTGCTCCATCAGCACCCACATGGATATTTTTCACTGCGCGGACAACCTCACCTAATATTTGCTCAAATCGATTCCTATCAGACACAATACCCTCGATGTGATTAGGTGACAAGCAACTAATGAGGGTAACGAGTTTGATACGAATTGATTTCTTGATTTCAGGAGTAAGTGCAAGCGTCGCCATCAATCTGCACAATATAATTGACAAATAGTTGCAACATTTATAACCACAAAAAATGCTATTTGTAAGCTAACTAAGAGATTTCTACATCTAACACACTTATGACTCATGTCATGCAAACTAAATAATCACATTCATCGTCAAAAACAAACACAAAACACAAGTTTACGACTTAACTTGACGTCAGCAGACCTAGTCAGTATACCGACCATCTGCAGATATCGCATTAAGATGAAAACTATGGCACAAGTTAAATGCTTTGACACATCGTCAGCAGACCTAGTCAGTATACCGACCATCTGCAGATGACTATCAAACCAAATAACAAAAACAAACTTCACCACATAGCTTGGTGTCAGCAGACCTAGTCAGTAAACCGACCATCTGCAGATACCGTACTAAGTAGCAAAGCATCACACATGTCAAATGCTACGAGCGCACATCAGCAGACCTAGCCAGTAAACCGGCCATCTGCAGCGGGCTCTCAAAGCATTTAACAAAAACAAAGCCGCATTGTAACTTGGTAACTGCAAACCTAGTCAGTAAACCGACCATTTGCAGATACCGTGCCACAACGAAAACTTCTACATAAGTTAAATATTAAGAGTGCACATCAGCAGACCTAGCCAATCACTCGGCCATCTGCAGCGGGCCTCTTAACATTTAACGACACATGCACATGCATCACAAACAACGTTAAACTTAAGCGTATGCAAAAAATTAAATGACACCAACACTTTCAACTTAAAAATTACCTCAAATTGATCACACTAGCACCACTGACACCAAGTACAAGGAAGATTCTGTGAACAGTGACCCCCTGGACCACCCTTTTATACTACAATATAGCCCGCCGGGCCGGGAGGCGGGCCCGGCGGGCTTCTGCGCGCCCGGCGGGCCCGGCGGGCCAGACTTGTAGCCCGGCGGGCCAATTGTGGCTTACCAGGTCATCCCACCCTCTAGGATTTGAGAACTGTGAATTTTGTGAACATTGAGATTTGTGAACAATAGCTGTGATCACAAGAAAAAAGGCTGTGATCACGTGAATATGAAATCCCTGCCAACAAGCCCTCCAATGGTAGCTTAAATCGATGCAAACAAGAGATTTTCAATCTTTTTTTGCTATAATTGTGGCTCAACCACTAGATGAATTGGGCCAAGATTTGGTTTGTAGGGACCTTGTACTAATGCTAAGCTACCCTAAAAGGGCTTGACCTAATTTGAAGTAGGGACGGCGAATGAGGTAAATAACTAGTCGACGAAAATGCACAAAATGGAAGAAATCCTCTCGTTTAGTGATGAGTAGCCTAGGTGTGCGAGAGATGTGGTTATTAAGAGGGCTTTGCAAATGGTGTAGAGAAGGACTAGATCCAAGTCAGCCACTCTCTCAAGCTTATAGATAAGCTTGGTGATGAGTTTAATGCTGATTATTTAGAGAGGGATGAATGGAAGTATGAGAAGCTTGAAGTGAAGTACAGTAATAGTGGAATGACAATGGTGGGCTTACAAATCTCAACAATGGGTGAGGAGACAAGGTGTACGTAATGACGTGATTAGTGCTAATATGATGGGATTAATGAGCTGAGAAAAGCTAGTGTGTAGCTAATGGAGAAGCTCAAGAGGAAAGGGGAGGCTCTAATACGATGTTGAGAAACACGGATATCCCAAACACGTGCATGCCTATGGTGATTAGTATTAATTTTACATTAATCTAGTGATTAAGATAATGTACGGTGGGTGATGGCTCCCTAAACA
Organism: Cibotium barometz; assembly: GCF_041138505.1. Classification (NCBI taxonomy): domain Eukaryota; kingdom Viridiplantae; phylum Streptophyta; class Polypodiopsida; order Cyatheales; family Cibotiaceae; genus Cibotium; species Cibotium barometz. The sequence continues at coordinate 31,630,275 of NC_141067.1, forward strand.
TCAAAATACACCACATCTAAAGGTCTTTGACTTACATTCTTATCATGTGAAAATGCATGCTTAAACTATGTTCCAATTGACATGCTTCACATACTTTGTGCATTCCATCTGCTTTGAACTTCGACAAACTTGTAATAATACTTTGGGCCTACATATTTTTCAACCATTGAATATTAACATGATCAATGTGTTTATATCAATGTCTACAATCACACATGTACCATGTGCAAACATTTGTAACCTTCGCGTTAAGCATGTTTACATCCAATGTTTACATCCAATGTTTACATCGAAACCTTCACTTTAGGCATGTTTTCATCCAAAGTAAACATTGTACCAATTCTATTTCCCTTTGCAACCACGTAACACTGATTATTGAAATCTTCTACATAAAATCCATGACAGTAACCTCACTTGTAGACCTTACTCAACCATTTGTCTAATAGAAACCAGTTTCTTAGTAATCTTTGTTGGAATATGAAGTACATCAGCCTAGTACTTCATTTTGCCATCTTGCATAGACAATGGAACCTTACCAATATGCACAATAGGATATATAGTATCATCATCTATTTCGACATACCATTGTTTTTTCATTTTTTACATTCTCTAAATCACGCACCATGACTGATCATGTGGTTGGAAGCACCTAAATCAGCATATCACATATCTCCATGACTCCATACATCTGTAGCCATGGAACTAATAAGCATATGCTGCATCTTGCTCACTTCTATCTGCGGCTTGCTTGCTTGAAGATACATAGTTCCCTTTCTACAACTTCTCACTTTTAATTTCATTCTGCTTTTTATAGTAGTCCTTTGATATATGACATAGTTTGCCATAATAATAGCACATGCTATTTCCCATTTGATTTTTTTCTTATCTACCTTAGCCTCCCCTATCTCTAGAGTTGCCTCTTCCACCTTTATCTCTAGTCTAGTGGCCCTTCCATCTATCTATGCATTAGATTCCTCTTGTTACTAACCATGATTTATGTTTCTAAAATGGCTTGCACCTCGGCCTCCATCTGAAGACCCGCCTCTATCATGTGTCCATGTAGAAGGCATGCTCCTGCATACTTTCAAAAGATGAATTACTCTTGACATTCATCTTCTTAGTGATGATTAGAAGGCATGCTCTTGCATACTTTCGAAAGATGAGTTACTCTCAACATTTATCTTCTTAGTGATTAGAAGCACTACATTATCTTGTCATTGTGCTTCACTTTTGTAATTAGCATTATCATTAATGTTAATCTTTTTCTTTCTTTCTAGAATGATAAGATGATGAGTTTAATTCATTTCTACATAACCTAGTCAACTCTAGATGCAAATCTTAAATAAGGTATCCCATGCATCCTTAGGTGTCATTGTATCTTATATATGACTGTTCATAGCATACGCTAATAGATAACAGCCTAGTACATCACTTTTCTGGCTCTTTCATGCCATGCCTTAATGAAAGTTTACTCATGTTGAGAGGAGTGACATTTTCTTTTGAAAGCTCCGGTTCCTTCTTATCACCTGAAAAAACTCTCAATATCCTTTTTCCATGAGAAAGTTTCTCATCTTGAACTTCCATGCTTGGAAGTTGTTCTTGTCCAGCTTCTCACTTATGATATGGGATAGAGACTATTAGTCATGATTATCTAGAGAAACTTACCAAATAGCACTTGGAGAAACTTTTGCACTTATAGAAAGCCCACAATCTGTAAACATATAGTCATCTCCTATCTATGGTCCTATAGACCTATTATACTACCACTATATGTAAACCAGTCATATAAACATATATCCGCCAACAACCTATAAATATTAGATTCTTTGTAAAGAATGTCCTACAACCAAATTTCTACCACTTAGGTCCTATGGACCTATCCCACACAGTATAATATCCCTCTTTTTCATCACAAAGGGTAGCTCAAGATGTGATAATGCATCTTACTATTGTGCCTACATGCTGCTCTTGATTAGTAGCTACCTCATGTAGACGTTTTCTTCCAAATCAAAGAGAAAGAGATGGAGTTACCCTTAACTATGTACCGCTTCCTTTGCTTGCTCCTTGAGCTCTTCATTCAAACCAACACTTTGATATCATGAGAAGAATGTGGGGGAGAGGGTGAGCTTGAGCTCCCTACAAGTAAACACACACACCTAAGAGTAGACAAGCACATAAGAGATATATAGACAAGCTAGTTTTCTAATTAAAAAATAACATAGACACCACCTACAAAGCTATGTTTCCAAAACTTAGCAAAACTCAGTCTTAATCTAATTTCAGACTCGGGAAAAACAACTTTCATGGTTTTGATGCTTCTAAAGCTGGGCATCAATGAATACACAAAAACACTTTAAGAGATATCAGGATACTAGGTCTACATTCATGTAATTTTCAAAGAAGCTTGATGAATTTATAGCCCACAAATAAAACTCGATCACATGCGCATTAAAATTCAAAACATGGAAAACTTTAGCAAACAATTTGAACTACAAATTAAACAAGTATCTTCTTTTTAAAAAAATGACAAGTTTTTGGAAACTAAAAGTATGTGTTAACGTGATCGAAAAAGTCATGACAACTATGCTTGAATGGAATTCTCATCTTCCTCCTCCTCATTCCTCGCCTCCTCTCCCATTGGAGTTATTGCAAGAGTAGTGTTAGTAATTTGTTCCTTAGCCCTCTGGGCCATCTAGCTCATAATCCACAAGGTCAACGATCTCCCCAACCTACTCACTATCAATCGAAGGCTGTGGCTAAAGAGAAAAGTGAAGTGTTTACTCACTTTCAAAGCTTCAAATCTGTGGTAGAGAAATATAAAGGCATGCGAATAAAATGCCTAAGGTCAAATGGTGGGGAAAATTGTCCAATGAATTGACTATTTGAGAGAGCATGGGATAAAGAGGAAGTTCACATGCACACATAACCCTCGACAAAATGGGGCTAGATAAAAGAAAAAATGTATATCATTAAAATTTTTTCCCATCCATTGATGAATGAGAAAGGGATGCCTCAGTATTTTTGAGCACAAGTAGTAGCAATATTTATATTATCAACATGATGCCCACTATAGTTCATGGCATGATACCCTCAAAAAAAATTTTACTTGTAAAAACCAATTTTTGGTACACTTAAAAGTCTTTGGGTACATTGCTTATATACATCATGTACTAGATGAGGTGATAAGTAAGTTGGATCCTAAGGTAGACAATGTATATTCATTGGTTATTCCCTTGAGTAGAAAGGTTATATATGTTATAACCCCACTATGCATGAGATACAAGTGAGCTAGGATGTTGTGTATTTTATGAGATGTGTAGTGGGTATATGCCAGTGCACGATCTTGTAGAGGCTAGAGCAAAGAATCAATCAATATCCCCACAAAATTCCTTTACTCCTTTACATCCACTAGTGGAGAAGCATCTTCAACAGAAAACTTTGCATTAGCCTCTATGGGCGTAGCCACTGACTTGCAATCAGCCATGCCAAATGCCTTTAGAATTTCTCTTGCATACTTTTGCTGAGAAATGAAGATTCCATCTATCTCTTGCCATACCTTTATCCCTAAAAAGAAATGCATAAGCCTACTAAGGTCTATCATATCAAACTCTGAACTCAACATCACCTATGTCTATCAGATCTTCTCTTCATGGTTCCCCATTATAATGAGGTCATCCACATATGGGACAATGATAATGTGTCTACCTTATTCAAAGAAACTATATAAATTTACATCTAGTAGGAATTTAGAAAGACCAATAATTACAAAGAATGCATCTATCCACAGTAGTACCATGCCTGAGGGTCCTATTTTAGCCCTTACAATGTCTTTCAAAGTCTACACACTTTGTTTTTTGAATCTAGTATCTTGAACTCGGGTGGCTGCATCACATAAACCTCCTCCTTTTGAGATGACCATTCAAAAATGTTCACTTCACATCCATTTGCATTATTGGAATAGTGGTCAATCTAGCTGTGGGAGTGAATGTCTCCTAAAAGTTGAACCCTTTGATTCCTGTGAAACCCTTTTTCCCACAAACCTTCCCTTAAACTGACCCAATGTCCCATCAGGCTTATACTTGGCCTTCCAAACCCACTTGGTGCTAATAACCTTCAATTTTAGAGGACAATCCACAAGATCCCAAGAGTGGTTTCTCAAATTGAGTCAAACTCTGACTCCATGGACACCCTCCAATTTGGATTTGCTAATGCTTCGTTTAGGATGGCTAGCTCCCGTTATTTCATTATCTCAGCCCATCTAAGCCATATTGATAATGTGAGTGGAGGAACTCTTTTTCTCCTCTATTCTCTTAGATCTGCTAGCTTTTTTGTGATTATCGATGGAGACTTCCCATCCAAGAGCTCCTTCACCCATTTAGGATATGGCTTCTTATGAGGTGCTGTAGGCTTCTCTTCTTCATCTGATGAATCCACCACTTATGGAGTTGGTACTGTCATTAGAGGTTATTAAAGAGAATGCGAGGGAGAGAGAGAGAGAGAGCTTGAGTTCCTTCTTGCAAGCAAACACATACACACAAGAGAGAGCAAGACGTACAAGAGAGATGGATGGTTGAATTTTCTTCTATCTTCTTCTCTTATCTACAACCATATAACTAAAAGATAAGAGTACATACTATAAGGGAAAGTACTCTCCTACAATAATATATAATTGTTTTTCCATAATGTGAACTTGACTATATGAGCTGGTGCTATATTTATGTCATAACTTTAGTACTTCAAAGTGGCTGTCACACAGCCTATCATCCATTGGCGACATATCAACCATATCTCACCAACCATTCTAGTGGCATACGTGCAGAAGCTATCACCTAGGCACATCATCAATGCCCACATCACTAGTTGAGATCGATATCTCAACACTCTCCCTTGAGCTCAACTCCACACATTGTACTCCAAGTAAGCTCCTAAACTTGTAGAGCGTCTATGTGCCCAATGCCTTTGTGAAGATCCTATTCATAATGTACACAACAATTGTTATTGCTTCTATCCAAAAATAATGTGGCATATTCTTTTCAAACATCAAGGCACATGCCATTTTTGCAATATGCCTATTTTTTATTTCTGCAACACCATTTTGTTTGCAGAGTGTACTTGTATGTAAAGTGTCTCTTGATTCCCTACATTCTTAAGAAATCACCGAACTCATTAGAGAAATACTCTCCCCCACCATCTGATCTCAGGCATTTTATTTATATGCCTTTTTCCTTCTTGATCAAGACTAAATCTCAAAAATTAAGCAAACACCTCAATTTTATCCTTCGTGAAATAAACCCACACTTTCCTAGTGTGATCATCAATGAATGTAACATAATATCTACAACTTGCAATTGTTGCAGTCTTGGTTGGTCCCCATACATCTAAATGTATAACATCTAATGGTAGTTCACTAACATGATTTTCATGTGGGAAAGCATGTTTGGCTTGCTTACCAAGCTGGCATGCTCCACATACTTTATGCATATCATCAACCTTAAACTTTTGCAAACCTATAACAATATTTTGGGCATGCAAAGACTTCAATTGCTATATATTCACATGACCAATGTGCTTGTGCCATATGAAATAGCTACAATGACACCTATTTTATGCACAAACATAGCTACCTTTACCTCAAGCATGTTCAAATCCAAGTAAACATCCTACCATTTCTTTTACCCTTTGCAACCAAGTGACACTGATTTTTGAAGTCTTCCATAAAACATCCTTGAGGATTAAACCTCACTTGAAGACCCTTCTCAACCATCTATCCAATAGAAACCAAGTTCTTTGTAATATTTGAAACATGAAGTACATATACCAAGTACTTCATTTTGCCATTCTGCTGCATAGTCAATGACACTTTACCAACATGTGTAATGGGGTGCGCAATATCAATTTCTAACCTAGTTTTTCCATTTTTTGCATGGCTCTAAACCATTCACCACCAAGATTGGTCATGTGGTTAGAGGCGCTAAAATCCACATACCATATATCATTAGATCCTAACACATCTCTTGTTGTTGTGAAACTCATCATGTGCTGCATTACAAACAACTTCTCACTTCTGTTAATCATCACCCCATTTACTAGATGATGCATAGTTACCTTGCTGCAATTTTTCACTTTTAATGTCATTCAACTTTTTAAAGAAGTCCTTTGCTATGCGCCATGGTTTGCCACAATAATAGCACTCTATGCTACTTGCACTCTGATTTCTTTACCAACCACAATAATAGCACTCTATGCTACTTGCACTCTGATTTCTTTACCAACCACCTTGGCCCCTTTGGCTCCCCCTGCCTCTAGACTGGCCTCTTCCACCTATGTATGATTGTTATTGTTTGCTACTCTATTGCTGCGAATCATAATTTGGACTGTTGTTGTCCATAATTCTGGTTTCCATGTCGGCCTCAACCAACGACCTATACCTTTGCCTCTACCTAAATTGGAGTAGAAGGCCTATTCTACTGTGTTCTTGCTTTGCAAGAAGAGTTTTCTTCTATGATTAGCATAGACAATAAGTTCTGAAAGTTGGGAGCATTCTCCTTGACTACAATGGAGGTCTTGAATGACTTGTACTCTTTGCCAAGCCCATTTAGATAGACGCTCACTAAATCATCAATCTTTCGATGATACATTAATAGAACCAAATGATTCAACAATGCCCTTGATATTTAAAGCATACTCGTTTGATAGACATGCTTTTCTTCTCCATAGTATGTAGTTCTTGTTTTAGGTACAGTTTCCTTGCCTTTGTGTTGGTCTGGAACATTTGCATAGGTTCTTCCATGCAACTGCTAGAGTGCTGGTCTGGGACATTTGCACACGTTCTTCCATGCAATTGCTAGAGTGTTGGTCTGGAATATTTGCGCCAGGTTCTATCATGCAATTGTTAGAGTGTTGGCATCATAGGCTATATGTATCCTATCATTATATCTATGACACTGATTGAAAGCCAATACATGACTTTCCTTGCACCCTAGTTCTAGTCCTTGAATGCCTTTATATCTGCTGGGGTGGCATTCTCTTCATACAATACTGGAGGCTCCTCATTATCTCATAGTCCCAAAATCCTTTATTTATAAGAAAATTGGTCATTCTGAACTTCCAAGCATGGAAGTTTTTCTTGTCCAGTTTCTCACTGATAACTTGATTGAGCTCGTCAAATATGTTTTCTTGAAACAACCAAAACCTATAACCTTTAACACAATAATATTTTCTGTTCTACCATAGTGGTACTTCAACACAACCTGTATGTCACCAGATATGACCAGAGTACATGTATATACACCCAAGATGAGCAATACATGTGTAAACACTATCTACACTCCCAAATGTACTATTGCATTGCAATAACTAGATTTCGACTAGAGAAAGTTCTTAACCAAAACTTTCCAAAATTGTCGACAAGAAACCTTACAATAATCAAACAAAGATTAAAATGTTCAATTCTGGCTGCAAAACTACAGTACAAAAAGTACTATGTACCTTACAGGCACCTCCAAGCCTGCAAAGATAGCTTCTCATTTGGAGATGTGTAGCTCCCATAGCTACCCAAGGGGTGTCATACATAAATAAGAAGGGGAATAGATGATGATGCTCTTACCTGTGTACTGCTTCCTTGCTTGCTTTATTCTTACCTCTTGCTCACCTCCTTATCTCTCACTCAATCTAGAGAACTAATACCATAAAGAGAATGTGGGGGAGATGGAGAGCTTAAGTTCCTTGAAGCAAACACATACACATAAGAGAGAGCAATACACACAAGAGAGATGGATGGTTGAATTTTCTTCTATCTGCTTCTCTTCTCTACAACCATATAACTAAAAGATAAGAGTACATACTATAAGGTAAAATACTCTCCATTAGTAATTTATAATAGTGTCAAATCCTTTGTTAGTAGAAGTTTGAAATGGAATTTATTTGGATAAATTCTTTGCATCTTTTATTGCTTTACTCATTTAGGAGGGCAAGCATTCTTAGGAGATTAATAAAGTTTAAGGATATGAAGAGGATGTATGTCTTTACTACAATAATAAGCTTTTTATTCCATAGAGTTATGTCTACCCTAGGGATAGTGTAAGGATTATAGAGTCAAACTTTATACAAAGTTTAAGAAAAATTAAGTAAATAGTTGGGAACCTTATATAAAAAATTTATGGGTGAAGGAGAAGATCTAAATTTTATGTGTGAAGGTGAAGTCCTAAATGTGTAAAGATGTGTAAAATATCCACATATGCCGCATTGGTGACACGTGCACATTAGTGAAACATGTGACTGTGCCAAATGTGCATGAAAAATATGTGGGGATTTATCCAATGAGAGAAAACGACTCCAAGAACTGACTTGGCAATCCCAATAGGGAAAATTTGGACTCAACTTTGGGCCCTACAAGAAGTGCCAACTTAGCTTAGAGAGAGATAATCCAGAGAGTCTAAAAAATAAGATGAAATTAAGTTTGGCATATTTTCTCTCCATTTCTTTTAGAATATAAAAATACACCAGCCCTCCAAGTTTTTAATCACTTTTTCTTTTCATGTACATGAAGAATGAAGTGGTCAGTTTTCAGAGTTTAATGGCTCATATATTCCTCTTCTCCTCTCCAGTCCCTCAAAGTTTTTAATCACTTTTTCTTTTCATGTATGCGAAGAATGAGGTGGTCACTTTTGAGAGTTTAATGGCTCATGTCTCTAAAATCTACGTATAGGCCAAAATAGCATATCTCTCAAAATTTGAATGAACCTGAATAGGAAGAATGAAGTAAATGGTGCCTTTTTCCATAAACCATCAAAATAAATGCAATATGGAACTTCACCCCATGATATTCAACATTACTGTAAGTAGACCTTTTGATTATTGTCATTAACAAATAAATCATTACTCATATGCTGATTGTTGAGTTGGTGTCTTGGACGGATGATGACTACCCTTCCTTTCCTTTCCCATATATGAATTTGAGTCTTCACTGAGTAGCTTGAAATTCCTCTTCAGCGGGAAGGTTAGCTTCATAGTGAAATGCATCCTTAAATATCATTTCTAATGTCTCAGAAGTAGTATAGAACTCACTATCCTTGACATTATAGATCAATGAAATCATCATCTTCTTCAAGATTTTGTGTGATGATAGCGAGATAGTAGTCCCTCCTAATGGAAAACATAGCTCGAATATCTATTATTAGGACCTATAGGATAGGTGGTGAGGACAGAGGTTGGAATGTGCTATCTTTCCTCTCTCACAAAGGGATCCTCATCAGCTATTACCACTTGGGTGTCTTCTCTTCTTAGGGTGTCAATATCAAGATTCTCATTGAGGTCCCTCTCCGTATCCAGGTTTATCTCCTTCGCAATCTCCTAAACCTCATCTTCTGCTCTTGGAGTTTCCTTTTCTCTCTCCTCACCTCCTTCAATTCAAACTTTCTCATCCTGAAGCAGCATGTGCAAGTACCAAATAAACCCGTAGTGGTAGTTCGGCAAGACGAAACTTGTGGTTGTGGATGGGGCACTTACTATTTGTTTTCTTCTTGTCCTCTGGCACCTTTAAAATATCCATGTTTACCTTTTGTTTAAAGAATGTCAAAGGAAAAAAATCGTTAACATGCCCATATCGACATTGTCTAAGATGACTTCATCATTCGAAGTGATCTCCTGGTATAGTTGCTCTTTCTCTTGGAAATACGAGTAGAATGTAGACACAATCATGTCCTCGGATGGAGACATTGCAAGCAAACATACGTGTTATCTTGAGATGGTGATAATGCTGACGAACTCTGTGAAAGAAGTCAAACAATTTCTCTTCTACAAGCCAGTGAAGATGTCACAATGATTATTAATTGAATTTCTATTATAAGGGTCTATGTTGCACGAATATTGAATTTTTATTATAAGGGTCTATTGAAGATCAAGACAATGTGATATGTGGTTGAGGATTGCGAGTGAGTTCTTATATTAAGTTGTATTGAATTTCTATTATAAGGGTCTATGTTGCACGAATATGCAACAATCATTAACACCGACTTATGAAAAATTAGCATGAGTCATGATGAGTAGTCATTTGCAAGGGCTCATCTAAAATTTCACAAACAGGTTGGAAAATGGCCATTTTTTCGAACATGTAAACCCATTTATAACAAAGAGTTGTAATTTTGTTTTAAAAAAGACTATTTTTTAAAAGAAAAGCATTATAGCATTAATCGATGGTTTCTCTCTCTCGACAGACAAGCTAGTTTTCTAATTAAAAAATAACATAGACACCACCTACAAAGCTATGTTTCCAAAACTTAGCAAAACTCAGTCTTAATCTAATTTCAGACTCGGGAAAAACAACTTTCATGGTTTTGATGCTTCTAAAGCTGGGCATCAATGAATACACAAAAACACTTTAAGAGATATCAGGATACTAGGTCTACATTCATGTAATTTTCAAAGAAGCTTGATGAATTTATAGCCCACAAATAAAACTCGATCACATGCGCATTAAAATTCAAAACATGGAAAACTTTAGCAAACAATTTGAACTACAAATTAAACAAGTATCTTCTTTTGAAAAAATGACAAGTTTTTGGAAACTAAAAGTATGTGTTAACGTGATCTAAAAAGTCATGACAACTATGCTTGAATGGGATTCTCATCTTCCTCCTCCTCATTCCTCGCCTCCTCTCCCATTGGAGTTATTGCAAGAGTAGTGTTAGTAATTTGTTCCTCAGCCTCTGGGCCATCTAGCTCATAATCCACAAGGTCAACTATCTCCCCAACCTGCTCACTATCAATCGAAGGATGTGGCTCTCCAAATGCATCATAAAAACAAGGATCAAATTCCATGCTCTTCATTCCCACCTCTTGGAACTCATCTGGTAACTCCTTGAGAGCTGTCACTCTGGTCGATAAATTTTACCTGGAGTGGATCACATTCCACTATAACCACATTTCTACCTCTTTTCAATGCACTAACAATTGTGGTACCAGTCCCCCACAAAGAGATCCATCAACCACTCTCTTTTCATAGAAAGTAAATCAATTAAATCCATCATCAAAAGCTCAGGCTTTTGATATGGATTTATGACTCCTTGTAAACCTGCATTCGGTATGCTTGAACTTTTTGCAAACTCCTGGTCGTTCAAAAACATTTGTGCGATTTGGTTTCACAGTAAAATTATACGATCCTCTACTTTGCACGCCCAAAGATGAATAAAAACCAATTGTAGCAAATTCACAAGCCCAAGAAAGATGATCTAGTTTATAACCATGAATATTTGGCTTTGTCCTACAAAACAAAAGTTAACATCTAAGAAAAGAGCAACACATAATAACTCCTTAATGCTAGTAGAAAAATATTCAAAGGTTTTACTTAGCATGTCATCATTTGACATGTCATGTTTGAGTCAGTGAAGGCTTTTTGCAGTGCAGTAATTTGATCATGGGCATGAAAAAATATTGGTGCTCAAGAGTCATAAGTAGTGACCTTGCTAAAAGCCCCTATGACTTTTTTGTAGGCAAATACTCCGTACTTCACATCGTCATTGTGACTGAGTTCGGAGCATAACAACCATAAGGAGCATTTGCGATGGCCAAAGTGTAAGGATGTGCTATGAGGACAAAAGTGTCCATGTCTCAAACTCTTCCTTCATGAACACACCAATGAGTTGGAGACTCCTCTACATCATCAAGAATGAAAAGTGTAAGACCAGGAGTGATTTCAAAGCTTTGGGGTTGTTGTCTCCTCCTCCTCTCTAGATGACAACGGGAAAGAAATTGCTCAAAGTCAAGAGGGATTTTCTTGATGATGAAAACCCATGGATCTTTGTTCTAAAAAAACCAACAAGCAAGATGTGAGAGGTGAAAAAAAAAGGTTTATTAAACAAAGCTGAAAGCAAGATGAACTACTCACCATGTTACCAAATAAGAACATGTACTTCTCCAACACATGAGGTTTTGCTTGAGTCTAGATGGTAGAGCTTTACCTCATCCCAATTAGAGCAATTCAACTTTTCAATTCATTATTCTCTGCATGTGAAGCATGGTTTTTTGCCTAATAGACAACCAAAGAAATTAGAGCTGATGAAACAAGCAAAACTTCAAAAAATAAAAGAGTTAATTAAACAAACAAACCTTTCAAATTATTCTCCCATATTCTCTGAAGAGATGATTCCATGCTTTACGCGCGAGAGAACTGCAATGATTAATGATTTCTCACAAATTCCTTGCAAATGTCTTCACACTGCTATCTTCATTTCTTCGGGAATAGGCTTTGGTGCTTCATCACTTGAGGCACCTTTGCCTTTGGAAGCTGCAGAAAGGCAACTTACTGAACTTTTGACCTTTTAACTTTTCTTGCTCATGTAGCTTAAAAATATCATGTTGTAGATCCCAAATTTCTCCATCACGAAAGGCAAGTTGAAAATAGTTATCATGTTGTTTCACATTGGGCTTCTAACTTGCTCCACAACCACCTTTCTTTTTTAATTCAAGACCACACTTTTCTAGGAATCAATCCACTCATTATGAAAGAACCTTATCTTTTGAATGAAAATCATTTCCATTCAAAAGTTCGAGTCAATATTATGGTCAAGGGTAAGAACCTTTGCCTCCTCATTTGTTAAACCAGCATACACCCAACACATTGCCATTTTGTAAGTGTTAACATGCTCATATTTGGCAGCAAGCTCTTGATTTGCAACAAGCAAAGAATGAGTGACCCCAAGAACCCAATATCTGTAAGTCTTAGCATTGGCCTTAACCCAAGATTCCTTATTAGGACACTATTTTGCGAACCTCTAAGGGTATTCTTCCTGTTTGGGGATCCACTAGTGGATGCTCAATCACACTTATGGGTAAAAATATAGGTAAAGGATCCACCATGTTATTTTGCTTGACCCTCTCTCTTAAAACATTGAAAGAGCTTGAATCTCTTGTGTTGGGTAAGGCGGCACTAGGACTGGATGGAACAATCTTTGATTCGTGAAGAAACTGGACATCTCACAATCCCCCCCCCCCTCATTTGCGTGGACTTTAGTAAGAGGTTTTTGCCTTAGAGAGGGTTCATGCGCTGTGGTCTTTTGCTCATACGGTGAGTAAACAATCTCAGAATTGAGATCTGACTGGAGTGTTTCGATCGTGAGACAGCGAGCACTACAAGATGACGTCCAAGATGGCCCCTTCTTGAAAACGTCACAGTATTACCTCGAGAGGAGCACACAACAACGAGATTAGAGAAGATGCTCCCGATGGCGGCTCCAACCCTCCCTTTACAAGCTCCTCAAGGAAATGGTGGCCAGGTTAGTTTGGTTATCTATTAAAGAAGAGTTTTTTTAAAATATTAGTGTTAATAAATGTGTATCTTTTTCTTTTAAAATAATGATATAAAATTGTATGAAGTTATGAATTGTGTGATGCTGTATTCAATAAACTGTGTGATACTGTATTCAATAAATTGTATTGAAATTGTTATCTTTAAAGAGTGCAAGTTTTTCTTGGCTTCGACGCTAACTCCGTTTCGTGCTTATGTAGTCGGGCGGGGTCATTAGCAAAGCTCGAGAATGGCCTAAGGTATCCCTCATACCGTTGGGAGAATAAGGTTCGCCAATAGAGGTGAGAGATTATGATGCTGCCTAGTTCTGAGGGCCGAGGCTAGTGCAGTGAATAAGCCCATCCTAGTGTGCAGACATCCCTCTAAGGGGCATGAGGATCGAGTGATGGAGCCTGAGAGGGCGATAGGCCGGCTTGCGTCCTCGCCAGAGCGGGGTCGACCATGAGGTGTATGGAAGGCCGAATTCTAGATCATCGGCAGTATAAAGGAAAAGAATAAGAGAGCCGGTTTGGCTTGTATGAAATTGATTCATATATAAACTTTTTTATAAATCTTGTCTTTGGCATTATTGTACTGTGGAAAAAGGCTGTTTTAACAAACCTTGTGAAAAGGGCCTTAATTAAGAAATATGTTTATTTATGTCAAACAGTGTGGTAGGATTAATTAGAAAACAAATTGACGCATGAGTAGGGTGGAAAGTGGGAGGATGGAATGCCCCGACGGCACCATCCTACACGGACGGGTGGACCCGATTAGTCGGGTAGCTTCCCAACAGATTAAGTGAAAGCCCTACACTAGATAAATAGGTTCTTGGACAACTCTATTCTAGAAGACTAGGCCAGCGGCGGCTGTGCCTTGCATGGATGAGGAAAAAAGCGTTGCCTCTAGAAATCAAGTCTAGTAGTTGCCCAATTTATGATCAATTACCCTATGGATGATTTGATTTTTAGAAGATCACGCTCCCCCTGCTCTGCGGGATAGGACTAGGTCTTACCTATGAATCGTATCCTTGAATCTCTACATGGTCAAGGTGTCGATAAATAGGAAATTTTCTCCAAGTTAAGACTTAGTGGACTATCTTAAGTGTTTCCCCTATTTTAGAAGGGGGGAACCTTACAATTGGTATGAGAGGTTATCTTAGCTCCTAGGAATTGCCATTTAAGGACTGTTTTGCAATGAATGTTTACCTAACATAATGCTAATTAATAAAAACATCCTACTAAAAAAAAACAAGTTGAATTGATGTTTGAATGATTGTAGAAAGAGGAAGATTCCTACTCGAAGTTTCTAGACTGCTAGTCACTCCTCAAATTTCGAGTTCCGTGACACCTGGTGCAGATACTAGAGAATATGTCCCTCCCTCGTTTCTCTCGTATTGAAAGAGGATGGGGTAGAGATTTCTGGAGTCGTAGGCTGAGATATTTCTTCATCCGAGCAGATCGAATCGCTGGATTGAAAAGTTGAAGATGATCCTTTTATTTTGGTTCGTCGATACCCCCAGGGCCGACACCTCTGTGACTATAGATGGGATTGGCATACCTTAGGATCGCTGGGTGTATGACCAAGTGATGCAAGTCTTACCTGCTGCTGACAGAGTAGTTGTGTTTGGGACCTACCCCAATCTAGAGTCTACCACCCTTACCATCAGTTTTTAGAGTCTTAGAAACTACAGCGGAATCCCCATATTCAACCTATGTGGACCGCTCTACCCTTATGTCATAGTCAAGCTTAGGAATTTCCCTTGATGGCAAATAAGACTAATTATATTAGTCTCAAGTAATAAAACTCATCCTTGGAAATAAAATGATTTCAATGTTTTACTCTCCAAAATAAGCGTTGTGCAAGTATGAATCTTGTAATCTTAAAATTGTTTTTAATGATGGCCAAGACAATCACCCTCTACTTCCCAATGCACTTTACACTGATATCCTAGGAGAATAAGCTCCTGCTCAAGCAAATGCAACCTCCCTCCTTTAAAGGAGAAGGCTCAAAGATTGAGAAGGATGCTGAAGTCTGGATTGAAGCGATGGACGATTATTTCTCTGTCGCCGGTACTGGAGTAGCAAATCAGTCTATGCTTGCATGGTTTCACCTCATCGAAGATGCTAAACTCTGGTGGAAACAGTGGTGCCATGACAAGGGAGTCATCGAGCATTCTCAAACGTGGGAAGACATCAAGTAGGCCATGAAGGAAAGATATCTTCCCCCGTCCCATGAATCCATAAAGATGAATGAGTTTCTTTGTCTTCGGCAGTGCAACTTGATTCTTAAGGACTACTATTCTAAATTTATCACTCTTCGGAAGTATGCCGCCCCACCTATGACTACTTCCCAGCAAGTGGCTCGTTTCTGTCAAGGGTTAAATGAACCCTTAGATTCCCGCCTTGAAGCAATGAGGCCAAGCTCATTACAGGATGCTCTCATACGAGCAAAACCCCTTGTGAAAGAATTGAGGACTGACAAACCTAAGCCTCAAAAGAGATCTTACCCTGAGGCAAATCCTAAAGATCAATCCTACAAGAAACCCCAACAAATTTTCCCTACTACAATAGAGGGCGACAAAGCAACTCTTTTGTCCCCCGCTCGTATGCTGCTTCTTCCAGAGAAGGACCTCTATGTTTTGAGTGCAATGAGCCGGACACTTTAGGGCCAACTGTCCCAAGGTGGCAACATCATTTCCCCAAGGTGGCAGATGAAGTCAAGGCTGTGGAACCCCTATCCACCAAGGTGCAAGAGGCGGTGGGTGTGGCAGAGGCCACGGAGGAACAGTTGCTAGGACA
Source organism: Cibotium barometz (assembly GCF_041138505.1). Taxonomy (NCBI): domain Eukaryota; kingdom Viridiplantae; phylum Streptophyta; class Polypodiopsida; order Cyatheales; family Cibotiaceae; genus Cibotium; species Cibotium barometz. Next base: position 31,646,358 of record NC_141067.1, read on the forward strand.
GCCTGTATTATAAGCGAAGAACTGACCTTAGAAATGGCTGAAGAAGAGCGCGCCACGCGCCACCGTCCATGCGGCAGTACAACACCAAGGTCCGAATAAACAATTTGGTGTAATCCAAACCCTAGCCACTCATCACGGTAAGCCATTTCAGCTTTTGATTGATTGTGGCAGTACCCATTTATTTCTTTCTCCTAGGTGTTTGCAAAAATTAAACTTGGGTCAAAAAATAGCTAGAAGAATGGTTGTAGAGTTAGCCAGTGGTGGGAAAGAAGTAGTATCTCGCCACTCTATAGGAAACCTTGATTTTGAGCTGGGTAATGAGCAAACTCATTAGGAATTTATGATGGAATCCTTGGGATGGATTGGTTAATTAGCAAACAAAGCTAGCATTCATTCTAACCAGGGGAGTATCACTTTTGAAAATGAGCATGGCCAAGTAATATCCATTTAGGGGATAACAGGAAAACCTAAATCTTAGGTAGTCAAGGCAAAACATCTTCTCAAGGGAACACGTAAGGGTCAGCAAGTTTTCTTAGTCAAGCTCAACAAAACCATCGAACCTAGTAAGGAGACAGAACCCTCTTGGCTCCAATAATTCTCTGACATCTTCCCTGATGAGCTTACAGGGCTACCGCCTCCTCAAGAAGTCGATCATGAAATCGAGGTGATCCTTGGGACTCAACCCGTCTCAAAAATGCCCTATAAAATGTCCCTTCCTGAAGCCATTGAACTTAACGAGCAACGTTCCCAACTTATTGAGCAAGGATTCGTATGCCGCCCCAGTAGCTCTCCTTGGGGGCACCTGTTCTTTTCCAAAAAAAGAAGGATAGAACTCTCCGCCTCTGCATAGATTATCGGCCAACATTGTAGCTCATAGAGCAACCTAGATGGACCGCTCCAACCATATGAGTATGGAGTGTAGGTTAGGTCAATACGTGTTAGGTGTTAGACCCTCATCACATTGAGGGGAGGCGTTAAGAAAAGCAATGTGTGAGGGTGCAACATGAATAGAGGAAGGGGAGGAGCATGCACATTAGAAAGAGGAATAGACTAAGGGTACATTGGCAAAGGTTGATTTGTATGGTCATTTGTAAAAGGTGAAGTCAAAGATAAAAAAGGTAGCACATGGGAAGTGCAAGGAGGCACTTTCCATGTAAAAGGTGAAGTCAAAGGTCAAAAGGGTAGCACATGGAAAGTGCAAGGAGGCGTTAAGAAAAGCAATGTGTGAGGGTGCAACATGAATAGAGGAAGGGGAGGAGCATGCACATTAGAAAGAGGAATAGACTAAGGGTACATTGGCAAAGGTTGATTTGTATGGTCATTTGTAAAAGGTGAAGTCAAAGGTCAAAAAGGTAGTACATGGAAAGTGCAAGGAGGCACATGTAGTGTGAGCATTTATGGACAAATGGATGGCACAAGGGTGCATGGAGCATATGGATGAGAGCTATATAAGCATGTACTTGGATTAAGCTAATGTGATGAGATTATGGAGTCTATGTCTTAATTATTGTGTCATTGATTAACCTTTATCTTAATCTTGTATTAGCATTTTCTTAGTCTTTCATTATGGGCTTAATCACTTGCTATGAGCCACCCTAGATTCATGTATTTTAACAGCTCTTCATGTAATTGACATGAGTCGATAGTGACTCATCTCAACTACATGAAAATGAGTCTAGAGTGACTCACCTTGGTTCATTTTAAGCTCAAGGAATGTTATGAGTAGGATTATCTTTGAGTTCTTTGATTGTGCCCCAAATAATGTGTCAATTGTGTTCCTCCATCCATCATGAGAACTATGAGTGTGTTCCTCCATCCATCATGAGAACTATCTTTTCCATCTATGCGGATGAATATATGTATCATTAAGGCTCAAGTCAATGATTTACAATGCTGATAACCCATATTGACTTTTCATCTCTAGTGTTGGGTATCTTTTCCTTTCCATTAGCTACTTCCCACCATAACCCTTTCCTCATTAGGGTAAACTTAATCTTGGCTTGCCAGGTGTGAAACGGTCTTCAGATTTTTCAATTTTGAAAGAATTTTCCATGACTTAGGTAAATCTTACCAATTAGCTTTTAAGCTTATTAAGGCCAATGTCTAAACCCTTACAATGAGATAGAAAAGATGTTAAAAACTTCCTTTACTATACAAATGTATGTGAGTTGACAAAAATTTAGAAAAACCCATACCCTTTGCATAAGCATATAATAAGACTTAGATTTTGTTTTTTGGCTTCTTGACATTCTTGACCTTCTTCATTGGTTTAATGTACTTAGCATTTGAAGGTTCACACATGACCACCACTAATTAGCCAAATAATTCACAAATTAAACCTAATTTAATCATGATATAATGATTTACCTCATTGTTTTGGAAGTAGAGAACTGAGCTCACACAAATGATGGTCCTCCTCAACCATTCATGAAGAATGCTTCAAACAGATTAGACCAGAGTGTGTAGATGGGTTTTAAGCTTATAAGAATATTTTTAGTCATTATAATCATACCTTAATCTGTATTTTGCCAAACCATGTCTCTGAGAAACACATAAAGTTATAGTGGCTACTCCAAGCTTCCAAATAAAATTCTAAGCCCACCATCGTGTTCACCGTGCCCAAAAATCCCTAGCCCAAAAACCCCTAGGAGTGAGCACAATTAGACTGTGATGCACTTATGAAGACAATTTTAGGGTTTTCTCCAAAAATAGAGTGGATTGTTGCATGGGATTCCACCACCGTGATTATAATCATACCTTAATCTCTATTTTGCCAAACCATGTCTTAGAGAAACACATAGAGTCGTAGTGGCTACTCCAGGCTTCCAATTGAAATTCTGAGCCCACCACCATGTTCGCCGTGCCCAAAAATCCCTAAGGATGAGAGAAATTAGACTGTGATGCACTGATGAAGATGATTTTAGGGTTTTCTCCAAAAAACAGGGTAATTGTTGCTTTCTTTCTCTCAGCTTGTTGTGTGCTTCACCACCGCCATTGACCCTCCACCCTTGGTTACCTTTAAGCTAGGAAGATTCCCCAGAGATAGCTTGGGCTTTGGTTGACTAAAGGCAAAGAAATCAAGCCTCCATGGGAGGTGGGTGATGGAGAAAACAAAGCAAATTGTTGGTAACTAGGCTTTAAAATATGATTATCAATAATTATATGGATGATGATCGAGGATTAAAGCGAGAGAAGTGGTTATGGATCTATGCTTTGATACCATGAAAACAAGCATGGCGGATTAAAGTCAAAGATTAGGCCCATGATTAAAGCATATTGAAGAGCTAATGAAATGGATTAATATTAATTACATGATTAAGAAAATAATCAACATTATGAAAACATGGACATGGTGAATGAGAGTACTAATGCATTAGATATGAGCCTTTAAATAGGCATGAGTACAAATGATTAAGTGTAGACCGTCTTCTAATTCCTTCTAGTTTTGAGCGCACCATGAAAAAGGGCACCCTTTGCCTAGGTTTGGGTGCAAGCAAAGATCCTCCTCCACTTTCTTTAAGTGCCTTTTTCTTGTGGATTTGTGCAGCTAAGTGGACCATATTATATAATATAAAATTGGCCTAAGACCTTAGAACCATATTTCCCTATGTCACTTAATGAATATTTTGGTGTATTATTAGTCATCACTAGTGGATATTTTGGTGTATTATTTCAACACAAAGCCCCCCTGTCTTTTTCTCTTGGCATCCCTCTTCCACTTCTCTTGTCTACATCCCTCTCTTCCACCACTCGGATTCTGTAGCCTTTGCATGCACGTGCCTTTTCCATATATTCTAGGCTTCTGTGCCCGACCCACCCTTCTCCCATTGCGTAGGGAGTCCATCCCTCTCTATCTCTCTTTTTTCTTTTTCGTTCACCCAGCTTTAGCCTCTTCCTTTGCATGTCACCAAGAGAACCCTCACGTGCTTTGTGATCGCGGACGTGCGTGTAGACTAGAGGAGGCACGCCCCCACAAAGGGACAGGAGGGCCCATTGTAGTTTCCCTCTTCATTCTACTAAGAGAGGATGGCCTACTGAAATTTCCCTCTTCATTCTCCTAGGATCTCAAAAAACATGGCTTTCGAGCTGCTTTCATCATGCAGACCGGCTCACTTCTCAAGCACGTGGAACTTGGAAGAGTGTCTCATTTGCCTCAAAGTGATCAATCTTTGCTTTGAGCCATATCTCCCCGACTTGATCCATGTGACCCTAGACTGGCTTTTTATCCACGATTGGAGCATCTTGGATAACATCGTCACTTTTTGATAGCCACCTACATTTGTCTTATTGACATATGTAGGGGTGAGAGCAAGCCACATGTAAGGGGAAATTTTTAAAGTGATCTCACCCAAGACAAAGTGAGCCCGCTGAAATGTATCCTATATGCTTTCTAGCAAGTGATAGCCACCAGCAAGGTTAAAGGTGGGGATCTCGTTGTGCTTCTTATCAACTTTGAGAGAAGGCCTACAATAGAGTGGATCGGGCCTTCTTGGATGGGACCTTGCTTTGCCTTGGCTTTATCTGCCTCTTAGATACGAGGAGCTTTTTTCTCTGTATTGGTGATCACACAGCTAGGTTCTTCTTCAGGGGGCCATGAGGAGATCATTTTGCCATATCATGCTTTGTTCACAAGGGATACACATTGGTGCCTTTCCTTTTCCTTTTTGTACCATAGGTGATGAGATTATTTTCCTTTTCCTTTCAAATGTAATGGCATTAGATACACGTCGGGCAAATCATGACGTAATTAGCTGTTTGATTAATGGCATTAGATACACGTAATTAGCTGAAATGTAATGTTTAATTAACAAAGACAAACTGCAAAGAGCTTACGAATGTGGCATCATCACGACGATAAGATGGCACTGAGCGAGCAGCAAAAGCAAGAGACAGGAAGCAAGGGCCTACTAAGGTATTGTGTGTGCTTGTTTATTATCGGGGCCGTCACCGTTAATCCGATAGCATCTTCACAAGAGTGTCATACTTACGTTTTTACCTTGGGTAGCCTAACATCTTTTAGAAAAGAAAGCATGGATAGAAGGTCACTTGGCAACTTAATAAAAAGGGAAAAAAATATATTTTTAAAAAAATTATTGTTTTCTTTTTTTCTCATCGTTATTTTTGGTGCACCTCTATTTTCAGAAGGCTCTTGTGCCACCTTGGCCACCTGCAAATTATGTATGATGCGCGTGCTGCCATCACCACCTTACCTTTGTAGCAGCGGCGGGTGCCCGTTATCAACTCCAAAACTGTCCGCTTCTATCACACATGGGTGGTGGGGTGCCAAGCTGCAGATGTCGTTAAGGCTCCACATTAATAGTGTTGTCCAGCCTTGGTGAGGGTTTGTGATCTGATGTAGCACCTTGCAAGCTCTTCATTCTCCTAGGATCACAAAGAACATGGATTTCGAGCCGATTTCATGCAGGCCTGCTCACTTCTCAAGCACATGGAACTTGGAAGAGGGCCTCATTTGCCTCAAAGTGATCAATCTTTGCTTGGAGCCATATCTCCCCGACCTGATCCCACACTGGCTTTTTATCCAAGATCAGAGCATCTTGGATAACATCTTCACTTTCTGGCCGAATAGGATACATTTCAGCCGCCTACATTTGTCTTATTGACATATGTAGCGGTGAGACCAAGCCACCTGTATGGGGCATTTTTTAAAGTGAACTCACCCTTACATGTGTGAATAAGACAAAGTGAGCCCACCAAAATGTATCCTAATGCTTTCCGGCAGGCGATAGCCACCACCAAGGTTAGAGGCAGGGATCTCGTTGTGCTTCTCATCGACTTTGAGAGAAGGCCTACAATAGAGTGGATCGGGCCTTCTTGGAGGGGACCTTGCTTTGCCTTGGGTTTATCTGCGACGAGAAGTTTTTTTATGTCTATTGGTGCTCACAGCTAGGTTCTTCTTTAGGGGGCCACGAGGAGATCACTTTGCCATATCGTGCTATGTTCGCAAGGGATACACATTGGTGCCTTTCCTCTCCCTTTTTGTGCCATAGGTGATGAGCTCTTACCTTTGGGTCGAGGACATTGGTTTGTAGTGGCTCCATCTCTATTTCTCCACTCTAGAGGAGAATTTGGATTGAGAGTTTACACATGACACGCCACCTTATTTGGTAGGCTGGGAGGGTAACCTCAAGCAGTTTGCAAACGATGATTGAGGATTTTTGTGGATCACCTCACACAAGTCGTTTGGAGTTTGGGTTGAAAGTTTACCAAGCCCGACTTGATGACCAGTTTGACAGTATTCAACCGGGCACATCGGGACTCGGTGTGTGTGCTACCTTGGATCTTAGGTGGGCATTGACATTTCAATAGGCTGCCTTGGATGTCAGGTGAGCCTTGACATTTCAGTAGAGCAGCAACAAATAGTACCTTCTTCTCCTAAGAATTCTAAGGAAGCTCCTTTACTAGAGCACAACCTCAGCTTTCTCTACCACACAGAGTGGTCGTGGCCAACCAGATCCTGAACGCCACCATGTGGTACATCACTTCTTATTGGGCCTTCCATCATTCCTGTAGTCGAAGGCCATCAATCTGATTTTTTAAATAAATTTTTATATATAGATATGCAGATTTATGTGAACTTGAAGGCTAGCTAAGGTCAAAGTAAAATTTGGCCTTCTAATTGAAGGTTAGGCCGGCCTTCAAATTTCAGGCAGAGGTACATGTACAAAGGCAGATCCATAACCTTCTTTGTTCAGGAGGAGATGGTCGATATGTGGGGACGAACATACGTTGAAATTTTCCTCTATAACCCCATAAATTATTTGATTAATGGGAGCAACATCACACTAGACAAGCTCAAACAAGAGAGTGTTCCCACGTTGATTAATTGGAAGGACATCACACTAGGGAAAGCTCAAGCAAGAGATTGTTCCCATGTTGAACTAAGCGCAACAAATAGCACAAATTTTCTGCAATCAATGTACTTGCATGTAGTCTCAAATCATACACACCAAGCTATTTCAACCAAGTTTTTTTTTTTTCACTTTAAGCACAATTTCTCCACGCTGGCGCCTTTGGTGGCGCAATTGCAAAAGCATGCAAGCGGGTAGTAGCAATCGGGGTACTCGTGTCTGCAGAGCTCGTCGCAGGTGCAGTTGCTGTCGTCATCAGGATGCCCATCCGCTGCAGTAAAGGAGGGGATTAGTAACGGCATTAGATACACGCAGGGCAAATCATGGCGTAATTAGGCTCAAATGTAACGGCATTAGATACACGCAGGGCAAAGCATGACGCAATTAGCTCAAATGTAATGTTTAATTAGCAAAGACAAACTGCAAAGAGCTTACGAACGTGGCATCATCGCGATAAGATGGCAGTGAGCGAGCAGCAAAAGCAAGAGACAGGAAGCAAGGGCCTGAGGCGGCGCCATAGGAGAATGAGGCAAGGTAAGGTATTGTGTGTGCTTGTTTAATTATCGGCCGTTAAATATCCCTGAGAGCATCCTTACAAGAGCCAACATATACACAGCGCCATCGATAGTGTCAGACTTACGTTTTTAGTTGTGTATTCACGCCATTGTTTTTAGTGTACGGACTCTACCTTAGCATTATTTTGGGTATTACGTTTTTAGTTGTGTATTCACGCCATTGGTTTTTAGTGTACGGACTCTACCTTAGCAGTAGGGCATGCACTACCTTTAAAAAAGAAAACATTACTTAAAAGAATTTATATGCAAGACAGCTATTTGCACGACTTCCTTTTCCCATCGCTCTCATCCTACCTTCTTTTGGGAGAACTCTTCTTTTGTTTGAGAGGATGAAAGATGGTATCAAATATGGGTGTCAAATTTCTTTGGCCATTAATTAATTAATGGCAAAGAGTAGATCATGAGGAGGTCGATTTTCTTTTTTTTTGTAAGGTTTAGGTGAAGGCTTGAGGTGGTGCAATTTTTTAAAGTTGGAAACTCTTGAAGCAAATTTATCTCTGGAGACTTCAAATGCAGCTATAAAAGTTGCTTGCGTCATCGCATTCGCGACTGGGCAATAGCCCCATGGGTGAGAGAGAGAGAGAGAGAGATGTCTGGGCAATAGCCCCATGCGTGCATGAGAGAGAAAGATCGATGTTTGAGAGACGAATGATCCAGAGAGAGAGAGAGAAGGGATGAACGATGACACCTCAGGACGGAGAGAGAGAGACGCTGAGAGA